>NC_089262.1:35935412-36238443 GCF_963930625.1 Muntiacus reevesi | reverse complement strand
CAAGTGATGATGATGCATAAGTGCACTAAGAATTAAGAGATGGGCAAGGTCAGTATAAACTGAATGGTTAAAGGAAACATGTGGGTCTGCCAATAAAGTCTGCCCCAGGAAAGAACTCCAGAAACCCCATCTATGTAGGCTTTCTAACTTAGATCCATGATGGGTTGTGTAGTCAAGGCTGTACCAGGCAGAAAGCCTGTTATGGAGCTGTACCAAAGATCCCACACAGTGCAGTCAGCCCTCAGCATTCATGGAAGAATGGTTCCAGGGCCCCCTCCCATACTAAAATCCTCGGATGCTCAAGTCCCCTACGTAAAATGGCAAAGTGCGGTCAGCTCTCCAGTGAGTTCCAGTGGATTCAATCAACTGCAGGTAGATGCAGAACCTGAAAATACAGAGGGTTGACTGTGTTAGTTAATCTTGGATGAGGCCTGCTGGAAATGATTTATTCTTGAAAGTGGACTCAGTCATATCTCTCAATAAAATATGAAGCTTCTAGGATTTCTTGAATTGAAATATTCTTTTTAAGAAAAATATAGGAAGGTGAGAGGATAAAGAGTTTTGAAGAGGCTACAGGTCTAATTTTAATTGTCATTAGTTAGCTGTACCTTTGTGTTTGGTCGCTTTAGTCATGTCCGACTCTTTTCAACCCTGTAGAGGGTAGCTCTCCAGGCTTCTCTGTCCCTGAGATTTTTCAAGGCAAGAACGCTGGAATGGGTTGCCATGCCCTCCTGCATGGGATCTTCCCAACCCAAGGATTGAACCCACATCTCCTCGATTGCAGGTTGGCTGTTTACCACTGAGCCACTGGGGAAGATATACCTTTAAATGTGTTTTAATCTGAAAACAATGCTATGTTTAATTTGGTATAGGCTCTTTTTCTTTGATTCAGCGATATTGAAGACATACACACTTATATTAGAATAATAAAATAATCACCTTCATATCCACTGTACAAGTTAAGAAATAAAATATTATTCATACAATTGACATCCGTAGCATATCCTCTCCTATTTGGATACAACTTTTTTTCCACCAGAGATAATTTCTTCTCCCTGTCTTCCTTCAACCCTCCCAAACTAGAGCCAAGTCCAAGACAGACAAATTGCTTAGCCAACTCCCTTTGTGTCGAGTAGCCTCATTTTCATTAAGAGTATAAGATTACACTATAGTCTCAGAGGATTTTAGATTTATGTGAATACTACTTGCTCAGGCCCAGGCCTTTTTCCTGCATACCAGTAAAAACCCAAAACCTCGGGTTTTTCTATCAATATGTGTCTACATCTCATCAGCTTCCTGACAGCACAGGTTGACTTAGCCTAATGGATTTTATCTACTCTCTGGTTTGGTTTTAACCATTAAGGATTTTCCTTATTTCCCTTATTAGCTTAGTTGTGCATCTTTTAAATAAAATACTTTTGAAATATATTTTCACATATTTCTCTTGTGGTAGGAGACTTTAAAAAAAGTCTAGTTTATCATATTTTAAAATTCAGAAACAAGGCACTCTACTTTGATTCAGAGACTACTTATCATGGAAGTTTGAAAACCCTGCTTTCATCTCATAAGCAAGATGTGTGCATGAGTGCTCAGTTGCTGAGTCATGTCCAACTCTCTTTGTCCCCATGGACTATAGCCCGCCTTGCTCCTCTATCCATGGGATTATCCCAGCAAAAATACTGGAGTGGGCTGCCATTTCCTACTCCAGGGGATCTTCCTCATCCAGGGATTGAACCCAAGTCTCTTGGGGCTCCTGCATTGGCAGACACTTTCTTTACCACTGAACCACTTGGGAAGCCCCATAAGCAAGATGATTATTGCCTAAACTAATTATAAAAATATACCTATGGCTGACTCATGTTGATGTTTGACAGAAAACAACAAAATTCTGTAAAGCAATTATCCTCCAGTTAAGAAAGAAATAAATTTTTAAAATAACTTTTATTTATAAAGAAAAACTTTTATAGCCAAGTAGCTAATTCTGCTAATTCAAATCTGCTGCAATTCAAGTACATTGACAGTGAGAAATGAATAGTGGAAAGTAAAATAATAGTCTTCTTGGCAGTATTCTATAGAATGTTTAATTTAAAGTTTCTTAAAGGTAAGGACCATTCTTTTAAAAATATTCATTTCAGCTTATTGGAGCTAGAACTTGTCTTATTTATTTTTATCTCTCTCATGGTGTTTAGTATGTTTCCTTTCACATTGCAGGTTTTCAAAATGTATTTGCTGAGTTGATCTGAATTGACTCTTCCAAGTTCAATGCAAAAACAAAATGGCCTTAATATTTCCTCTTGCTCTGATGCATAACTTGAACCAGCTCACAGCAATGCCTTCCTTATGTTGCACAGAATCTGTGACTTTCATTATCTAATTTCGGGCCTATTAACTTACAGAGTATTTGCTTGGCTTATGTAAAATAAATAACTTCTAACTAGAGAGTTGTTTTTCAATTATTTGCAACCTTCTGTGATCAAGTGTCAACTCCCTAAGTAAACGTAAACCTAGTGAGTGTAACACTGTAAATAACAGGATTTTTTATAACTACTTTTTCTTTTTTTTTTTTCTTTTGTTGTTGTTTTTATATCAATCTTAGATCACTAGGAAATGACTGGTTACCATGGGAAATTCTTTCAACTTTCATTTGCCAAAAGCAGGTGATAGCATGGAGTAGGTATTTGGCCACAATTTAATTCCAGTTTGAACAGTTCTTCCCAGAGGACAATGCATAGTCTGGCACAATAAAAAGGTTTTTCAAATAAAACAATTTCCTTAAGAAGTAAAAGAGGAATTTCTCTAACAGTCTAGTGGTTAAGACTTCATGCTCCCAATGCAGGAGGTACGGATTCAATCCCTGGTCAAGGAACTAACATCCTGCATGCCACATGGCTCAGGCCAAAAAATTAAAAATAAAAAAGCAAAACATCTGTTTGAGATCTGTTTGTTTCTGTGTGTGTTCTAAATAGTGTGCTTTCCAATACAGATAATATCAAGACTTTTGGGCATGAGGAGATCTTTGAAGTGAGATCTTGAGTGGTGAGATACTTTAAGTAAGGGCTGACAAAAAGGAAGATAAACGAGGAAACAGAAATGTGAGGCATCAAAACTGAAGCAAGAATTGCCTGTGTCCTAGGGGGTGCTGATGGAGAAAGGCAAAGATTACAAGAAGGTGATTATCAGAAGCAAGTGGAAAAGGAGGTCACTGCCACCACAATTTCCCCCTTTCGTAACTGTCATGACTTCCACAGCCAGCTCTGAGAGTCCTTTACTTCTCTTAAGGTTACACAACTCTGGGAGGATACAGGAAGAAGTGATAAAGTAGAGGAGGAGGAAAGGTTGTTAAATAACTCCAAAAATAAGACTCCTGAATTTCTGAAATTTTGTTGTAAAAAAAAGGAAGAAGTTTCCTTTATAGAATTTATATGGGAGGGAACTCAGAAACAAATATTAACAGAAGAACTGTTAAAGTACGTATCATCACATACAATTTGATGCAATCATTTAAACAATGTTTGAAGACTGTAATACCACTGACAACATTGATGCTATAATCCAGTGTGCTTGGTATATACCAGTCAAATGATTAAAATATGAATGTATGTGAACACAGACTAAAGGTGGATAATTTTCTCTATAGGGGCTCTCTTAGGGTAGGAAAATTCCATATCTTTTTTATTTTTTAACCTATCCCTTAATGTTATCACATTTGCTTTGCAGTTAATAAAATCAGCGTATAATGTTGGCACACGGAAGAGGCAATGGAGAAAGCTGGTAGAAAGCAGGACCAGCCCCTGGATAAGTCTGGTGCTGTCATTGTTGCCAAGGTTCCCTTGTTGTCTTATTTTTACCGTGAGAGCCTAAGAAAGATCTTGAATGTCACAGAGCAACTATCTCCTTTCTATATACATACTAGTCTGGAAGAGCACATACCCTAGGTGCTTGTGAAATACCAAGTTTTCCGTTAATACATTTTGAGTGTCATTGAGTATTTTTTTCATTTCACAAGGAGCAACATCCATTACACATTCTAGATACATGGGTTTTTCATTTGAAAGCAAGACAATTCTGTATATCCCTGGTTAACACTCTATGTAACCAACACTATTGCAAAAAACAACTGTGTGTGCCTTGCTTAGTCGCTCAATTGTGTCCAACTCTTTGCAACCCCGTGGACTGTAGCCCACCAGGCTCCTCTGTCCATGGGGATTCTTCAGGCAAGAATACTGGAGTGGGTTGCCATGCCCTCCTCCAGGGAACCTTCTCAATCCAGGGGTCAAACCCAGGTCTGCCGAATTGCAGTTGGATTCTTGACTGTCTGAGCCACCGGGAAAGCCGCCAAAAACAGGGCTTATAAACAATAAGTACTCTGGGGTAAGTGGTTTGGGAGTGGTTATATAGCATGTAATATATACGTATGTTCTTGGATTTATGGAATGAAATATCATGTAGCATTGAAAGAAACAAAGTGAAGTCACTGAGTCGTGTCTGACTCTTTGCGACCACATGGACTGTAGCCTGCCAGGCTCCTCCTTTCATGGGATTTTTCAGACAAGAATACTGGAGTGGGTTACTATTTCCTTTTCCAAGGGATCTTCCCAACCCAGGAATCAAACCTGGGTCTTCCACACTGCAGGAAGACTCATTACCATCTGAATCACCAGGGAAGCCCATGTAACATTAAGTTGGTGCTATTCCGAATATTCTTGGACCGAATGATGGCCCTGGTGGCTCAGACGGTAAAGAATCTACTGGCAATGCAGGAGACTTGGGTTTGATCCCTGGGTTGGGAAGATCCTCTGAAGGAGTGCATGGCAACCCACTCCATTATTCTTGCCTGGAGAATCCCATGGACAGAGGAGCCTGGCGGGCTACAGTCCATGGGGTCACAAAGTGTTGGACACCCCTGAGCGACAAGCACACAGCACGGCACATGTTTAGCTTTATAAACCAGTGTGTGTGTGTGCACCAGACTTACAGACCTTGCTGATTATTTTAGCTTTGCCTGAGTTTGAAAAGTAAGAGGAGGTATACTTTTCTTTACATGTCCAAACCTAAAAGCTGGAGGAAAACAAAGGGAGATTGGAAGGAAGACAGGAGGAATAAATAATCCCCATGCCTCAAACACTTCTTTGATAAAAAAAGATGCAGCTGTTGGCAAGTGGTGTTTTATGGGGTCATCACAGAATCAAAGGCTTATATTTCAAGTAGATGTTCTTTCCGTGGTACAAACATGATGAAGGGTAACGTGTTGTTTCAGATTTTCATTATTCATAAAAGAAAAACCAATAGTGCTAGACATGTAAGAACAAAGTGAAATAGGTTTCCAAGGCCTTCTGGCTCTCAAATCTAAGAGAATGTAATAAATAGACTATTTATTTGCCATGTTTATATTTGTTTTCTTCTTAGAGGGAAAAACACAATAGAAATTCTTTATTCAGAATAGTTTATTTTAGTAATAAGGATTTGGCTTTATCTTGGTTTTATCTAATCTGCCTCCCTTTCCCCAGTTCATTTCTTTTTTCTGTCCAGGTAACCAGATTGCTCCAATGCTTACAGATGTTCAAATATCTGCCCCAAATTCTGGAGTCTGCCTCTATAGGGAAGTTTTAGTGGAGAAACAAGGGAAGGAGGTAGCATTAAAAAGAAAAAAAATCATCATCTTAAACAATCAGTTCCTAAAGAGAAATGGGAGGACAGGGCTGACTGTGTGGCAACCACCTCTCTTTCCCCAACATTTTTCCTTTCCCTAGCTCGGGTAGATCCCCTGGAGAAGGAAATCACAACCCATTCCAGTATTTCCTGGGCAATTTCATAGACAGAGGTATCTGACGAGCTACAATCTATGGGGTCACAAAGAGTCAAACACTACTTAGCAACTGACAACAATGACAAACGATGCGTGTAACCTGAGTATGATTGAATCTCCTTTGCATCTCTTTCAATGCCTGCCGTACATGCTTAGATTTAGGTACCAAGGATAAAACTTCTGGGAGAAGAGGTGGTCATGGAGTAAGCTACCCTACACTTGAGCCCCATATAGGTGGCCTTGGTTGAAGAAGAGTTATGGGTTCTGGCTCCACATTTCAGGGGAACCTACACTTATGGTAAGACTCTGGAATGGCATGTTGGTAAGGAGCAGAGCTTTCCAGAGATGGTGGCTCTTGGAATTGCTGCATCTGGTACAGGAAAGGGAACTCATAGTCCAGGGAATCACATTTATCTATCTAAGGCACTCATCAGTGAGTGCCTCATGATGAACCACTCATCCATTGAGTGGTTCTAAGAATTTATGGCAGCCATAGTGTTTAGAGCTTTTCGATGCAATTCTCATTCATTGGTTTATCCAGAGAACCTACTATGTGTCAGGCACTTAGTGCTCAGAGTTAATAATACAGAAATAATAGTGATAATAAAAGCTAGTATTTGTGAAGTATTTTCTGTGATCCATGTCTAGTGGTTATCATTTATTTTATTTTGCAATCTTATATGTAGATGGCATCATCTGTCCATTTACATATTAGTAGATACTGAGCTTTATAGAGGTGGAAAGATATTATTTCATACAACAAATATTTGAGTATCTTTTATGTGTCAGTGCTGTGCCCTTTGCTAGAGATACAATAGTGAACAGACAGATTAGACTCTAATTCTTATGGAATTTAAATTCTACTTGTAGAGGGAGGAGATAGACAAAAAGCAAATAAGAAATTAAGTAAAATGAAACTGAAGGTAGTGATAAATACAATGAAGAAAATAAAATTTGATCATATGATGGAGGCTGGTAGGCAGCAAGGGAGGGTGAGTTGAGTTAGATACTTTAGATACCAGAAGGTTCACTTAAGAAGATGATATTTAAGTGAAGACTTGGATGAAAAGGTGCCAGCCACATAAACAGCTGGGGACAGAGCAGAGGGAAGAGTGCTTACAAGGGCTCAGTTGTAATGAGCGCAGTGTTTTTGATTAGCAGAGAGAAGTCCAGTGTTGCTGGAATGCAACAAGCAAAGGGGATCTCATCCTGAGTGGCCTTAGGACACCAAGTACATGTTACTTAAGGCTTCTGGGAGTTCAATTTCTTTTGACTTCATGGAGCATCTTGAGGGAACTGAATGGAGAAACAACCAGCCTGTCTACAGTTGAAAACAGATTTTCTTACATTTCCTTTTATGTAAAGCACCTCTTAGGTACAGACTGTGAGAGTCCTGAGGGTTGAAGCAGAGTAGAATATCAGGAAAAGAATATCAGAATATCAGAAACAGTTTCCTTCTGGTTCTCTCCCACATTATTCACTGGCAGACCAAGGTCCCTTTGGAACTCTTCTCTAGGCTCTACTAAAGTAGCCAAGGCCAACAAACCATGCCATTTTCTACCTAATCTTTGCCACAGTTCCTTCAGGAACACCACCTCTCATCTTTCTGATTTAGTCATCCTTGATTCATTCTTCTCTCTGACTCATTGCATCTGGTAGAGTGGTCACTATGAATCCGGAAATACAGACATTTGAAGGACAGCAGCTTGGTGTCCTCAAGGATAAAGGAAATAAGGCTTTCTTGTGTTCTGATCTGCTACTGCCTCATTCTTGTGGCCAGGGACTTGTGTTTGGCTTATTAATTAGGATGAGTAGATTAGCTTCACATGTAAGTGATCTCAGAAAACTTGCCAAAATAAATATTTTATTATAAAGATTATTAATAAATGTTGTGAAGTGTTGAAAGTGTTAGTCACTCAGTCGTGTCTGACTCTTTGTGACTCCATGGATTGTAGCCCACCATGCTCCTCTGTCAATGAAATTCTCCAGGCAAGATTACTGGAGTGGATTGCTATGCCCCTCTCCAGGGAATCTTCCCGACCCAGGGATTGAACCCAGGTCTCCTGCACTGAGGCAGATTCTTTACCATCTAAGCCACCAGGGA
Source organism: Muntiacus reevesi (assembly GCF_963930625.1). NCBI lineage: Eukaryota > Metazoa > Chordata > Mammalia > Artiodactyla > Cervidae > Muntiacus > Muntiacus reevesi. Next base: position 36,230,533 of record NC_089262.1, on the reverse strand, counting down.
AGCACCAACTTAATAAGTAAAAAGATCAATGCAGACTTCCACCTGAGTGACACAGCAAAGTATTCAACCAATAACCCACAACACAGGTGTTTATGACATCTCCCCAAACTTGGAAATCACACAAGCACAAGTGTGTGCATCGATGTATATGAATTTATGCATATGTGTGTGTGTGTATGTATGTGTGTGTAAAGAGATGGGAACTAGGAGTTCAGAAGCATAGGAAACTGAAGAGAGAAGATAGTGTAATGGGTATGTAATTGATGAGCAAGAGATGCTAATTTTACATTAATTACTCACTATTCAAAAATGACCCTTTAAACAGCATTGATAATACCTGGGAGCTTATTGCACATGCAGATTTTCATGCCCATCCCAGATATTAACAAGTTCCTCAAGTGATCCATATGGGCATTAATATTGGAAAGTATAGCCTTGATGATTGGGGTATTATTCTCACCCTTTATCATTGATTATTAATGATCTCTAGAAGATGATGTTCAGCTCAGGACTGAACTACTGTTTCATGAAAAAATATCACATATAGTTATTACGGTATTTATCACACTTTATGATAATGGTGATTTTCTTGCCTATTTCACCCTGCTATGATGTGAATTCCACAAGAATGAACAATGTGGGTTTGAACTGTTTGGGTCCACTTACATGTAAATTTTTTTCAATAGTAAATACTATGGCATAGCATGATTTGTGATTGAGTTGGCAGATGCAGAACCAAGAGTGCAGATGAACCAAATATACAGAGAGGCAACTATAAATTATACACAGATTTTTGACTCCGCAGAGGGTCAGCATCCCTGGCCCCTGCCTTGTTAAGGATCAGCTGTGTACTCTTTTATTTCCGTATCTTTGACTCAATGTGTGACATATAATATATACTCAATAAATAGCTACCAAATGCTCGATACTATAGAGCAGGACATGAGAAATACTTAGCAAAAGAAACCAACCTTCCCTTCTTTTACTTGTTAAGTGCTGCTATTTTAATCTCCCAACTGCCCACTTCTTCTCAGCCACACACAGAACCCCTTTCACAGTGTCTTGCACACAACAGGCACTTGATTTATTAAATAAGTTGAATAAGAACTAGACAAATCTAGTCCCTACAAAACTTGTGCCACATAGAACTTTCTGCAGTGGAGATGGAGATCAATGAATAAAAAGTACTTATCTGCATGGTTTAGTTTTAGCCTGAAAGATTTACTGATTATCTTGAGAAATGTCAGAACAGTTGAAAGGAATTCTAAAGAAAAATCAAGAGATTGGTAGAAATCAGTGTCTAAGCCACATAGTCTGATAAGGGTTTCAAACAAACTCAAAAGCAATGCTTCATGTGTGATAGTTTCAGTTGCTCTAAGTATTCAGAACAACTTCAAAGTAGAATGGCACAATGAGAAGCTTGTGAGAGATGAGTTTTGCTGTGAGAAAATGTGTATGCGGGTGGAGAGAGGCAATTCAGTGTTTGGTTTCTATTTCTGGAAATTAATCTGCCTGTTCCGTTTCCACTAGAGCAGGCTTTCTCAACCTTGTTACTACCATAGTCCTAGTTATTCGAGGTTTTGCTTTTTGAGGTTTCAGTTATCTGGGGTTGACTCTGGTTCAAAAATATGAAATGGAAAATTCTAGAAATGAGCAACTCACAAGTTTTAAGTTGCTTGCTGTTCTGAGTAGAGTGATGAAATCTCATGCCGACCGCTCTGTCCCACCTTGTGAACCATCCCTTTGAGCAGGATATCCCACCCGTTGTTCACTAAGCCATCTTGGTTATCAGACTATCTCGGTATCGCAGTGCTTGTTCTCAAGTAACTGTTATTTTACTTAATAATGGCTTCAAGGTGCAAGGGTAATGATGCTAGCAATTCAGCTATTCTCTTGCTGCTTAATTTGTAAGTTAAACTTTCTCATAGGCATGCACATACAGGAAGAAACAGTATATATGGGCTTCCCAGGTGATGCTTAGTGGTAAAGAACCTGCCTGCCAATGCAGGAGACATGAGACATGGGTCGATTTCTGGGTTGGGAAGGTCTCCTGGAGGAGGTCATGGCAACCTACTCCAGTAATCTTGCCTGGAGAATCCTATGGACAGAGAAGCCTGGCAGTCTATGGTCCATAGGGTCGCAAAGAGTTGGAAATGATTGAAGTGACTTAGCATGCACACATGCGCTATTTATGGTTTCATGCATCCTCTGGGTATCTTAGGACGTATCCCCTGCAGGTAAGGGGAACTACTGTATAGACATTTGGGGCTGGTTGATTCTTTGTGTGGGAGCTCTGCCGTGCATTGTAGGATGGTCAGCTGCATCCCTGGCCCTCTACCCACTAGATGCCAGGAACACTGCCCCTTCACTTGCAATAGTACAAAACATTTGCAGGATCTGTCAGATAACTTCTGGGTCAAACTAAACCCTGGTAGAGAACCACTTGTCTATGGTAACAGATGGGTCTATTGGTCTTTCTGATTATCTAACAGTACCGCTGCTGTACTGATTTTCCTCTTAAATTTTTGCATTTTATGCATAGATTTTTCCTGGTCCCAGGACCTCCCCATTTAAGAATGGGGTTGGCAGATGTAGATGTTTTGGAATACTGTTATCCTTGGCTTAGCAGTTCCTGTACACAGCAGGACCTCAGGGAAGGATTCTATTTGACTCTCTGCTGAGAAGGGTCCAAACAGATGCTGCAGAGGAAAGGGAGAATGCATGTCTGAGCTGACTTATGTGAAGATAGACAGTAATTTAGGACTTCTTTATTTCTTAGGGTCTCTTCATTTTTCCAGACAGCCCTACTGAAAGTCCTTAAAAGGAAATCCATATGACAAAGAGGCTTAATAGTTTCACTAAGAGGGCAGTTGGAGCAGCTCTTTTTCCTGCTCCTTGACGGGAACGCTGCTGCTCTAAACTAGTCACTGCTGGCTCATCTATTGGTTTAAAGAAACAACCCAGCAAGTTTAAAGACATTGTGATGAATATTGAACTCCTCTACTGGGAGGCATTAATGTAATAGGGCTTCTCAAATTTAGCATCTGGGATCCTGGATCAAAAGACTTACATAAGGAAACCAACCTTCTTTACTTCAGCTTACTGTCCCTGAGATGCGCTGAGGAAGAAGGCTTTATACAATATGAAAGACACCGATTTACCCAAGGAGAAATATCACAGAATGATCGTTTTGATTTTTCCTTTACAGAAGGATTAATCTCAGTGTTCTACAAGATATTTTGGGTTTAATGTAATATTAAAAATTGTATTTCCTATACATTTATGTCAAGTGAAGTACAAATATTGAACTACCCCTATGTAGTTTTTTAATTATCTGTTCAATTTTAAAAGTGTTTTGGTTTGTGATACATATTGTGCATTTTTTCTGATGACACAAAATCTCTGTGTTGTCCTCAAAGCCCTGATCATATGTTGGAGGTCTGAGGTAAGATTACGTGCCAGGAATAAGGAGCGATCCTTATTCTTCAAGATTTGGTCTTTGCTGCTGAAAAATCCAAATAACCAATCACTTTAATCAATGGAGCAAGCAAAAATTAATGAGGTTAATTGTAGGTTGTCAAATAATAAATAATAATGGATTCTATAGCTCAATTGGTAAAGAATCTGCCTGCAATGCAGGAGACCTGGGTTTGATCCCTGGGTCAGGAAGATCCCCTGGAGAAGGAAATGGCAGCCACTCCAGTATTCTTGTCTGGGAAATCCCATGGACAGAAGGAGTCTCGTGGGCTTCAGTCTATGGAATCACAGAGGAGTTGGACATGACTTAGCAACTAAATAATAGCAACAAGGCCAGAGTCCAAACCAAGAGCTGTGTTTGGGGATTTAGTACAAGGTAACAGGGAATGGAGCTGGCTGATTAGTGCTATGGAGTCAGTGATACTGAAGGAATAATAACAGGCAGACAGACTCAACACGTAACCAGGTTCTACTTATCAGTGTAACATTTAGTGGTGAGATTTTAGTATTCTAATGATGGGAAGGTGTCATAAGAGCAAATAATTCCCTTAGAAGACTTAAATACTAGATAATTTATCAAGGTAAAATTCTTGTTAATGATACTGAGGCAGAATGCAAGAGGAATTTGTTCAGATGTGCCACTCTATTGGCTGGAATCAACTCTCTGTCTTTTTTCTAAGATAAAATCCATTGTAGAGTCTGAGGCAGAGTAATGCCTGTAGAAGAGGTTTGGGTGGTAGTAGCTGAGATGTTTATTAGGGATTTTAGGGATGTATCAGGAATATTACCTGAAAGCTGTGTCAATGGTCCCAACAGGAAACCAGGCCATTAGCAATGGAACGGAATGGAGATAAAGAGGTTATATCTGAGAGAGAATTTGAAGGTCAATATGATGGGACTGGAAGACTGATGAACATGAGGTTTGAGGGGTGAGTTAGAACTCAAGATGAATACAAAATGAGATGGAAGGAATATGAGATAAGTATGATAGGTACACTGATAAAGGAGCTGGTTTGAAAGGGAGGATATGGTAGTTCATCTAAAACATTTTAAGTTTAAGGTCCCCATGGAGCAATAAAATTTAGTTACCTGATAGGCGGACTGGAAATCTGTAATGCAGGTCAGATTAGATGGTATCAATTTATTATGTATCTATTATAAGGCACGAGGCCAAAGAGATGAATGAGATCACCCAAGGAATAATCATGGAGCAAGTTGAAGTCTTGACTAGAACTTTGGATAATACTCTCATTTAGGAACTGGAAGGGCAGCAAGAGGCAGCAAAGGAAGCTGGGACGGGACTATAACGAGAAAGTGGAAAAACTAGGAAAGAGTCATGTCTAAAAAGCCAAAGCGGGGAATATTTCAAGAAGTAAGTACAGCAGTGTCAAACATTCCAGCATGGCTGAGCAAGATTCACTCATTCATTTATTTGACAACAGTAATGAAATGCCTCTAAGTTCTGTGCTAGGATTCAGGAATGAGGCCACAGAAGTCTGATGAATATTTTTAGTCATCATTGAGGCTATTTCACAGAGGTTTTATATGAGTTACAATCATGACAGTCTGATTACAGCACTTAAAGATGGAACCAGAGTTAAGGAGAGAGAGCCAAGCTGTGTAGCCTAACTTTTTGAGAAATCCAAGAGGACATGGTAAAGAAGACAGGGGGTCAATAATGGCCTAATCCCATGTGAACTCATTTTGATGCATTGACTTGAATCCAATATTTATTAATAAAGCTGGGTATAGTAGTGAGCACAGGAGATGATAGTTTTTTTGCTTTTGAGGAAGCTTACAGTCTAGATGTACTTTACTTTCTTGCACTCCAAAATTACTCAGATGGTGACTGCTGGGATGAAATTAAAAGACACTTGCTCCTTGGAAGAAAAGCTGTGACAAACCTAGACAGCATCTTAAAAAGCAGAGACATATCTTTGCTGACAAAGGTCTGTATGGTCAAAATTGTGGTTTTTCCATAAGTCTTATATGGATGTGAGAGTTGGATCATATAGAAGGCTGAGTACCAAAGAATTGATAATTTTGAAGTGTAGTGTTGGAAAAGACTCTTGAGAGTCCCTTGGACAGCAGGGAGATCAAACCACTCAATCCTAAAGGAAATCGACCCCAAACATTCACTGGAAGGATTGATGCTGAAGCTGAAGCTCCAACATTTTCACCACCTGATGCGAAGGAACAGCTCATTAGAAAAGACCCTGATGCTGGGAAAAATTGAAGGCAGGAGGAGAAGGGGATGGCGGAGGACGAGATGGTTGGATGGCATCACTGATTCAGTGGACATGAATTTGAGAAAGCTCTGGGAAATGGTGAAGAACAGGGAAGCCTGTCATGTTGTGGTCCATGAAGTCACAGAGTTGGACATGCCTGAGAGACTGAGCAACAATGAACAACAATCTAGATGAAAATTAATGTGTATGTTTGTGAGGGGATTGCAGGTGGAGAGCAAGATATAAAGAGTGAATAAGAATTCAGTGAATATAATGAGCATTAATTACAATATCTAATAATGATTACTGGTTGATGAAAAGGAGCTATAAACTAACAAACTGTGAATTCAGGGGAAGTGAAGATTACTGTGAGTGCCCAAAGGTTTTGCCACAGAGAAAGAAATACATGTAAGTTGCAAAAGAAGACTAGGAATAAGACTTTCATGAAGGGAAGACAAGAGGGTGAATTTTACTCCAAAACTGTCTCTTTCCATAGAAAGTGGAGATGCTACCATCTGCCTATCTTATACTCTAGAGAAGTGAAGTTGCTCAATCGTGTCTGACTCTTTGCAACCCCATGGACTGTAGCCTACCAGGCTCCTCCGTCCATGGAATTTTCCAGGCAAGAGTATTGGAGTGGGTTGCCATTTCCTTCTCCAGGGGATCTTCCTGACCCAGGGATCGAACGTGGGTCTCCTGCATTGCAGGCAGACACTTTACCTGCCACCAAAAAGGGCCTCAAAAACTAAATCTTCTCTTCCTTACTCACTCAGCAGTCTCCTTTTGGCTCACAGATTGCTGATACATATGCTTCGGTACTCCTGTGGTGTTGGCCTTATCATCACAAATGGTACCAAGATATCAAATATGCAGGAAACCTGTTCCCAGAAAGCAGGAGTCTTAAAAACCTTCAGTTCAGTTCAGTTCAGTTGCTCAGTAGTGTCTGACTCTGCAACCCCATGAATCGCAGCACGCCAGGCCTCCCTGTCCATCACCAACTCCCGGGGTTTACTCAAACTCATGTCCATTGAGTCAGTGACGCCATCCAGCCATCTCATCCTCTGTCGTCCCCTTCCCCTCCTGCCCCCAATCCCTCCCAGCATCAGGGGCTTTCCCAACGAGTCAACTCTTCACATGAGGTGGCCAAAGTATTAGAGTTTCAGCTTCAGCATCAGTCCTTCCAATAAACACCCAGGACTGATCTCCTTTAGGAGGGACTGGTTGGATCTCCTTGCAGTCCAAGGGACTCTTAAGAGTCTTCTTCAAGGCCACAGTTCAAAAGCATCAATTCTTCGGCATTTGGCTTTCTTTATAGTCCAACTCTCACATCCATACATGACCACTGGAAAAACCATAGCCTTGACTAGACGGACCTTTGTTGGCAAAGTAATGTCTCTGCTTTTTAATATGCTATCTAGGTGGGTCATAACTTTCCTTCCAAGTAGTAAGCGTCTTTTAATTTCATGGCTGCAGTCACCATCTGCAGTGATTTTGGAGCCCCAAAAAATAAAGTCTGACACTGTTTCCACTGTTTCCCCATCTATTTCCCATGAAGTGATGGGACCAGATGCCATGATCTTGGTTTCCTGAATGTTGAGCTTTAAGCCAACTTTTCCCTCTCCTCCTTCACTTTCCCTGTGCTAAATAAAACAGGCACAGAACAAGCAAGGAAAGAAGAACACAGAGCGTCATGCATAAGCTTTTGCAAGTAAGTTCAGGGCCCTGCAGAGGCCAGGAGGGGAGCAGTTCTTGTTTTGATGGAGTCAGAGCCTGAATTCTAAGGTCAGGATATAGACATTAAAACTGCACACTTGCGGGCACATCAAACCTTAGCCATGTGGGCCTTTTTGTTCTGAAGGTTCACAGGTGAAATTGACTTGATGCATTTTCTTTGATGTTTATTAAACCATAATTTTGTAGAATTTGAAATGGAATGATGGTCAAACTGAGAGACCAATCATAAGTTCAGCTCAAAGAACTTTAATAGAAAATACTGGAAGGATACTGGAAAAGATGTAATACTTATTAGATCAATTTTCTTAACATGGCAGAAAGTAAATATTTAGGGGCTGTTCATTAAAATTTGAAGTTAATAGATTCGACATTTGGGTCTGTAGATGTCAAATCCTCTCATTAACCCCCAAAATTTGTTACAGCCTGCATTAGTTAGCTATTGCTATGTAACAAATTATATGAAAATTTAATCACTTAAAACACAGTCTTTGTGGGTCAGGAATCTAGACAAATATACACCATATCCTAAGATCTCTCAAAGGCAGCAGTCAAGATTCCACTGGGTTAGGATGTACTTCCAAGCTTATTTATGCCTGTTTCCAAGAAACAAAAGAAAGTAAACTCTTTCATTCCATTCACTTATTCAGAGCTAGAGCAAAGGTTCTTGATTGGGCAGGGTTCATAATGGGAGTGACCAGCTCTTGTCTGACTAAAGAGGACAAATCCAAATTGAGAGGGTAAGTTCAGAATCAGAGGTTAAACATTAAATACCATGTCCAAAGTATGAGCTAAGATAAGAAAAGAGTAAGAGGACAAGAGGATAGGAATACTGTGCCAGTGTAGAGACAAAATATTACACCAGATAAGGCAGACAGGTTGCAGATTTCAGGGCTTCCCCAATGGCTCAGCAGGTAAGGAATCTGACTGCATGGAATCCATGGAGACATGGATTCGACCGATTTAGGCATGAACAAAGAAATAGTGCTTAACAGTGTTTTGCTCATAGGTAGGTTCCCTGGTTTTAAAGACAAAGGGCTGGGCCAGAGGTTTTCTCTGTTATTGAAAGTCATAAAGTAGTATTGCTATACTTTTGTTTTATGTTCAAATAAATAGAAAGCAGTCTAGAGGAAATGTTGAAATTTTCGAGGAACTACTACTCCAAATGAAATTAAAAGCCCTGAAAATATTATTTCTTGGCCAACATTAGATTATGTATTTTCTCCCAAAATGCACAGGTAATGTTTTGTATTGATTGATAATTTAATTCTCTTCCCTCTTCAAACAGTATTTGCATCTGGTGATTTTTTCTCCATGTCAGAGTCATCTAACTTAGAACAAATACTGGTGGGGTGCCGATGGTTTCTTCTTCTGCTTGCTGTTTTTAATTTTTATTTTTACATTACCTTTTTTTATCCGAATAATAAGTCCCAAGTAGCTCAGTGGTAAAGAATCCACCTGCCAATGAAGGGGACTTCAGAAAAGTGGGTTTGATCCTTCAATCCTTGAAGGAGGAAATGGCAACCTACTGCAGTATTCTTGCCAGGATAATCCCATGGACAGAGGAGCCTGGCAGGCTACAGTCCTTGGGGTCACAAAGAGTTGGACATGACTGAGCAACTGAACACACATACACACAACAAATTAATATTTTTATTAACATGTTGCAAACAATAACAGCTCATTTCTGAAAGAACAAATCTAGTCATATTTAATTCCCTTTTTGCTTGCTTCCAATTATGTCTTCTACCAGATTACAGAAGTAATCAATTTCTTTCATCCACCTTTTCTTCACATGCCTGCAAATCAATTATTAATTTTTTAAATGTTATAAATTAACCCTTATTTTGAGGGCTTATTAATTTATTTGTACCTATTTCAATCTTAGATCATTTCATTATAACTCTTCTTAAGCTTGCTTTTTTCTTTATTTAAACATAGTCTTGCTGTGTATTAAACCATAGTACAATTTAGTTTCTTCATTTATATTAGCCATTGACTGAACAATAACTAATAAGTCAACATGCAGTAATTTAAATCTCTATTAAAATTTGTCAATGCCAGCTCCAAACACAGTTTTCTTTATTCAGAAAGTGTTGACATTTTCTTCCCATATCATCTACCAAAGATAAATAGATCAGATAGTTTCAGATAAAATTAATGTGGATTTCTATATTTTTTTGATTACCACTCATTGTTTGAAAAATTCCATTAATTCTAAGGAGTTTTCTGTTCCAAATCTTAAAGGTAATGATTTTCAGGATATCAAAGTATTTTTCAAAATATTTTCTCTAACAACCTACCATGGCATCTGAAATTCATACTCTTGTGATTCCTGTGGGTTGTTTAATGCTAGACAAAGATACATGTAGATGCCTGTAGACACAGGTTGACATATATATGGAATATAGACAAAGACAAATATTGCATCACTGATAACATTTGCTTTAAATAGCTTATTAAAGGTCCTGAGGTGATGATAATAAATTTAGAGATGTTTGTGTGTTTGTGTGTATGTGTGTGCATGTGCACATATTGGGTTGGAAGAGTGAAAAATCTAGAAAAAGCTGTACCTCAATGCATGTAGATTAAGAATGAGCAACAATGTGTGAGAAAGCCTGAGTAACAGATGGGAAATAATAATATCTGCCTTTTCTCATGCATGTAAAGTCCAGAATATATTAATTTAATTTTACCTATTTAATAAGTCATGGCCAAGAATTAAAGGAGGCTTTAAAAATAAAATTGAAATAATTTTTCTTTTTTGGTTCCAATAATATTTTAAATGGCAATCTGTACTTACAGATAAATCATACGTGTGTTCGTTGCTACATTTATGGAGGTTTAATATTTGTAACTGCTAAAAATAAATGATTAAATATGTTCTCCCTAGGAAGAAATTCTACTAAATTTGGAAGTAACTTTAGAGAGAGCTTTCACTTTTTCTGAGAGGCAATATCTGTGAAGAAAATAGTCTATTAGCTAATTATTAAATACTATTAATTGTGTTAACCTGCAAGAAAAAGTAATTGTTTATTCAATATGTAAAGTGTACCCGACTTCATATACATTCACAGTTGCCCAAATGCAGGGTCAAGTTTAATGTTAAGATACCAGTATTGTACTTCTCTCTTACCTTATTTCTCTCTTCCTCTATTCCTGTGACTGCCTGTGCTTTCCAAAGTATAGATGGTAATACTGATTGTCTACTTGTGAAACAGGCTTCTTCATTGAAATAAGCCCACAAGGCTTAAAGATCAACCCAAAATAGAGGAAAAGGAAAAGATTTAGATGCAGCATTTGGGAAGTGATGAGTCCCTATAAATTCTACTTTATGGTCACTTATGCCACCTACCTGGAAAACCAGTTCTTGGACTTCCCTGGTGGTCCGGTGTTTAAGACTTTGCTGTCCAATGCAGGGAGTGTGGATTTGATCCCTAGATAGGGAAGCTAAGATCCCACATGCCTCATGGCTACAAAAACCAAAGGCATAAAACAGAAACAGTATTGCAACAAAATAAAGATTTTTAAAATGGTCTGCATCAAAAATCTTTTTTAAAAAGAGAAAACCTGTGCTAATTAGTAGAGTAAATTCTTGGTTTACAGAAGTAGAAGATGATCTTTTGAATTTTAAAATACTGATTAAATGGGATTTTAAAAATTATTATCATACAAACCATTTGGTCTGTTGGACTCCACTGTGTACTATTACTGTTGAATCACTAAGTCATGTCTGACTCATTGCGACCCCTCTTTGCTGGACTGCAGCAGGCCAGGCTTCCCCATCCTTCATTCAGTTCAGCTTAGTTGCACAGTCATGTTCAGTTCTTTGTGACCCCATGGAAAGCAGCATACCAGGCTTCCCTGTCCATCACTAACTCCTGGAGCTTGCTCAAACTCAAGTCCATAGAGTCAGTGATGCCATCCAACCATCTTGTCCTCTGTCATCCCCTTCTCCTCCCGCCTTCAATCTTTCCCAACATCAGGGTCTTTTCCAATGAGTCAGTTCTTCACAGCAGGTAGAAAGTATTGGAGTTTCAACTTCAACATCAGTCCTTCCAATGAACACCCAGGGCTGATCTCCTTTAGGATGGACTGGTTGGATCTCCTTGCAGTCCTAGGGACTCTCAAGAGTCTTCTCCAACACCACAGTTCAAAAACATCAATTCTTCAGTGCTCAGTTCTCTTTCTTGTCCAACTCACATCCATACATGACTACTGGAAAAACCATAGCTTTGACTAGACGGACCTTTGTTGGCAAAGTAATGTCTCTGCTTTTTAATATGCTGTCTAGGTTGGTCATAGCTTTTCTTCCAAAGAGCAAGTGTTTTTTAATTTCATGGCTTCAGTCACCATCTGCAGTGATTTTGGAGCCCCCCAAAATAAAGTCAGCCACTGTTTCCACTGTTTCCCCATCTATTTCCCATGAAGTGATGGGACCAGATGCCATGATTTTAGTTTTCTGAATGTTGAGTTTTAAGCCAACTTTTTCACTCTTTTTCACTTTCATCAAGAGGCTCTTTAGTTCTTCTTTGCTTTTTGACATAAGGGTGGTGTCATCTGCATATCTGATGTTATTGATATTTCTCCCGGCAATCTTGATTCCAGCTTGTGCTTCATCCAGCACAAGCACAGTGTTCCTCATGATGGACTCCACACACAAGTTAAATAAGCGGGTGACAATATACAGCCTTGATGTACTCCTTTCCCAATTTAGAACCAGTCCATTGTTCCATGTCTAGTTCTAACTGTTGCTTCTTGATCTGCATATAGATTTCTCAGGAGGCAGGTCAGGTGGTCTGGTATTCCCATCTCTTGAAGAATTCTCCAGTTTGTTGTGATCCACACAGTTAAAGGCTTTGGTGTAATCAATAAAGCAGAAGTAGATGTTTTTCTGGAACTCTCTTGCTTTTTTGATAATCCAACAGATGTTGGCAATTTGATCTATGGTTCCTCTGCCTTTTCTAAATCCAGCTTGAACATCTGAAAGTTCCCAGTTCACATACTGTTGAAGCCTGCTTGGAGAATTTTGAGCATTAGTTTGCTAGCATGTGAGATGAGTGCAATTGTGTGGTAGTTTGAGGATTCTTTGGGATTGCCTTTCTTAGGGATTGGAATGAAAACTGACCTTTTCCAGTCCTGTGGTCACTTCTGATTTTTCCAAATTTGCTGGTTTATTGAGTGCAGCACTTTCACAGCATCATCTTTTAGTATTTGAAAAGCTCAACTGGAATTCCATCACCTTCACTAGCTTTGCTTGTAGTAATGCTTCCTAAGGTCCACTTGTCTTTGCATTCCAGGATATCTAGGTGAGTGATCACACCATCATGGTTATCTTGGTCATGAAGATCTTTTTTGTATAGTTCTTCTGTGTATTATTGCCACCTCTTCTTAACATCTGCTGTTTTTGTTTGCTCAAATTCATGTCCATTGAGTCAGTGATGCCATCCAACTATCTCATACTAGGTTACAAAAAGAAAAAAAAGACCCTTCTAAGACACTTGGATGTACTAGGTGAATGTTCCTTAGTGTTTCCTTTGGCTCATTTGAGGCAGAAATATGGACTCGGCAAGAGGAAAAGAAGTTGGGTAAGACAAAGGCCTGAAATGTAACCATGTTGTGTCTTCTTATTCTTTTAGGATCTCATGACTCCTTCAGCTTCTACATTGATGAAGCCTCTCCAGTGGGGCCTGAACAGCCAGAAACTGTCCAGAATTTTGTCTCTGTATTTGGAACTGTGGCCAAAAAGCTGATGCGAAAATGGCTAGCCACTCAAACCATGAACTTTACCGGCCAGCTAGGAGCTGGGATCCGTTACTTTGATCTTCGAATTTCCACCAAGCCGAGAGACCCCGACAATGAACTCTACTTTGCTCATGGTTTGTTCAGTGCCAAAGTCAATGAAGGTCTTGAGGAGATCAATGCATTCCTCACAGATCACCAGAAGGAGGTGGTATTCTTGGACTTCAACCACTTTTATGGGATGCAGAAATATCACCATGAAAAACTGGTCCAAATGCTGAAAGACATCTATGGAAATAAAATGTGCCCAGCGATCTTTGCCCAGGAAGTGAGTCTGAAGTACCTGTGGGAGAAGGACTGCCAAGTGCTGGTCTTCTACCACAGTCCAGTGGCTCTGGAAGTGCCGTTTCTCTGGCCTGGGCAGATGATGCCAGCACCCTGGGCTAACACCACAGACCCGGAGAAACTGATCCAGTTTCTCCAGGCGTCCATCACGGAGAGAAGGAAGAAGGGGTCGTTTTTCATATCTCAGGTGGTGCTGACTCCCAAAGCAAGCACCGTGGTCAAAGGGGTGGCCAGTGGCCTCAGAGAAACTATCACAGAAAGGTAAGTGTCCTTAAGTTCTCAGGGGGAATGTTTAAGCACTTTAACCCAACTTCAAAGAGCTGTTAAGTGATGGAGCTGATTCACACCCATGTATGTTAGTTTCCCAGGGCAGTCACAACAAAGTGCCACAAACTGGGTGGCTTAAAACAGAAGAAATTTACCACCCCTCAGTTCCAGAGGCTATAAGTCTGAAATCCAGGTGTCAGCAGGCTGGCTCCTTCTGAGGGCTCTGTGGGAGAATCTTTTCCATGCCACTCCCCTAACTTCTGGTGATAGTTGGCATCCCTTGTGGTCCTTAGCTTACAGATGCATCACTCCCATCTCTGCCTCCATCTTTACATGACATTCTTCCCTGTTTCTCTGTCATCTCTTCATATAAGGACAATATTCATATTGGATTAGGAACTACCCTAGTGACTTCTTCTTAATTACATCTGTAAATGTCCTATTTTCAAATAAGTTCACACTTAACAGATGCTGTGAATTAGGACTTCAGTATGTAATTTTGTGGGCTTTCCTGATGGCTCAGCAGTAAAGAATCCACCTGCAATCCAGGAGACGGATCCCTGGGTCTGGAAGATCCCCTGGAGAAGGAAATGGCAACCCATTCCAGTATTCTTGCCTAGGAAATTCCATGAACCGAGGAGGCAGAACCTGGCGGGCTACAGTCCATGGGGTTGCAAAAAGTCAGACCCAATTTAGCAACTAATCAACAACAATAACACCATGTCATTTTGTAAGACACAGATCAACCCACAGGAACATGGATTTTTCTTTTTGCTTTTGCTGCACCACACAGCTTGCTGGGTTTTAGTTACCCAACCAGAGATCAAACCTGGACCTCTTGCAGTGGAAGTGTGGAAACCTAACCACTGGATCATCCAGGGAAGTCCCACGTTTTGCATTTTGACTCCATATCTAGTTATCTTTTCATAGCACTCCTTTTCATATGTGCTTAGCATTATACAGATGACAAAGCTGTTTCTCTACTGTTTTCAGAGTATTTTCACATACCTGATTCCAATTGACCTGCATAATAATCCTGGGAAGTAGACACTATGTTACAGATAAAAAACTTCAGAGACATGAAATATTTTGCCTAAAGCCACTTGAGCAATGAATAATGAGCCAAAGATTCAAACCCCATTTTCCCCAAGTTGTGTTCTATGTCTTTACACTTTATTCAAAACAACAATCAGTCTCCAGAGAGTAGGCATTCCACTGGTCAAGCCCCTACACACCTGCAGGGCAGTGGTCACCTGTGAGCCACAGTTAGCAATCACAAAAGGCGTCTGTAACTCACTCCCCAGTACAACATGTATCATTGTACATATTGCTTATTCTTTTGAGTTAAAGTATTAAACAAGGCAAACATTGAAAAGCAAACACGGTTCTTATCACAACTTTTAACTTTAATTGGTACTTTGAATTATGGTAAGGAGACAGAGAATGAATGTTTTGCTCAAGGTCTTGTAGGGAAAACAAGAAAATGAAAAGACTGAGCAATGAAAATGCTATGGATGGCCTTTAGAGGTGAAAATGCTAGATGGTGGGAAATGGGAGGTGAAATTTGTAATGGGGCAGGAACAGATTTGTACGAAGGCTTTTAGGCAGGCTACAGGGAATGTCATCCTATGAGCCATGGGGAGCTAGAAAATGACATTTAACAGTGGAGTGACTTGACCGGGTCTACATTTGCAGTGGATAACAGGTAAATCATGGGGGGTAAATGGAATGGAGAGACTCAGCAGTTAAGAAGTGTGTGGAACTGTTTTAGCAATCATATGGAGGCTCAAGTGAGGAAGTGAGAAAATGGAGAAGGGGACAGTATGCAACAGCAAAAGTTAGAATGACTGTTTGGCTATGTGGTGTGAATAAGAGAAAAGAGAAGTAGAATGAGTGATGGATGCATTCACAGAGGCAAAAAACAAAGATACAGGGACTTGGTTAAAACATGAGAAAGATCCAATCAGGGTTATGTTAAATTTTTTGCTCAGTCCCTCAGTCATATGTAACTCTTAGGGATCCCATGGATTGTAGCCCACCCATGGACTCCTTGTCCATGGAATTTTTCAGGTAAGAATACTAGAGTGGGTTGCCATTTCTTCTTCCAGGGGATCTTCCCAACTTAGGGAATGAACCCACATCTCTTGTGCCTCCTGCACTGGCAGGCGGATTCTCTACCACTGTGCCACCTAGGAAGCCCTATGCCAAATTTAAAGTACTAGAAAGACATCCAAGTAGAGATGGCCAGTTGATCATCAGGAATATATGTTAACTTCTTTGGGAAACATATTTTTTGGCAACAACAGGCACAGGACCTTGGAGAGGAAGAATTCCTCCATACAAAATTATAACTTCCTTCTGTTACTCAGATATTTGCTAGGATCTCCCTGTTCCTTTGATACAAATAAGATTCCCAACCCTTCACTGTACACTGTAAGAAAGTGTAAAGCCTTCCCTAAAATTTCTGCTGATGTCTAGTTTTCTTCCATTCATACAGAATGAGCCCTTGCTCTTCTGGATTTGTGTCATTTTATGAATTGATTGTCCAAGGTGGCCTGTCCATGTTCCACCCTCTATAACCTGAGACGTGAAACTTGCTTCTTGCTTAATTTCTATATAATAGTTTATTCAGACTTTACTAAGGATCTGAGCAGACAAGGGAGGTTTTATAATCATAATGTAGGTGATTTAAACTTGATCTTCAGATTCATCTGGAATTATGAATCTCCTGACCTGGAATATCGTCTGATGACGTCTGTACCACTTTTCACCCTAGACTCATGCCCTCTGACAGAATCTTCTCCTTATCCTTTTCTCACCTGTCTTCTCCCCTTACCCCCATATTGCAGTGGAGGCACTACACTCTCCTCTAGATTATTACACCAAACTATCCACCTCTCTCCCTGGCCCTAAGCCTACATTCACTTAGTCCCATCAATGTGTTCATCAGAACAAGAAGAGTTTTTCTTTAATAGAACCACTTTCTATAAAAATTAATTGCTCTCATAACTAACAATTTACCACTTATCTTACCTATTTAAAAATGAGGGCATTATATATACAGAAAAATGTGTTGTTTTCAAACTTACCCCATATAGCCCCGAGATTTTGAGAAATTCCCACTAGAGGTGGGGAAGGGGCAGGAGAGGGTGACTGACTCTAATTTTCTTCATTCTTGCTGCAACTTTAATTAAGAAATAAAAACCTTTACTTCCAACATTTACATATTGGACCTGAAAGGAATCTTCCCTTCCAGCTTTACCTTCTGCTGTTTTAGTCTGTGCTTAGGAAAACACTTTTCCATACAATTTACCTACTTTGCCTTTGGCCAGGAACCACACCCTGATTCCATACTTGTGTAGGGAATAGCCTTTGGGAAGCCATGAAGGAAAATCTACTCAAGGAACAAATGACTTTCATTTTTCTCTCTTATGGACTTTCATGCAGTGTAGGATTTTACAAGTTATAAATTGAACCGGTTTCTGGTTACATATGCTCTAGTACAGCATTAACAAAATAGGATTTATAGAATAAAGATTAGAAAAGTTAGGAGAGTATTGAAAATATTAATGTATATCTACACAACTCTCCCAAAAGAATCACAATGCACATTAGCATATAAAAGGCACTAGCCAATATTTTAGTGAATAATCCTATTTAAATTTAACTAATACAATTTTTTCCAAGCACTTAATTTTTTTCCAGATAACACTTATTAACACCCCATGGAATTAATTTGGACAGAATGTCCTCAGCCATCTGCTCTGATTCAGAACTTCTCATTTGCCTCTGGCTTATATATCTGGAATAGTAGAGCTGTTTCAGTAAAAAGGGAGGTTCCCCGGGTAGTGCTAGTGGTAAAGAATCCACCTGCAAGTAGATGTAAGAGATGTGGGTTCTATCCCTGGGTTAGAAAGATTCTCTGGAGGAGTGCATGGCAACCCACCCTAGTACTCTTGCCTGGAGAATCCCAGGAACAGAGGAGCCTGGAGGGCTACAGTCCGTAGGATTGCAAAGAGTCAGACCTGCCTGAAGCAACTGAGCATGCAATATGCACATCAGTAAAAAAGGGGCTTCTCTGTTGGCTCAATGATCCCTGGGTTGGGAAGATCCCCTGGAGAAGAAATTACAACCCACTCCAGTATTCTTGCCTGGGAAATCCCACAGACAGTAGCCTGGTGGGCTATAATCCACATGGTCACAAGAGTCAGCACGACTTAGCATTTAAACAGTAACAACAGCAAATCAATGAAAAGAGGGAGTGGAAAAAGAATTTAAAAAGTAGAAATGAAGACCCTATAGGTAGAGTCAACCTTTTGTCTCTAGAATTATGCATATGACTTGCAAATGATTTGTGAAAATGTCTGAACCTGACCATAATACTTGTGCTATAAGCATTCTCAGTGGAGCTTGTCTCAGTACTCAAAGACCTTCTTTTAAACCAATTGCAAAGCCTGTGTTTGCCAATGGTGTTAATGTGATATCCAGAGGTTTAGTTTGGTTTGGACGTATTTCCGCTATCTGGGTATGCCTAGGACAGAGCTTCACTGGTGGCTCAGACAGTAAAGAATCTGCCTGCAATGCAGGAGACCTGGGTTCTATCCCTGGTTGGGAAGATCCCCTGGAGAAGGGAATGGCTACCCACTCCAGTATTCTTGCCTGGAGAATTCCATGGACGGAAGAGCCTGGTGGGCTACAGTCCATGGGTTCACAAACCGTCTGGCATGACTAAGCAACTGACACTTTCACTTTCTATAGGGAAATGTCATTGTCAGTCCTCGGATGATGCCTTGCAAAAGTGACTTACTCCTGAAACAGTGAAAGAACACTTGACTCTCTGAAAACATATTTCCTTTCTCTTTTCACCAAGTGATGAAGCCCACAAAAAAGAGTTTTTCTGAACTTTTCTTTTGCTATTGTGCCAAAGCTGCTTATTCAGAAAGTCCTTTTCCACCAAAGAGGAAGTCTCTAGGCAATGTTAAGACGTCTCTGGACTTTGGTGTATTTTCATTTGTGAAATTTGGAGTTTGAATTCAATTATCTCCAAGATCTTTCTGGGTTCTAAAAATCCTACATTTCTGCACCTGAAAAGTTTCTCTATAATTTTTTATTATGTTTAATATTTGGGTTAACAAAACTCTGAGCACATGAATTTAGAAAACAGTGTTTTAATATGTGGGTGGCTTTCAGGGAAATTAAATCCAGCTTGGATTTAGGTACCATAACTTTCAATCTGGCCACCGGTTCCAAATACTGCAGATGTGTTCTCTACATTTTAGTAATGCCAAAAGACACAGATTTTAATTTCTTAAAGACCTATTTTTAATTTATTTTTCAAACACCAGCTTTTGCACCTCACCCCCACGGAATTCACACCTTCTTAAAAAGAAGGTGCATAACTTGAGTCAAGTCCTTCTCTAATTTGTGGAAGTTTATTAAATCATAGGTTTTTTAGTTAAAAAAATTCATTAGACCACCTGTCAGAATATTTAAGGAGCAGTGTGTTTTTGTAAATAAATTGATGCTGGATTAATTTAGACAGTTTTTATACAAGTCAACAATTTAGATGATGATGATGAAGATAACAGTAATAGTAATGATGATTTATTAAGTACTCTCTATGGTGTCTCAGTGGTAATGAGTCTGCCTGCCAATGCAGGAGATGCTGGTTCGATCCCTAGATCGGGAAGATGTGCTAGAAAGAAGGAAGGAAATGGCAACCTGAGCCAGTATTCTTGCCTGGGAAATCCCATGGACGGAGGAGCCTAGCAGGCTATAGTCCATGGGGTCACAAGAGTGAGACACAACTCGCTGACTAAACACACTCACACAGAAACACACACTTGTTCAAAACTAATTGCCCTGCCCACTGATTCTCATGATCACAGTCATTGCCTTGAAGGTAAGGCAGAAGGATGTGGGTAGGTTTTAATGGCACTTTCATCCAGCTGAGGGAAGGAAGGCAACTACATTTGTTGAGCCCTCTTTCTGTGCCAGGCACTGTGCTAAGTGTTTTACACTAATTGTATCCATTTAATCTTCCCTGCAGCCTTACAAATTAGGCGTCACATCCATTAGAGATGGAAAACGCAGTCTGAGAAATGTCTAGCACCTTGCTCAAAGTCACATATTAGTTTAGCAAAGACAGGTTTATTATTTGGGTCTGACTCCAAGTCCCATGTTTACTTCTATAAATTAGGTGCGATTCACATTTCTTAGCAGTGAGTGCATATAGTACATCATTTGTCATCTTGGAGGGCAGAATCAGATCTGAGGCGTTGGGAAGGTAAAGTATACTGGAAGTGGAGTGGGCAAGACTATGAAAGAGCATATATTAAGTGTAGGCTTTGCCTCAAGATAGCATGCTGCCAGGGGTCCCCCAAGGATGCACTGCTGTTGAATAATAAAAAGGAAGGGAACTTTGAGGTTACCTGGCTCTATCCTCCTTGCTTTGTGCCTATTGCTCATTTGACTATTTTCCATTTAGTAAGGAAACTGAGGCTGGAGGAATGCTAAAATGTAGCCTAACATCACAGAGCTGTTGGCAAAAGTGGAATCATAATCCAGGTCTCCCAGCTTGCAGACAGAGTTCCACCCTCCACACCTCAGGGAGGAATGTGGGCAGAAAATAGACAGGAAGACTAGGATGGTTCAGTGACCATCAAGCTGCAGGAAACAACGTGGAAGAGCGAACCAGCTCTCAGCCTGCACTGTTCCCAACATAACGTGGTGCTCTGGAAACTTGAATGGAGGGGGTCAGAGGTTGGGCCTAGGATGCTCTATGGATTTTGTTCCTAGCTGACCTTCACAGGGCCCTCTCTCTTTCTGCTTTGAAAGCACAGTGGACTTTTTGTCCATTCAGTGGAGACACTCCAGCTCACAACAGGTCCCCAGAGAACACCCCTGCTGCTTGATTTACCCTGTCAGTGCCTGGACTCAGCAGGTATGGGCTGGTCTCTGAGGAGTTGCTCCCTTGCAGCATCACTCAACATAGCAGTTCTGGGGAGCAAAGAAACACCTCACTGAGGGAATGGGAATCAAAATGGTTCCAATGCTACAGGTGACATCAATCTTCATGAAGAACAACTTTCTGGCTCCACCTCCAGACCATGTGGCCAAATATGTCAGAGCGTTAGTCGTTGTTCAGTCACTCAGTTGTGTCTGACTCTTTGTGACCCCGTGGACTGCAGCACGCCAGGCCTCCCTGTCCATCACCAGCTCCCGGAGTTTACTCAGACTCATGTCCATTGAGTCAGTGATGCCATCCAACCGTCTCATTCTCTGTTGTTCCCTTCTCCTCCTGCCTTCAATCTTTCCCAGCATCAGTCATTCTTAAAAAGTCAGCTCTTCGCATCAGGTGGCCCAAGTACTGGAGCTTCAGCTTCAGCATTAGTCCTGCCAATGAATATTCAGGGTTGATTTCCTTTAGATTGACTGGTTCGATCTCCTTGCAGTCCAAGGGACTCTCAAGAGTCTTCTTTAGCACCGCAGTTCAAAACCATCAATTCTTCAATGCTCAGAGCATTGGTAGAGCAGATCTATTATCAGTCTATTCTGTAAAAGGGAAAGTTGCTTTCTCAGGCTACATATGCCTAAGAAGAAAGAATATCAAAGGCATCATGTAAAATCAGTATTAGAATAATCATTGTTTACAAGATGCTGGCATCGTGTTTCATTTTTCAACATATATTTATCAGAAGCTTCATTTATTCAGCAGATGATATTCCCAACTTGCAATTTAGAAAACCAGAGGTCAAAAAGGTTAAATAATTTGTTCAGATGGTGGTGTGAGCTAGTCCTGGGATCAAATCAGAATCTGCTATTTTGAAAAAACTTTAATTTGCAAAGATAGACTCGTGTTCATAGCAGCACTATTTATAATAACCAAGACAAGGAAACAGTCCAAGTGCCTATCAAAAGATAATTGGTTTAAGAAAGATAAGGGGTGTGTGTGTGTGCATGTGCATGCACACGCATACTCACTTGAGCAAATGTGCTCAGTCATATCAGATTCTTTGTGACCCTATGGACTGTAGCTTGTCAGGCTCCTCTGTCCATGGGATTTTCCAGGCAAGAATAATGGAGTGGGTTGCCATTTCCTCCTCCAAGAGACCTTTCAACCCAGCGATCAAACTGTGTCTCCTGCATTGCAGACAAGTTCTTTACTGCTGAGTCACTGGGGAAGCCATATATATGCACACTGGGATATTACTCAGTCATAAAAAGAATGAAATGTTGCAATTTACATCAACATGGGTGAACCTAGAGATTATCTTACTAACTGAAGAAAGTTCCACAGAGAAAGACAAATGTATGATATCACTTATATGAGGAACATAAAAAGTAATACAAATAAACCTATATGCAAAACAGAAATAGATTCACAGACATGGAAAACAAATTTATGGTTTCCAAAGAGATTATAGGGGAAAGAGAGGGATGGATAAATTGGAAGTATGGGATTAATAGGTACAAGCTACTATATATAAGACAGATAGTGAAGTGGAATCATTCAGTTGTGTCCGACTCTTTACAACCCCATGGACTGTAGCCTACCAGGCTCCTCCATCCATGAGATTTTCCAGGCAAGGACACTGGAGTGAGTTGCCATTTCCTTTTCCAGGGGATCTTCCCAACCCAGAGATCGAACCCGGGTCTCCCTACATTGCAGGCAGATTCTTTACCATTTGAGCCATCGGGGAAGCCCAAAGCAACAAGTATTTGCTGTGAAGCACAGGGAACTGTATTCAATATATTACAATAGCCTATAATGGAAAATAATCTGAAAAAATTATATACATGATGGATTCACTTTGCTGTATACCTGAAACTGACACAATATTGTAAATCGATTATACTCCAGTTTGAAGAAAGAATCTAGGTCTTTTGAACCACCAGAAGAAGGAATCTGGCTTGTAAATTAGAAGGAAGCTCCAGAAAGCAAATTTTCTTCTAGCCCAGGTCTTGGCAAACTGAGCAGTGCTCTGCCACCCTCTGAGGTTGTGATTCATGAGTCTGATGTTCAAAGAGTTTGATTTCTAACACATAAGGCTCACTTTGAATAACACAGCTCTTGTTTGCAGACAAGGTGTGCCTCAACTGTCCCCACCCACAGATGCACTTGGTTTTAAGCAATCTAAAAAGAGAGTCAACTCCAAGATTTATCTATCAGTCCCTCCCCACCCCAGGTTCAGGTTATTTCTTCCTTAAATCTAAGCTATGACTCCTGTAAGGTCAAATTTTCTTGTCCTATCATTAAGGTAGAGCTGCCCATCATCAATTTCCTAATAATTGTTGTAGTTGTTGTTCAGTCACTAGGTCATATCAGACTCCTTGAAAATCCCATGGACTGCAGCACATCAGGTTCCTCTGTCTTCCATCATCTCCTGGAGTTTGCTCAGATTCATGTACATTTAGTCAGTGGTGCTATCTAACCATCTCATCTTCTGTCACTCCCTTCTCCTTTGCCTTCAGTCTTTCCCAGCATCAGAGTCTTTTCCAAAGAGTCAGCACTTTGCATCAGGTGGCCAGAGTATTGGAACTTCAGCTCCAGCATCAGTCCTTCCAATGGATATTAAGGGTTGATTTCCTTTAGGGTTGACCTGTTCAATATCCCTGCAGTCCAATGAACTCTCAAGAGTCTTCTCCAGACCCACAGTTTGAAAGCATTGGTTCTTCGGCACTCAGCCTCCATCATGATCCAAATAATGGTCCTCTGCTATTCTCTCCCTTGTATCTTCTCTCCCACGTCATGGATGATTGTGCTTCAAAAACACAAGCAAAGGCTCCTAGGAGGGATTCTTTCTTCCCTTGGGCTCTAAAGCACACCTCATGGAAGAAGCCTTAGTAACTTCCAGATTCAGTGTCTTTCACCAAAACCAATTAATATTTCAGCATCAATTAACATCACGACTCTTTGCAACCCAATGGACTCCCCAGCTCTGATTTCAAACAGTAAAAAAAAAAAAAAAAAAAGAAAAGAAAAAGATTCTGTAACAGCTTCCAACCATGAGGCTCTGTGACAGAAGAGTGATTTTAGCCCAGGTCATGCTGGGGTATGGAAGGAGGGAGGGCTGTCTATAACTCTTTCTTAACAACTTTGACCCAAGAGTTTTTGAAGCAGGTGTGCACATAAAAGCTTTTGCTCTCCTTCATTCTGCTGATGTTGTAAAATGAAAGTACAGGCAAATGTAGATAGGTACCTTTCATTATCTGTAGCAGGAGAGCCAAAGACTAGAGAGAATTGCCAAACTACTGAGAAGTCAGATGCTCATTCAGTGCTTGCTGAGTGTGTATGTGTGTGTTTGTGTCTGTGTATGTGTGTATGTGTGGAGAGGGTGCCACCTGAGTGTGTGTGTGTGAGAGAGAGAGAGAGAGAAAGAGAGAGAAAAAGCATACTTTTCCAAAAAACACAGCTTAGGGTAGAGGTCTACTCACTCTACTAAATCTCTCTGGAGCTCCGTTTTCTTAGATGGAGTTGCTGGAGTTTAATATCTAAAGAAAAACTAACCTAGTGTATAGCTGGCATTCACAAAGAGGTAAGAGCAGGGAGGTTGATGGGGGTAGAAGGAATAAAGAGGAAATGTCCAGGCAGCAGGGATGTTTAGTCAGCCAGGTCAAGGCACAGTAGGGTGGACATTCAGCCAGCAACTAAGGGGAGGGGAGGCTTATTTGGGACTTGAAAAGAACTGTGCTGCGAACTATCAAGCAGTTGAGTGAGTAAGAGGTTTCTGATTCAAGAATTAAAATGGACCATATCTGTATCACATTCTGAGACTGGGAGGAGGGGGCCTTAGGCAAGACACACACCGTAGAAACCATGAACATCCCAGTAAGAGAGGATAGGAATGACTTGTTGGTGACTTAAGGGAAGGTTTAAAGGAAGCAGATGTCCTCTCTAGGTTGGAAGCTATCAGAACAAATATATAATTGGCTATCTCAGTATGTCTTATCTATAGGACTAGAGTGAGGATAAACTATAACTGGTAAAGAAGTCATAGTAGTTTGTTTTAGTCTAGTGAGGTCAATGTTTCATATTTTGTGGGTGATGTTTCTGTGTTGAGACAAAATTACAAAATATCTTTTTTATCTCACTTCCTTATGATCTCGAGTAATCTTGTCTGGGGTTGGTATTCTGGGAGAGTATGTCCAACAGGAAGAGAACATGACCTTGTTGTGAAAGTCAGGTCAGCTTCCAGATGTCAGGATTTGCTTTTAAATTTCTTTTCATTTACCTCCTTTAAGTGCACTTATTCCCATTTTGTTCAAAAACCTCTGATGTGAATTAGGCTTTATATGTGCTTTTTTTGTTATTCTTTTTCTCATTAAAACAGCTGAGACTGTATCTGTGCAGATTCCCGGACCATTTTGACAATGAGACAAATCAAAGAGTTGTTGAAAAACTAGCCCAAGGCTTGTCTATTGAAATGCAAGTTTATCAGATTGAGCCATACTGAAAATCAGGATTCTCTGTGGCTTAGGTTTCTGCCTATCTGTTTGGACAGGGATCGGAAATGACTGACAATGAGTATAAGGAATTCCAGGTGGTAGAGGCCAGAGGGATTGAAACTGGAAAAGAAATGTGAGCACACAGCATTTTGTAGACGGAATTGCTGATTCTTTGATATTGGTGAACATTCCAACTTCTTCCTCAAGGTATTACAACTTATTCAGGGAAGAAAGAAGCAGAAGGTGAGGTGGCCAACAGTCATATTTTCAACTGAATATTTGTCTTGCCCTTTTGGCAGGGGAGCTATATTTCTCTCAGTCTTGGTTGAATGAGTGCCACTGAAGGCTTGTTTGTGTTGGGTGTACTTGGAAGGCACAGCTTTGGATGTTGTTGTTCAGCCGCTCAGTCCTGCCTACTCTGTGCAACCCTGTGGCCTGCAGCATGCCAGGCTTCCCTGTCCTTTACCATCTCCTGGAGTCTGCTCAAATTCGCGTCCATTGAGTCGATGATGCCATCCAACCATCTCATCCTCTATTGACCCCTTCTCCTCCTACCCTCAATCTTTCCCACCATCAGGAACTTTTCCAGTGAGCTGGCTCTTTGCATCAGGTGGCCAAAGTATTGGAGCTTTAGCTTCAGCATCAGTCCTTCCAATGAGTATTCAGGGTTGATTTTCTTTAGGATTGACTGGTTTGCTCCCCTTGCAGTCCAAGGGACTCTCAAAAGTCTTCTCCAGGACCACAGTTCAAAAGCATTAGTTCTCCGGCACTCAGCCTTTTTTGTTGTCCATCTCTTACATCAGTACATACATAGTGGGAAAAACATAATTTTAACTGTATGGACCTTTGTTGGCAAAGTAATGTCTCTGCTTTTTAATATACTGTCTAGGTTTGTCATAGCTTTTCTTCCAAGGAACAAGCGTCTTTTAATTTCATGGCTGCGGTCACTGTCTGCAGTTTAGCTTTGGATGACTGATCTATTAATTGCCAAGGGTGATCCCAACAACTATAAGTGCTTATTTAAGTGAGATGATATAAGCCAAATCTTCCCTGCTAGAAGTGGGCTCCCCCTAACAAAATTGTTAAATAGTCTCTAATAACTTGCTAACATCACTCTAGGCAATGACATTTCAGCTTTTAACTTATATTCAGTTGACAGAATGTTTTCTTTCATAATCTTTTCAATATAACAGCAATTTTTAAAAAGTTGGATATATGAAATTTTCTCAGTTTATCTGGCCTGGGAGGACTTCAGAAGAAAATACTACACATATTAACCAAAGACACTAATTTTGACTTTATTATATGAAGCGCAAATCTTCTGGATCTTGCCCTGTATGTCTGGGATTATAGCCTATTTCTAATTAACTTATTTTAAAGTACTAAAAATAATTAGATAAGACTAGTTAGAGACTTGCTTGCCATAATTGACTTTTTTATCCCAGAAATCACAAGTATAGCTTGAATTTTGGCTTTAAAATATTCCTTCCTCCTACCCACTCATTGCTTATTTCCCTGTGGCCTCAGCTGTTAAAAGAAAAGAAGCTTACAAGTTGTTTCTGGAACTGTGGCATCCTATCCTGAAGGAGCAGTATGTGGAGGTGAGATTGTAATGTGTGATTTCATTAGTGGATGCTAAAAGCACAGGATGCCCTTTGGAAATGTATGTGAGATTTGGCCAATGTAAAACTGAGCAAATTCATCAAATAACTGCTGCTTATCTAAAATACTAAACAGAAAAGCTGTTGCTCTTATGATTTAGCTCAGGTTCAAAAATGAACCAGTCATGAAAATAACTAACACCATAATGCCAGAAAAAGTGATTCATGAAAATACATCTTTCAGATCTTTGCGATTCATTTTGGAAGGATTTAATTTATATTTTCTATTTCTCCAAATAAAATATTTGTAATGCTTACCTTGTCATGAATAGACTGTAGGGAAACTTCGTCAAGAGCATGGTTCAATCTAAGTTCAATCTGTTAACAGAAACCATATGTGGATTCAGGGAAGATATGGTGGATCTGTTGCTAGGAAATAGCCAGGAAAATTAGTGCTATTCCTGCCTCAGTTTTAAATTTATTGGTGAGCACTCAAGGGGGTTATTTAATGAACTTGACTCTTACTGCTCTTCACAGGCAGAGCAGGCTACCTCGTGCATATCTGCATGCTTTGACATGACATGAATTTATTGGTGAGCTGAAATTTCACACCTTTCAAGCACACAACAACTCATTGACCACTGTGTTGTACTTCAATGATGTGTCCAAGCAGCTTCCAAACAGATATGGCCACAGACTCTTGAATCTGATAAAGACAGAGAGACTCCTTAAAGCCACAAACCATGTTCAGGGGCATCTTGATGTTTCCGTGACATGAGCTCTGCATATAAAGGCTCTTTCAAGGAGTTACTGTTTACTGCTCCAGCTGGCACTAGGTGGACAGCTTTAGACCTTATAAGTGTGTGTATGTTGAAAAGAGAGAAGTGCTTAAAGGAAGTAGAAATGTAGTCTTCTCTTAGCCTCCATGAGAGTACATGGCTTTACTCCTGCTCATGCAGGAAGGAAGTTTTTTTTTAATCGAAGTATAGTTGTTTACAATGTTTTGTTAACTTTTGCTGCACAATAAAGTGAAACAGTTATACATGTATATACATTCATTCTTTTAAAATATTCTTTTCCATCATGGTTCATCAGAGGATATTGAATAAAGTTCTCTGTGCTATACAGTAGGACCTTGTTGTTTATTCATTCTATATATAATAACTTGTATCTGCTAATCCCAAACTCCCAATCCACCCTTCCTCCAGCTCCCTTCCCCTTGGCAACCACAAGTCTGTTCTCTATGTCTATGAGTGTGTTTCTGTTTCATAGATGTCCTATTGTATCACATTTTAGATTCCACATATAAGTGATAATCATATGGTATTTGTCTTTCTGATTTATTTCACTTAGTGTGATAATCTCTAGTTTCATCCATTATTACTGCAAGTGGCATTATTTCATTCTTTTTTATGACTGAGTAGTATTCCATTGTATATATGTACCACATATCCGGAAGGAAGAGTTTTACATCCAGTTTCTTTATCTTCCAATAGAGGATAGAGAAAAAAGTGCTCAAATGCCCAACGTGGAACTTTCTTACCTGGTTTCATGATTGCCTCAGAATGAGCATTTACATTCTTTTGGCTTGCTCTAGATCTTCTATCTTCTTTAGTGTTTTTCTTGAGTGATTTCTTCGGTGGTTGTACTTAGGAAAGTTTTTTTTTCTTCCCCAAGAGTGCATGACTTATCTCTGTGACATTTGGGGGGTTTTTCCTTCTGTAATCCTTGCTAAAAATTCAGATAAATTTACACATGGTGAGGTGGAGAGAGGAAAGTGTAGTGTAACCAGTTGGTGACTAGGATGTTATTTATGCTATGCCTTTAAAGAATTTTAATTTTTCTTTTTAAAAATGAACCAAAGCATTTCCCCCCCAGTGCCCCAGCATAAGAATCCATCTATTTATTGAGTCAGCCAGTACCTCAGCAACAAGAACATAACAAGACCATGCTGTGGGCTAGGAGTGGGGACAGGAGAGGCATGGTGTAGAGTCAAAACACTTTCCTCTTGATCCTTATCCTTGATTTGCAGGGCAGTCTTCTTGGAATGTGAGATTTTTATGAGACACAGTTACAGAATGGTATAAGACAGATTGCGGCAGAGTACTAACATTTTGACTTGTAGACATCATATGCTGTTGGTGCTCAAAGAAAGGAAAAATGATGAAAGTGACTTATCTAATATCTCAGGACAATAGTACCCTGACCTTCCCTACCCTTTGAAAGTGAAAGTGAAGTCGCTCGGTCGTGTCCGACTCTTTGCGACCCTGTGGACTGTAGCCTACCAGGCTCCTCCAGCTATGGGGTTCTCCAGGCAAGGGTACTGGACTGGAATGCCATTTCCTTACCTTTCCTCAAACCATTGTAATGTTTTGCTCAAATATGAAGAGCACATCTGTTTTCTCTATTTAAATGTGATCTGCTTCTGTAGATCCAGTCATGGATCCATGTGGATTCAGTGGTCCAGTCATAAACCACTGAAAATAGTAAAAAGCATCTCTTCTAAGGTAGAAAATTGTGCTTGGTCTGGGGATTGCTTGTAGGCAATAAAAGTTCAGATTAGGCCAATGAGTGAGAGTTTCATGGAGGTTTGAAAGATCCAGCCGCAGACATTCAACACTCTTGTGTTCTCACTGGTGTTAATGACAATGGCTTATGTGAGGGAGGGGGGAAAGCAAAACATTAGGTGAAATGGTTCTCTTTTTTATTAATTTTTAAAGGAATATAGTTGTTTACAATGTCATGTTAGTTTCTGTTGTACATCAAAGAAAATCATGTATATATACACACACACATATCCCATCTGTTTTGAATTTCCTTCCCATTTAGGTCACCACAGAGCGTTGAGTAGAGTTCCTTGTACTACATGGTAGGTTCTCAGTAGTTATCTGTTTTATACATAGTAGTGTATATATGTCAATCCCAATCTTCCAATCTGTCTCCAGCCCACTTACCCTTTGGTATCCATACATTTGTTCTTTATATCTGTGTCCTTATTTCTGCTTTGCAAATAATATCATCTATACCATTTTTCTAGATTCCATACATGTATGTTAATATACATTGTTTGTTTTTCTCTTTCTGACTTACTTCACTCTATGACAGTCTCTAGGTCCATCCACATCTCTGCAAATGACACGGTTTTGTTCCTTTTTATGGCTGAGTAATAGTCCATTATATATATGTAGTACATCTTCTTTATCCATTCCCCTGTTGATGGACATTTAGGTTGCTTCTATGTCCTGACTATTGTAAATAGTGATGCAATGAACATTGGGTGCTGTGTATTTCTGAATGATAATTTTCTCTCAGTATATGCCCAGTAGGGGGATTCTTGGGTCATATGGTAGTTCTAGCTTTAGTTTTTTAAGGGACCTCCATACTGTTCTCCAGAATGGCTGTATCACTTTGCATTCACACCAACAGTGCATCCAGGTTCTTTTTTCTCCACACCATTTCCAGGTTTTGCTGTTTATATATTTTTTGATGATGGTTATTCGGATTGGTGTGAGGTGATACCTCATTGTAGTTTTGATTTACATCTCGGAGATCAGTCCTGGGTGTTCATTGGAAGGACTGATGGCTGAAGCTGAAACTCCAATTCTTTGGCCACCTCATGCTAAGAGTTGACTTGTTGGAAAAGACCCTGATGCTGGGAGAGATTGGGGGCAGGAGGAGAAGGGGACGATGGAGGATGAGATGGCTGGATGGCATCACCGACTTGATGGACATGAGTTTGAGTAAACTTCGGGAGTTGGTGATGGACAGGGAGGCCTGGCGTGCTGCGATTCATGGGGTCGCAAAGAGTCAGACACGACTGAGCGACTGAACTGAACTGAACTGAATAATTAGTGATGTTGAACATCTTTTCATGTGTATGTTGGCTATCTATATGTCTTCTTTGGAGAAATGTCTATTTAGGTCTTCTGTCCACTTTTTAATTGAGTGGTTTGTTTTTTAGATATTGAGCTACGTGAACTGTTTGTATATTTTGGAGATTAACCCTTTGTCACTTGCTTCATTTGCAAATAATTTCTCTCATTCTGAGGGTTGTCTTTTCATCTTATTTCTGGTTTCCTTTGCTGTATAAATGCCTATAAGTTTCATTTGGTTCCATTCATTTATTTTTGGTTTTGAAAGTTTTCTCTTTTAACCATAAAATTCAGCAAGTCCTCTGAGAAAATTTGACAACTACATGTTACATGTTTTTCATTTAAAAATTTGAAGTGGAAAAAATGCTTTTAGGCTTGACATTCTGTCCTATACAATGTATATGCCAAGACAGATTATTTATTTTATTTTCAAAAGTACGTATCCAACAAAGTGCATTCCTTCACTTATTGAATAGACAAAAGGGAAACCACCTCTGGGACTCCTGAAAGACATCTGCGGAGCAACCTTTTGCCAAGTGTGGATGGCCTTTGCCCTGTTTTTTTCCTGTCTTCCTGCTCAGTTTTGCAGTGAGAGGGGACAATTTTATAGTAACTTGATGAAACGGCAGAGCAGGAAGTCCCAGCTGCTCTTGCCCCAGCTGTCTCTGAGATCTAATAATATAGGGTGGGAATAGCACATCTCTCGGAAGAGCACACACATTTTAAGTTGCTTTAATTTTCCTGCCAATTATACTTTTAAGATGCCAAATACATCTCCAGGCAACCTCTCTGACAATTTAGTACTCTTTGGTAAAGGAGCCTAAGGCAGAGAGAAATTTTCAAGTGACAAAACAGCATGGAAAAAAATTCTTTCATCAGCAAAGAAAAATTCATGTGCATGCTTTTATTTAGGGAAACATGGGGACATGGGGATACTTTTTTTTAAGTTTTTTATTGGAGTGTAGTTGATTTACAATATTGTGTTAATTTTAGGGATACAGTTAAGTGAATCTATTATACATATATCCATTCCTTTTTTTAGATTCTTTTTTCATATAGACTATTACAAAATATTCAGTTCCCTGTGCTATACAGTAGGTCCTTATTAGTTCTCTATTTTATATATAGTAATGTGTGTATGTCAGTCCCAGTCTCTTAATTTATCCCTTCCCTCTGCTTACCCCGTGCTAGCCATAGGTTTGTTGTCTGCATCTGTCTCTACTTCATTTTAATATTGATACTAGCAAAGGCTCCCGAAGAGCCTGGGAGTCAGAACTCTCAGCTTAGATCAGGGTTTCTCAGACTCAGCACGGTTAACATTTTGGGCAGGATAATTCTTTGTTTTGGGGGGCTTTTCTATGTACCATAGGATGTTCAGGGGCATCCCTAGCATCACCTGCTGAATGCCAGTATCACCCCAGTCATTACAGTCAAAAATGTCTTCAGATATTGCCAAATATTCACCCTCTAGGGCCACTTGTGAGAAAAAAAAAATCCCTCTGGTTGGAAACCACTGGTCTAGAGCAGCCAGCACACAAAAGGTCTCGTGACAATCACTTTGCCTGGAGCTCGATTTCTTTGCTTGTTAGATAGATGATACCAACTGCCCAGGGATTAAGGAAACATAAAATATTTAGTTGTATGACTTATTTTTTGTGTAAACGAATATGCCAAAATTTATTCATCTTTAGTTTCTGCTGCTTTCAGATTAGTCACTCTGGGAATTTATTCATCCATCCAAGTGATCCTGAAGCAATTTTAAGAAGAGTTTTAGTGAGGGGTAAATCTTGATCCTTTCTAGGTGAATTGGTTTTAGAAGCAGCCTAAACTTGTTCAGAGCCAAGTAAATAAGGTGGGTAAGTAAAACAGATGAATGCTATTTGGAGACAAAATACAAGTGGAACAATAATGAGATTGATTTTTCTAATGTGCCTTGTGAACACACCCTGAAGGCAATCTCAATAGACGAGTCATAAAAAGCTTTTGATTCATCCTGCCACTGATAGGTTCAGTGAACAATCATCTCCACAGGTAACAATTCTGAATGATGGCTCACTTTCAGCCTGTACGTTTGGGGGTGTTTGTTATAAAAAGAAAATCCCACTACTTTAGAATCATACTTCATAGAAAAAGCTTATGAAAAAATGTTCTTGATTTTTGAAAAAAGTCTTTCCTTAAATATATTTATTATTATTTGTGTTACTTAAACAATAGATATTTACAGAACTTTTATTACTGAGTCTGTGCTAAGTGTCTGAACTTTGAATTGACGACAATGCAGACCCTCACTGATTCTCAGGGTGGTTGCTTTCTAATAGGGAGACATTTTAATAGACATTTTAATTAGACATTCTAATAGCAACAGTTCATTTCAACAGAGTGTAGCAAGCGCTAAGCTAAATCAGAAGCAGGTGTTTACCTGGTTTCTCAACTCAGCACTGACACTGAATAAACTGAAGGAAGTCGATTGTACCTGCCTTCAGTTTCCTGATCTTGTGCAGAGAACCATTGCTAACCTTTGTCCTCTCTTCTAGCATCAATAATCTGAGCCTATGGCAACCATGACAATTCCCAAGTGTGTATGTATTACAGTGTTTTGTAAAGGAAACCTTATCACATGGTATCTAAATATTAACCATCAGTTGCATTTGAATCATTACCAAAAGAGGAAGAAATGCCCCGTAAGATGAACACCGGCTGTCAAGAGACATGGCCTGTTACTAATAGTTCATTATTAAAGAATGATCATAAACCAGATGAATTATGCTGACTTTCTTCTTCTTGGACTATGTAGGATTATAATAAGCTATATGTATCCTTGGTGGACCAGAAGCTGCTGTATCCTAGGAAAATGGCAAGAAATGAGAAGTGAAGTAAAATGTCTGTATTTAAAACAATCCACAAATTCTTTGTTAAATTAATGTATAATATTGGAAAAAAATGTAGTTTGCATCCATCAATCTAGGTTCAAGTTTTTATAGCTTTCAGGATGTCAGTTTCTGACCTCAACAGAATTTTCCATTCTCAACTGTAAGACGAGGGGATTGAGATAAAAAATAATATGTTCTAAAAAATAATAATAATAATATGTTCTAAGTAGCTACAATAGACATATAATACACATTCTCATTTTAGACCTCCTAACAAACAGTTGAATGATGCATGTATTTTCACTTTTATCTTGTATATGGGAAAAAAATGAGGCTCAGCAAAGTAAACCAACTCACCTTGCCTTATGCAATGTCTATGGCAGAATGTGTTAGTTGTTCAGTCATGTCCAACTCTCTGCAACCCCATGGACTGTAGCCCGCCAGGCTCCTCTGTCCATGGGATCTCCCAGGCAGGAATACTGCAGTGGGTTGCCATGTACTTCTCCAGGGGATCTTCCTGACCCAGGAGTAGAACTCAGGTCTCCTGCATTGCAGGCAGATTCTTTACCATCCGAGCCACCTGGGAAACAGAGCAGGAAGTCAATCCTATGTCTGTCTGGTTTCAGAATCTTTTTTGTTTTTTTTACCCCCCCTCCATCCCTCCACCTGTGGGGTTGTCTCCAGTTCAGTTCTGAAATTATATAATTCTTTTCACAAGTAATCTAAAGCAATAGTGTGAAAGTATCCCACATTTACTAACTGCAAGAGAAAGAGAAGAAAATGTTTATATCTACTTCCAAATTCAGGGATTTTTAAATGATGAAGAACGTAAAAGTCCTTGCATTTCCCCAACAAGTGAAAACAACTTCCAAGGAATGTTGTTAATTCTTATTCAGAATATTTTAAATTTCCAGTGCTTCAGGGAAAGGGATGAAGGCAGGCTAGTCTAAAGGTTATCCCTTTGGTTAGTGTACTACCAGACATAGCAACGCAAAAATAAGTGTGCTATGCTGTTTGATGGCTGCCCACCTCTATCTCTAGTTTTTAACTTTCATTTGTGAGAGCCTTGTGTATATTGTTGTTGGCGGTGTTTAGTCACTCAGTCGCGTCCCACTCTTTGCAACCCCAAGGGACTGTAGCCCACCAGGCCCCACTGTCCATGGGATTTCCCAGGCAAGGATACTGACATGAGTGGCCATTCCCTTCCCCTGGGGATCTTCCTGACCCGGGGGTCAAACCTGCATCTCCTGCATTGGCAGGCAGATTCTTTACCATTGAGCCACCAATGAAGCCCTTGTATATATTACAATCATGAAATCAGTTCAAGGTTATAACAGCCAGTTAAGTGAAATAGTCCATTTTAACTGTAGTACCTTTGGGTCATATTGTAATATGTAAAATTGTATAAATTAACTGATAGCCCAGAGATGTGGCTTTCAGCAGAGGTCAAAGTAGTCTGTCCATTCATTTCTTCCTTCCCTTATTTGTTCTCCCTTCTGGGAGTGAGTGAGGCAGAGTCTCACGTTCATTCCATCAGGCATCTCATTCATGTTTCCAGTAGAGATGAGGTAGTGTAGAGCGTTCACTCTAGAGACATGCTGGACTTGCCCTGACTCTGCCACTTGACCATTGTGTCATCTTCAGAATATTCCTTAACCTCTCTGAGCCTCAGTTCTTTCCCCATAAAATAGGAGAAAAAAAAATACACTTGTTTCATAGGGCCATTGTGAAGAATATATTATATAAGACAATAATCACTCAAGGTGTTTATCTCAGTACCTGGCACACAGTGAGTGATCAATAAGTGTTGACTTTCATTATTATTATTAACAACAATTTTGAAAGGACACCCAACGGTGCTCTTCTAAATCAAAAGAATAAATCTGCCTTTTTGAGAGCCTAATTTCCCAGGAAGAGACTTCATTATTGAGACTAATTAAGTTTACTTTAGATAGAATTTTATTGTATAGAGATTATTATGATGATTTGGATTTTTCAATAGATGTGGGTACATATAACAATTCCATACAGTAACTGTTAGAAGTTGTGTGGCAATTTGTGAGACATATCTTGGGATTTTGTTTCTAATACTAATATAAATTTCTACTATGTTTATTATTATCTTTATCTTGGTATAATCATTTTGAGAACTAAGCTGAAGTGTGTTGCAGTGATTTTGTGCATCAGAATTACCAGTGGAAATTTACAATCTATATGTGTCCCTGCAGAAATGGACCACCGCCTTTTCAGTTTTATACCCCTAAAGTGGCTTAAAATAACTATTACATATTTTGTGAGTAGTTTTGGAAGTCAGATGCTGTAGAATATGATAAAAGAGAAATTAAATTACATTTTATAAACAGAAACAAAGTCTTCATGTTTTAAGAAATGAGTTAATATATGATGAATTTATAATTGGCCAGTGCTACCTTATTTCATGGACAGAGGAGCCTGGTGGGCTACAGCCCATGGGGTCACAAAGATTCTGACACAACTGAGTGACTTTCACTGCCTTCACTCACCTTAAAATATGACAATAACAATTTTTTAATTGACAACATTGTTTTCTAAAATTCAATCTCTAATGTTTTTCTGACATCTATATTGATTTATTCCAAGGAGCAAAGACTATGAATAAATAGTTTAAATACCTGTTCTTCAGGGATCTCTTGATAGGTTGGACTGACTGAATAATGTTGACAAAGCAGTGTTCTGAGGAAGACATATTATTGTCATTAATCACATTTCCTTTATTTAAATATATAAACCAACCTAGCAGATTTTGTTGCAAGTAAGCATGTGTCTGTCCCAGGGAGAGATCAAGCGTGTCTGCATACACAGGGTTATTACAGTAAAGCTGAAAATGGTTCATTAAGTTGATTCTAGGATCTCTGTCACCATTGGTGACAACTTGGTGTGACTGGGGTAATTGTGCAGCTAATTTGGGGAGCTAATGTGGACCCCTGGGATGTATGAATTTTCCATATTCCCATGCAGCTCTCCCTGTTTGCCATGTAGCTTTCAGTAACACCATGTGACCCTCCAGATGGCATGGCCTACTGAGCCGTTCCCATTTTGGCCCCATCAGCAGAAAGATGGGAGAGGAGAAAGATTTCTCCTATCTCTGGAGCTGAGTCCCCAAGAAGTTTTGACAAGGGTTTATAGCCTGTGTTTCAAATATACATTAATAGCATAAAGGTTTGTTCAGATGTGATACTTTATAAACTGAGTTATATGTAAATGGAGTTAAAGTGAGATGCCATATTCATTCTTAAAAACAGGGATCTACATAACTTGGTAATTGTTGATATGCTTAATGATAAGAAGCTTAACACTTATGCTAATGAAGGGACAGTTAAAAGCTGTGACCCAAAATTCAGTTAATAGTAATAGTATCTCAATAATTGCTGATGTCTTGGAAGCAACCTAAATATCCACCAATAGAGGCAATGGATAAAGAAGGGGTAGTACCTGTATACAATGAAATATTACTCAGCCATTAAAAGGAACAAAATTGGGTCACTTGCAGAGACCTAGAAGGACCCAGAGTCTGTCATACAGAGTGAAGTAAATCAGAAAGAGAAAAACAAATGTCATATGTTAATGCACATATGTGAAATCTAGAAAAATGGTATGGGTGATCTTATTCACAAAGCAGAAATAGAGACACAGACGTAAAGAACAAATGTATGGCTACTAAGGAGAAAAGAAGGCTGGGGTAGATTGGCAGACTGAGACTGGCATATATACACTACTCTGTGTAAATTAGGTGACTAATGAGAGCAGACCGAACAGCTCAGAGAATTTTACTGAGTGCCCTGTGGTGACCTAAATGGGCAAGAAATCCAAGGAAGAGGGATATTTGCATATGTGTGCCAGACTCACTTCACTGTACAGCAGAAACTAACACAATATTTAAAGCAACTATGTTCCAAAACAAAAAAAAAAATTCTGATGCCTGTGCTTTTAGATCCACACAGATGTAAAGACTTATCCAGAGTCACTTACTGATTTTCACCTAGATTAAAATCTTGTATAATCATGCCTAGCTTTCCTCCCATTACCACAAGACCATCTTTTGGTTATAATGCCCGTTATTGAGGTAAATCTGACAAGGACATCAAGATGCTCAGTGTTCTGGAGAAGTGACTGAGTAGCAAAGATAAATGGCCCAATTTTGCAAACAATCATTTCATATAAGTTAAAAATTGAAGCCAAAGGAAGCTATTTTATGCCCAAAGGAAAAAAATCTAGTTGCAAAATAAATAAGCCCTGAAGTAGGATGAGCAGAAGTTATTTTCTCCTTCTCCTGATAAGCTCACCTGTCCCAATCTAAGCTTCAGACTGACCAACACTCCCCCCCACTCACTCTCCATGTCTTACGTGCAACCCACTCTTGTGAGATGGATGCATGGATGCAGAGGAAAACATCATTTGGTAAATGAAAACAATGCAAAGATACTAATTTCCTTACTGTGTCGAAGGAATTCAAGAAAATCCCTAGGCAGTCTTCCAGCTGCCCCAGCTGCCAGTGATATTCTCCTCAGGGGTGGCAGGGAAAGTTTGGACCAAGTGTAAATGGACATTGATAGTTGATGGCATGATTCTGTTAAGAGTACAAAAAAAGATGGAGCTTCATGCTGAAGCAGGAGCATGGAGGTTGTAGTAGATGTGGGTTGTGATGTCATTATTTCAAATCAGTGCTTTATTGCCTAGGAAGATAATTATGCAAGCTGAAAAGTGTTCTAGGGTACACCATCCCTGTTATGTTTGGAAAAGTGTTGCTCCAGGTGCTTTGTGGCTCTTTGTGGCTCCGTGCATTTTAAAGTACAATCTCCATGGGGATCTGTGGTGGCCCAGTGGTTAAGGTTCAGAGCTTCCAAAGCAGGGGACTTGGGTTTGATTCCTGGTCAGGAAACTAAGATCTCTCATGCCATTCAGTGTGACCAATAATAACAATACAGTCTCCAAAGACAGAAAAACAATTTGCATCACATAATCAAACATTGGATTAGGAACTGTGATATCCAGAACTCCAAGGGTATTTTCTGTCTGTCTTAGTTGTAAGAGGTTTCTTGCTTCTATACTCTTAGTAGACTGATACCCAGAGTCAAGCCAGTGTTAAGGGAGGGAATAGATGGTGGTGCAGTCAGGTCTGTCTTAGAGTAACCCATGAACACAATTTGCATATCATAAGCTTTGTGTGTGTCTGCCTGTATTCTGCTGGGAATTTTTTCTTTAGACATAGAGACCTGCATGTATCTGGAGTTAAGAGAATGTACACAGTGCATTAAGAAAATAGCAAGGGATTCTATAAAGCAATGCAAAAAGGCAAAATGGTTGTCTGAGGAGGCCTTTAAAATAGCTGAGAAAAGAAGAGAAGCTAAAGGCAAAGAAGAAAAGGAAAGATATACCCCTCTGAATGCAGAGTTCCAAAGATGAACAAGAAGAGATAAGAAAGGCTTCCTCAGTGATCAGTGCAAAGAAAATAGAGGAAAACGATATAATGGGGAAAAAATAGAGATCTCTTCAAGAAAATTAAAGACATCAAGGGACCATTTCAAGCAAAGATGAGCACAATAAAGGACAGAAATGGTATGGACCTAACAGAAGCAGAAGATACTAAGAAGAGGTGGCAAGAAGACACAGAAGAACTATACAAAACAGATCTTCATGACCCAAATAAACATGATGGTGCAGTCACTCGCTAGAGTCAGACAACCTGGAGTCCAAAGTCAAGTGATCCTTGGGAAGCATCACTAGGAACTAAGTTAGTGGAGGTGATGGAATTCCAGCTCAGTTATTTCAAATCCTAAGATGATGCTGTTAAAGTACTGCACTCATTATGCCAGCAAATTTGGAAAACTCAGCAGTGACCACAGGCCTGGAAAAGGTCAGTTTTCATTCCAATCCCAAAGAAAGGCAACATCAAAGAATGTTCAAACTATTGTACAATTGCACTCATCTCATTCACTAGCAAAGTAATGCTTACAATTCTCCAAGCCAGGCTTCAACAGTACATGAACTGAAAACTTCCAGATGTTCAAGCTAGATTTAGAAAAGGCAGAGGAACCAGGGTTCAAATTGTCAGTATATGTTGGATCATCAAAAAAGCAAAAGAGTTCCAGAAAGACATCTACTTCTGCTTTATTGACTATGCCAAAGCCTTTGACTGTGTGGATCACAGCAAACTGGAAAATTCTTGAAAAGATGGGAATACCAGACCAGCTGACCTGCCTCCTAAGAAATCTGTATGCAGGTCAAGAAGCAACAGTTAGAACCAGACATGGAACAATGAGTTGGTTCCAAATTGGGGAAGGAGTACGTCCAGGCTATATATTGTCACCCTGTCTATTTAACTTCTATGCAGATTGCATCATGAGAAATGCTGGGCTGTATGAAGTACAAGCTGGAATCAAGATTGCCAAGAGAAATATCAATAACCTCAGATATGCAGATGACACCACCGTTATGGCAGAAAGTGAAAAAAAAATTAAAGAGCCTCTTGATGAAAATGAAAGAGGAGAGTGAAAAAGATGGCTTAAAGCTCAACATTCAGAAATCTAAGATCATGGCATCCAGTTCCATCACTTCATGGCAAATAGATGGGGAAACAGTGGAAACAGTGTCAGGCTTTATTTTGGGGGGCTCCAAAATCACTGGAGATGGTGACTGCAGCCATGAAATTAGAAGATGCTTATTCCTTGGAAGGAAAGTTATGACCAATCTAGACAGCATATTAAAAAGCAGAGCCATCACTTTGCCAACAAAGTTTCGTCTAGTCAAAGCTATGGTTTTTCCAGAGTTGGACTATAAAGAAAGCTGAATGCCGAAGAATTGATGCTTTTGAACTGTGGTGTTGGAAAAGACTCTGCAGAGTCCCTTAGACAGCAAGGAGATCCAACGAGTCCATCCTAAAAGAGATCAGTCCTGGATGTTCATTGGAAGGACTGATGTTGAAGCTGAAACTGCAATACTTTGGCCACCTGATGCAAAGAGCTGACTCATGTGGAAAGACCCTGATGCTGGGAAAGATTGAGGGTGGGAGGAGAAGGGGACGACAGGGGATGAGATGGTTGGATGGCATCACCAACTCAATGGACATGGGTTTGGGTGGACTCCGGGAGTTGGTGATGGACAGGGAGGCCTGGCGTGCTGCAGTTCATGGGGTCGCAAAGAGTCAGACACGACTGAGCGGCTGAACTGAACTGAATATGATCATATTTGGATTTAGACAAATCACTCTCTAGTGGAGGAAACAAAATTGAATTTAATAATACTACAGCCCTGGACACCAGCGAAACATTACCCGGCCAAATTCCTCATTAGAGGAGGGATTTGATCTATTTTTGTTCATCAGGATCTGGGTACAATATAGGTAGTCAATAAATGCTTGTTGGTAAATGAGGCTGTGATAGTACTGACAACATAGGTACCATGTGATGATGGACTAAGCTAATGTGATGGCCATAGGAGTTGAAAGAGGAGAAGTGGCCAGAGATCCTAATGATGTTAGTGAGGTAGAATCTACAAGAGTTGAACAATTGACTTTTTATAGGGAGAGGGGAGGAACTGGGGGAGTCAGAGTAAAAACAGAGTCTTCTGGCTTGGATCACTAATGATGCCATTCACAGAGATTGGAACCATTTTATGTAGAGCAAGTTGAGGGAAGAAAGATGATAGTTTGTTTCAACTATGTGGCTTTTGAGTGGTTTGTAGGACACCCAAGTCCTGAGGAACATAAGGTAGCCTGGATAGAGAGAGGTCTGGGCTACAAAGGTATTGGAGTGGTTACCATCATACAGATGGGAATCATGAGATTGTTGAGAGAGGTAATGAAAATCCAAAAAGGAAGGGCCAGTGAGGGAGGTTGGGATTGACATGTACACACTGCTATACTTAAAATGGATAACCAACAAGGACCTATTGTGTAGCACAGGGGACTCTGCTCTGGGTTATGTGGCAGCCTGGATGGGAGGGGAGTCTGGGGGAGAATGGATACATGTATCTGTATGGCTGAGTCCAAGTTTGCTGTCCATGTGAAATTCACAACATTGCTAATTGACTATACTACAATATAAAATAAAAAGTTTTCTTTTTTTAAGAGATGGATTTTGATTTTTTTTAAAAAGTAGAACACAATCACCAACATTTTAGTTTGCGGTAGAAGAAAATTAGTTGCAGAAAATCTGAGAGGGAGTCAAGGTTGGCAGAAAGCACCTCAAGGAATATGGCTTCATAGAAGCCAAAGGAGGATAGGAAGAAGCACATATTTTAGACATTGAAGGTATAAAGACAAGAGAAACAGAGTCCATCCATGGACCAGTTCAAATTATGATAAGACGGGAAACAAGCTGATAG
Source organism: Muntiacus reevesi (assembly GCF_963930625.1). Classification (NCBI taxonomy): domain Eukaryota; kingdom Metazoa; phylum Chordata; class Mammalia; order Artiodactyla; family Cervidae; genus Muntiacus; species Muntiacus reevesi. Next base: position 36,188,591 of record NC_089262.1, on the reverse strand, counting down.
TACAGAGCCACTGACAGTCACAATGAAGAAGTAAAGTCTGGTTGGAGCCCAGAGGAAAAGTGCCTCCACCAATCCCTTGACTCTGAGTTTCCAACTAAAACTCAGAAGTTGAAGAATCTTGAATAATTGCTTACTTAAGGAGTGGTTGTGTAGCACAGCATTACTCTATATTTTACCTGACAGTTTATTACTTGTCTCTTTAATAACATTGAAACTCCACAAAGGATTTTTGTCTCTTTTGATCACATTTGTGTCCCCAGTGCCAACCATGGTGCCTGGCATATAGAAGATGCTAAAAAAAATTTTTTTGTTGAATGAATTAACTGTCAATCATACCTCTGGACCAATTGTATACTGACCTCAGACCATATCTAGGAAAGGGTGCAGGCATGCCCAGTTGTGTCTGACTCTTTGGGACCCCATGGACTGTAGCCCACCAGGCTCCTATGACCATGGGATTGTTCAGGCAAGAATACTGGAGTGGGTTGCCATTTCTTACTCCACAGGATCTTCCCGATCCAGGGATCAAACCTGCATCGCCTGCATTGGTAGTCAAATTCTTTACCACTGTCCCACTTGGGAAGCCATCCAGGAAAGTCTGCTTATATAAAATTCCTAATATGAGTTCATTTTCTTGTGTTTGGCTTCTTCTTGTGAAAGCTGAGTGTTCAAAATTTTTATTTTGATTGAAATTTCGAGTATACGGTACTTTAGGTAACTAACAGTTCACTGTCATAAGAATTATTCATTGCCTCTAGTAAAGCTCCTTAGCATGATGTGCACTGTCTAAATCATATGAGGAAATCTTCATAGTATCTTGCTCTCTAAAATGCTCACTAAGAGAATTCTCCTTCAGATAGGTTTATCTCTGGGAAGTATTCTATAGCTAGTGAAGATACTTTGGGTCTTTTTTGTCAAGTTAATTCTACTTGTATAGAACTCTCCTAGAAAATTACCTGAAACTTAATTCCATAACTCTAAAAGAATGACTTATTAAAATTTTGCTTTATTTTAAGCTCTCTAAACAAAGCATCTTTCAGTTTTCAAGAATTGTTCAGATGCATGTTTGTTGTTTGCTTGAATACCTTGAAGACAGTTGGGTCTTAAAATTTTCAGATATACTTCAAAATAGAAAAAGTGGCTTTTATAATGGATCAGTACATTTTTTCTAATCAAGTACATTGAGAAAATGAAGAAAAATAGGCAAATATTTAAGACTGGAATAATTATCATTCATTCACATCTTCAGTTCAGTTCAGTTCAGTCGCTCAGTCGTGTCTGACTCTTTGCGACCCCATGAATCGCAGCACGCCAGGCCTCCCTGTCCATCACAAACTCCCGAAGTTTACTCAAACTCCTGTCCATTGAGTCAGTGATGCCATCCAGTCATCTCATCCTCTGTCCTCCCCTTCTCCTCCTGCCCCCAATCCCTCCCAGCATCAGGGTCTTTTCCAATGAGTCAACTCTTTGCATGAGGTGGCCAAAGTATTGGAGTTTCAGCTTCAGCATCAGTCCTTCCAATGAACACCCAGGACTGATCTCCTTTAGGATGGACTGGTTGGATCTTCTTGCAGTCCAAGGGACTCTCAAGAGTCTTCTCCATAGTTCAAAAGCATCAATTTTTCGGCACTCAGCTTTCTTCACGGTCCAACTCTCACATCTATACATGGCCAGTGGAAAAACCATGTCTTAAGCACCCGCTTTTCCAGGATTTGCTGCATATTGTTTATTTGAAGTTAAGTAAGGCATTGTCTCTGCATTCATGATCCCAGAGGTTTTCAGGAAAACTTCATAAAGTGATTTTTGATCTAAGGATTTCCCAGATGAAAAAGAACTTTTGAGGCAGAAGGACTATTAGGTACAAATTCAAGACCCTCAGCTGTTTAATGGGTCTTGAGCCTAAATTCATGTGGGAGGGACCAGATGAAATAACTAGAAGCTAAAAAGAGATCAGACAATGGGGTGGTTCCCTTGTATGCCAAGCTTTTAAAGTGACAAGAAGACATGGTTCTGTATTTTATGACTTAAAATACACATATGCATAGGGAGAATGTGTTAATATCTATGGTTATAATACATACTGTGACCAGTTTTATTTTCAGTCAAGTTCATTGATTAAAATCCTCAGGATCTGGCCATTTTAGGGAACAGGCCATTTCTGGCCTCATTAAACCCACATAACTTAATGTTGCAATAGATAAATTGGGTAAAAATGCCCTAGTTCTGAAATCTAATAATCACCATGAAATGTAATATTCATCATGCCAGGACACTGCAATTATTTTACTTTTTTCCCAAATGTTCCCTCAAGAAAATAAATGGCATTTTTCTCACATGTTTCAGAACATAATAACTAAGAAATAGTGACTAGTATGTTACAAATGAAGTCACATTGATGTCAAATTGAAAGCAACAGTGATGTTAAGTGGAAAAATGTATGACCTAGTGAAAGCATTTGTCAGAGGGACTTAGTGAGTCAGATTATTTACCCTGATTTTGTTGTTGCTGTTTTTTCTTAGAAAATCAAGCAAACCAAAGGTTAAAGTAAAGCTCTTCCAAAAAAAGTATCTTCTCTGAATTCTTGGGATTTCTTTGATAGTTTATGAAACATATCATCACCTAATTTAAATTTTTTCCAATCTTTGCCACAAGCAATATTATAAAGTATGGTTTGGTGAATTTTGCCCACTGCAAGAGCAAGAATCACTTCTTTGCAGCGCTTTTCATTTCAAGATGGTGGTAAAGGTATAAATAAAGTCATCAAAACTAGATATAGATATTAAAAGAAAGATAAGATCTAAACAGCAGTTCAAAGAACAAGAGCTTTTGATTTGTTTGTGCAATATTTTTGTCATACTTTAAGAAGCAATTTTCTGGGCAAAATGATATTGTCTATAATTGCCCTACTTCACAGATCGCTGGCCTTTTTTACTGAGTCTTCTAAAATAACCTAGAAAAATTGTACTGACCTTCTCTTTGGACAGGATTGCTCCTGATTTTCCTGATATGATGTTTCATGCTCAGAACATTGCTATTGTATTCCTTTAAGCATAACTCAAGAAAGATGAAATTTCTATTTAGTTACCCAGTTCTCCACTGCCTCAACAGTCTTTCTAATGGAATGTATCTAAACCCTAAGAAGATAAAATCCCATGAAAATTTATAGTATCCTCTACATAATGGAGCTAGGACCTATAGCCTAGGATTAATCTACCTACTTAAGCTTCAGGTGGCGATAAAAGAAAAAAATAGAGGAGAAGAGCAAGTGAAGAGAGTCTTAAAAAGAGCAGGGGTGTGCAGCAAATGATTTCCCTGGTGGTCCAGTGGTTAAGAATCCACCTTGCGATGCAGGGGATGTGGGTTCAATCCCACATCTGGGGAACTGAGATCTCAGCCAGCATGGAGCAGCTAAGCCTGCTCCAAACTACTGGTCCTGCACACCACAACCAGAGAGCCTGTTCCCTGAAGCAAAAGATCCCACATAACGCAACTAAGACCTTACGTAGCCAAATAAATAAATAGACTTTTTTAAAAAGGTCCTCAGGTGGTGAGAACCATAGCAAACAGAGTTCTCCCAGGATCTTTCTTATGGAGTTTGCTGTAGAATTGCCTGAAATCAACCATGCCTCTTGCTTCAATGAGTTAACAGAGAGGAGAAGCTAAAAGTGTAAGAGAATTGTTTTTTTTTCTTTTTTATTTTTCATTTATTTTTATTAGTTGGATGCTAATTACTTTACAATATTGTAGTGGTTTCTGTCATACATTGACATGAATCAGCCATGGATTTACATGTATTCCCCATCCCGATCCCCCCTCCCACCTCCCTCTCTACCCGATCCCTAGAATTGGGTTTTTAAAGAGAAGGGAGTGGAGGTGAGGCAAAGCGGGCATAAGGTGTTTCAAGTCTAGATTTTCACTGTGGAAATGACCTTGAGTATTTTAAAGCAAGGTTACCCAAGCAGCATGTTGCAAAACCACACGCTGAGCTGTCAAATTTTGATCAATGTGTAGAATGTATTTAGGCTTCGTGGTGAAAATGAAGCAGTCCGCAGGTTGCCCCTGATGTTTAGTACATGAAGAAGAAAACACGCAGCAGATACTCAGCACAGAGGAGGATGACTTGGCTTTCCAAGCTCCGCAGTACCTTGAAGTTAAAAATGTTGCGTGTAGAACTACTTAAAAGCCTGAGCAAGTGAGAGATATGTGTCATGTATCTCTCGTGACCCAGGGGACCCTGGAAACTTCTGGCACGGGAGGTGAGCAGAGTCTTCATCAACTTCAGCCATTGTGGGGTCGTCTGGGGACAGGTATCGGCCTCCCTGCACAGCCTGGGAGCACTGGATAGACCTGGATACAGTTCTCTGCAACAACATGGTGTGGAGCAGTAAGGGCAAAAATGAAACTTGTGTGCTCGCCAGGATACTCCAGCTTGGCTTTGGGAGTCCACAGGTTTATCCAGGGCAGTAAAAGCAATAAACACAGTACCGAAGGATCACCAAGGGGCTGGTGAGTGCCCCATTACCCCGGGGATTTATATGCACTGCGCTACATGCATTTGTGTTGCAATAATTACTCATCTGCGCAGTGCCTTTTTGAGTCTGCTAATCTCCTCAAGTGTGCAGCCAAAAACACCTAGCATTTTAAAGTGCCATTTAAATCTCCGAAGGACAAGACTCACTTCTTGGTCCATTTCATGTGGGAAAAGTACGGGATGTTTTTGACAATCCCTCACCTCCATCTCCACAGTAGCCATGGAGTGGGGTGTGCCCTGGTGGCTGCTGCTTAAAAGAATATTGATTTCTCCAGGAGACTGTCCTTTCATCACACTGTGAGGCAGAATTTAGTACAATAAAAGGTTAAAGAATGCCATGCACTTTTCCTAACAAGAGGACTTGACATCTCTGAATTTGGGAAAAGTAATTTCCCTGAGAATGACAACCCTCCTGAGGAGATGTTTGATTCTCAAAATGACATTTTTTTCATCCAGACACAACACCTTGAACTTCTGATTGCTCCTTGGTGCCTAAAATCATCTGTAGTGTTCTAATGACCTTTAATAAGCCCAGCTATCCTTTTAAAAAATGAAGTTTGCTTTGGAAATACTGGCTGCTTAAACAACTGGAGAGAGTTAGGAGTTTTCTTGCAGATGCCAGACTGGTAAAATATAAATACCTAGAATCTCTAATACTTTGCATTTATTTATTTATAGTCCTTATCTATTGATGGATATTGTCAATAATTCATAGGAAAGATTAGCAAATCACATTACAGTCATCTAGGGATTTTGAATTACATGGTTTAGATTCAGTTACTGGGTACTTGGAGCAAGTACTTGAATGTGTGATTATTATTTGACCTTGTTAAACCTTGGCACTTTACACTATCCTGGGTAGACTTTGCAGAGCTTAGTGATTCTATGCTTTCTCTGAAAGTGAGGGCTTGTTCTCATTCTCAGGCAGTTTAAAATCTCTCTTCTTCCTTGCCAAGTACTCTTGGGTCAACTGCAGGTCTTGATCCCAATGCCTTTCTACTCAGCTTGCATTGTGCGGACTGCCAACTGCCTGATGTATTCACCATCACCTCTGGTCCAATGGCTTTGGAATCAAAAACCAGACCAAACCTCCTGGTAATTTGTTCTGTTTTCAAGTCATCATTTTTATATGATGGTAATGACATTTCCCCCCAAAAAAAATCTGTTGCAAAGTTGGAAGACCTTTGGTTATATTTGTAAAAGCCACCTTGCCTCGTTAATTAACTGGTTAAGCTAGAGTAGTGGGCAGTGACATTGCGCCTGGAGAGGATGGGGGGGTGGGGAGGGCAAGGGAAAGAGGGAGAAAGCCGGCAACTTTTTATTTTTACTGGACTATTTCCCCCTTTGGGGACTATTTTGTTTTTTCTGTCTTTTCTTTCTTGCCTTTATTTGATTTTTTGAGTAATAGTACCTTTACTTGATCTAGTTTTAGAACAGGGAGAGGCCATAACTGCAACTCAGGGCAAAATTGTTAGAAGTTACTGAGGCTGAGGCCAGGATGGATTTGAGTTGACCTCACATGTCCTCTAGGCTTCCCAGGTGGTGCAAGTGAATAAAGAACCTGCCTGCCAAGGCAAGAGATGTAAGAGATGTAACGTCCGATCCCTGAGTCAGGAAGATCCCCTGGAGGAGGGCATGGCAACCCACTGCAGTATTCTTGCCTGGAGAATCCCACGGACAGAGGAGCCTGGTGGCCTACAGCCCATCGTGTAGAAAAGAGTCAGATGCCGCTGAAGCTACTGAGCATGCACACATGCACATGTTCTCTACTAATATCTGTCATAATCAGGAGCAACTCTAAGCTGATGACCACCACATAGAGACTCTGTGTTCAGCACAGGGCTGCAGACTCATGTACCTCAAGTTTTCTGCCTTTAGAACCTCAAAGTCCAGTGGGAAAGTGTGGCATAGCAATAGATGCTTATGATGCAGTGTGATAAGCAAGTAATATAAGAATTAACAGTGTGCTATAAGAGCTCAGAAAAGGGATCAATCATTTCATCTTGAACTGAAAGGTTGCTGAAGACCTAGAAAAAAAAAACTGATCTAGTAAATGTCTAAAGCAGACCAACTTTAGAGTGGCACACTTTGCCAGTAATGGATCAGAGATCATTTGAAAAGGTGAAACATTTTCTTTTACTGTATTGAGGATTCTCTTCAACACTGTAATTTGGAAAGTTCTTAAATGTCCATTTAAGTGGTAAGATACCACTACATATCTGTTAGGATGGCTAAGATCCAAAATGCTGACAACACAAAATGTTCCACCAAACTTGGAGCAACAGGAACTCTCATTCTTTCTAGGTGGGAATACAAAATGGAATAGCTATTCTGGAAGACAGTTTGACAGCTTCTTAAAGTTAAACCTAGTCTTACCATATTATCCAGCAACCTCATTCCTAGGTATTTATCATAATGAATTGAAGATCTGTCCACACACAAACCTGCACATGGATGCTTGTAGGAGATTTATTCATAATTGCCAAAACTTGGCAGCAACCATGATGTCTTACAACACCTGAATGGATAAACAAACTCTGATGCAACCATGTGTGTGTTTGTGTTAGTCACTCGGTCGGGTCCAACTCTTTGCGACTCTATGGACTGTCGTCTGCCAGGCTACTCTGCCCATGGAATTCTCCAGGCAAGTATACTGGAGTGGGTAGCCATTCCCTTCTCCAGAAGATCTTACCAACCCAGGGATTGAACCTGGGTCTTCTTCACTGCAGCAAATTCTTTCCCACCTGAGCCAGCAGGGAAGCCCAATATGTCAATACAAAGGAATAATATTCAGTATGAAAAGAAATGAATCCCAAAAAGGCATGGAGGAAACTTAAACGCTTAATGATAAGTTTAAAAAGTCAGTCTAAAAAGGCATGGCATTTGGGGAAAGGAAAAGAAAAAGAGTTGAATAGTGGTGATGCTTGCAGTGTGAATGTACTTAATGCCTGCTGAATTGTACACTTAAAAATTGTTAAAATTGTAGATTTTATATTCTGCATATTTTACTACACACATACAAAACTATCTGTATAGTAAAAGATCAGCGTTTGCCAAGGGTTTAAGGAAAGGGAGGATAACTGAATAGGTGGAGCACAGAAGATATTTAGGGCAGTGAAACTATTCCGTATGACTCTGTAATGGTGGATTCAGGACATTCTTCATTTGTCAAAATCTACAGAACTGACTGGCTTCCCAGGTGGCGCTAGTAGTAAAGGATCCACCTGCCAACGCAGGAGAAATAAGAGATGTGTGTTCGATCCCTGGGTTCGGAAGGTCCCCTGGGGGAGGGCATGGCAACCCACTCCAGTATTCTTGCCTGGAGAATCCCCATGGACAGAGGAGCCTGGCGGGCTGCAGTCCATAGGGTTGCAAAGAGTCGGACACAACTGAAGCAAGTTAGCAGGCACGTACAAAGAACTGACAGTACAAAGAGTAAAATATAAACTATGGACTTCAGTTAATAATAATGTATCAATATTGGTTCTTTGATTGTAACCAATGTACTGTACTCATGTAAATTTTAGTAATAGGAGAAACTGTGTATGTGGAGAGAGGATATATATGGAAGCTCTCAGCACTCTCTGTGTATTTTCTGTAAATTTAAACTTCCCTAAAAACTGCAGTTTATTGAAAACATCCATTTGGATAAAGTTGAATAAGTATACAGGGAAAATGATACATAAGATTAGCCATGAATTAATTTCAATTTTGATTTGAGCAAAAGAATATGAGTCTATAAAGGTTAGTGGCTTTAAACCTATAGATACATATGCACGCACACACACAATTTAAGGAAAAGAATGAAGCATGATAATTAACTGGAAACTTACAAGATATCTGGTTGTATGCATAGCTATAGTTTTCTTTCAGCTGTGACTTGAGCTGAGTGACAGATTGTGTTCAGAAAGTGATTGTTCCTTCATGAATATTCTCATTTTCTAAGCTTTCTTACCATATTGCTATTTCAGTTACTGCCTCAGTGCATTAGATAGCACTAGGTAAACCAGATGCAGAGTGGTATGGATGAGAGGCTGGCACGCTGGATAGGATTTTAGCATAATGGAGTTCTAATTTCATCTCTACCATTGAATGGAAACAAACAGGCAAGCTATTCACCCTTCCACAAGCATAGTTTCCCCATCTACCCAATAAGAGGGTTGGACGACAAGTTCTCTGAATTCCACTTTTGCTCTCAAGTTCTTTTGTCTTGTCTGGTTAAATTTAGCCAAGACATAATTTGGAGAATCTCAAACAAAGCCCATGTCTGCAGAGATAATTTCATTTTGAGACAAATCAAATGTTGACTTACTTCATCAATTACTATTTGGACTTTGAAAAAGAAAATACCCACCTCGGTATCCTGACTACTCTGACTGGGTCAGAGTTGCTCTGTTCGATGCTCTTATAGAACCATTTAATTCCCTTCTATATCTCTTGCCACAGTTTTTAATTAAACCCTTATTTTTATGATTACCTTTAATGCCTGCACACGTACACACCCACCACAAAACTGTGAGATATATAAGAGTAGGCAAAGAATTTATTTTATTCACCATTAATTCTCTAGTCCCTGGAGCCCAAAGTAGGTGGACAATGCATATGTAAGTAAATAAGAAAATGAATGAAGATATTAGCTTAATGTAACACAAATATAATTTTCAATTTATGTGAAGAAAAATAAAATTATGATTTTTAAGGCATGCCTTACTCTACATGAATTAGAAAGCCTTTCCTAAATGATATATAACATAGATTGCAAACTTAAGCTGAAATAACAGCAACTGAGTAATTTTAATATTTAGGAATCAGTAGTAATTTCTTTGACTTTATTGATCTGCTATTAATTAATGTGAGTCACTGGCATCAGTTACATTTATACAGTTTTCATCTAAAGTAGTTTCTAGGCAAATGGATGAATTAAAATTGTCATCAGAAAAAATTAATGAGAGTAGAGGAGCCTGGCGGGTTACAGTTCATGTACAGTTCCAACAATAGTTGGACATGACTTAGAGACTAAACCCCCACTACCATGTTCAGTATAAATGTTAGAACAAAAATAACTATTTTCTTAAGTAACAAAATGGAAGTAGATTTTTTATTTTAGATTCAAATATTTCTTCAATTGATGATTTGGTCACTTAGAATTGACATTTTCATTTGCCGTGAAAAAAGAAACTGAAAAAATGTAAAAAAATAAAAAAGTCCTATTATTTTATTTGAATAATAGCTGAAGAAATCTGAAATCTTCATTACTTAGTCTACCCTTTCTAAAAATAAATTACATTTCTGCATGGTTGACTTGGTACTTCTTTTGGTCAGATACGTCAATAAGCTATTGGGCAGACTATCTTTTGCTTTCTTCTACCCTGTGTTCGTGGAGATGATTCTAAACACCAGTTTAATATTTGCCCTTTATGGCCAATTTATTAATCACGTTTTAGAAGTTGATCTAAAATCACCCCTTTAATTCATTTAATAACCTGCCCAATAATTTAAAACATCAATTTACAAGGATTATTTGTTTAGTCCAAGAGAGTGTTCTATGGCAAATGGAGAACCATAGATTTAAAACTTAGAACAAATACGAGATGGTAAAAACACAATACAGTTTTTTATGACTTACCTGAAATTGAAATAGATGCCTGAGGTGTAAAGAATTTTTCAAACAAACAAATCATCCAGTTCAGCTTAAACAAGTAAATAACACAATTCATGAAAATGTTTGCCTGTGTATATAGCAAATATAGACCTTGGCTTTGGGGGAAAATGTTTTAATATGACTGTGACTTGACATTGGAAAACATTTTCATTAAGATCAGAAAAATGTCAGAATGCACTATTAGCTGATGTCATTCTTTATTTTTCCTAGGTTTAAGCATATTGGATTTTCATTGTGACTGAAAATATTCTCAGTCTAGACATGTGTGGTGGTTTTAAATTATTTCAATCTATTGTTCAGGCTGCAGATACACACTGAGCTTAGTGATTTTTGTGGTAGTCCAACATAGAACCACCTACTGGGGTTAGAAATTTTTACTTTGAAACTAAATCAGCCATTTATTTTAGCTGAAAGGAAGGCACTTTGTATGTAAACAAAGTTCATTTTCCTTTGCCTAACAGTAATTCATTTTCAAAATACTCATTGGATACTTGGAGATAATTTGTTTTGGCTTTGGATTTTTTTTCTGCTTATATAAAATATTTTTGAAACAAAACAATAGTTTCCAAGTAACATAGAATCTTCAGATTGCATAATAAAGGGTAGTCCTGTTTGAAGGAAAGAACATGCTTTTAATACCTTTGGTCCAGTTTCCCTAAATCATTGTGGCATATTAAGTATTTCCACACCCTTAGAAGCTCAGTAAGTGGAGGGTGTAGGGCAGCAAAAGATCGAGCTACCTGGTTTAACTCCAAGGATCCTACAGCTTGTGTGAAGTTGAAGCAGCCTTGACAGCAGAAGTGTGTTGATGAGTTAATTATCATTAAACTTTTACATGCTTCTAATGAAAAGCATTTAACCTGGTGGTTCACCAGTAAATGAATCCACCTGTAATTCAGGAGATTCAGGAGATGTGGGTTCGATCCCTGGATCAGAAAGACCCCCTGAAGAAGGAAATGGCAACCCACTCCAGTATTTTTGCCTGAAAACTCCCATGGACAGAGGAAACTGGTGAGCTACAGCCCACAGGGTCACAGAAAGTCAGTCACAACTGAGCAACACAACAACAATGAAAAGAACATCCGTCTTCACTCTATATTCACATTCAGATAAGTATAGATCTTCAAAACTGTCAAATTTCCAATTCTAAGAATATGAAGACTTCTAGGACCCATCCAGTCATCCACCACTATTCTTAATTTTGTCCAAATGGTACCCTTCTTAGATAAAATGGGGGGGGGGGAGCCAAAAAGAAAAGAGAGACACCATTGCTCATATTTTTCTATATGTGAAGCAAGACTATCAGCTCACTGAAATAAGTAACTACAATGCAAAATCTTATATGTGAATTTGGGGATGAATCAGCTACTTCTTTCCTATTGATTTACATTTATTTTTATGCTATACTAGGGTGTTTCACTTCTGTTTTGAAATTTTTCCTACCACAGTTGACTATTGATGTCTTATAAAACGAAATAAGAACGAGATGCTAAAATTGGTAATAGAATATTGACATTAAATGTACAAGCCATTCTGGATATCTTTTATTGTATGTTTAGAAAAATATAGTTTGTGAACCTTCATCTTAAATCATCAAGCTACCTTTTGGCTCAAACTCTTTGCCTATCAAACTTTTTGTACCATCATTAGGGAATTTAGTGGACAGAGTTAATAACATCTAACTACTTCACAGATGGTAAAGCTAGGGCCATTTCTTGAGTTGATGATCCAATGTTTGGTTTAAACTAGAAACCAAACATTAAGGCCTTATCTTCACATACTCTTCTGAGCTCATTCTTCAACACCTAGAGTGATGCCTCCATCACCTAACACAGTGCCTGATGTGCAATAGCATTTGGTTTGACAGGAGCAAATGAAAACTATGGCATCATTAGCCAGAATGATCTGGTCGAGCTGGTAGTTGCATGCCTTGATCTGTAAGGGATGGTACCTTCCAAGTCATATCTGCTTGCTGCAGTGCCTCGTTTCCAAAATGGACACATTTCTTCCTGCTACCTAGGTTTATTCTTAAGTAGATAGATGAGAAGACAGGAGTTCACCAGACCTCAGCCACATAATCAAGTCTCATTTACTGCAATGAGAAGAAAGCCTTCTTGTGGATGGTAGAAATTGAGAGGGGGACTGTGGACTATCTTGAGCAAGAAAATATGACTAAGAGTGTGCCCCTCTGCTGCCCAGTTGAGTGGCTTGGTCTCAAGCATGAAGCTAGAATTTCAGTTTATAATCTTTAGGTACATTGTAGCAGATGACTCCAACTTCATTTTAGACCCAAATCATTTGAGATCAGCAACATGGGGAAGACTCCAAGAAATGTAAAAATAGTGATAGAAACCCTTTTCTTCCATGACCTTGACTATTTTCTGCCATCCTTCATGACCTGTAATAAGGTGAAAGGATTGATGCATAACCAAGGCAGGTTAGGTGAATAAACACAGAAAACTCAATGGCAGTCTAACCCATTTACAAGTGAAAAGTTCAGCTGAGGGCAGAAGGATTTTCATTTTACATAATTTCAAATAGTTTGTTTAATTAGAAAACCTTAAATTTGTAGGGCACATTGTCATTTTCGAGATTTGTTCACAGTCATGAATATATCTGAGCTACCCAATAACCCTGAGGTGGAGTGATCTATTTCTATTCTGCACTTTGCACAAAGAGAGTCAGTGACTTGCAGACATGGTTAAAGCAGGCTCGCAGTCTTGGTTTCAAGACTGACTTTTTCATAGGCAGGGAGAAAGCTGTCCATCTGGACATTGATGTCACAGACTACTGCTGCTGCTGCTGCTAAGTCACTTCAGTCATGTCCGACTCTGTTTGACCCCATAGATGGCAGCCCACCATGCTCCCCCGTCCCTGGGATTCTCCAGGCAAGAACACTGGAGTGGGTTGCCATTTCCTTCTCCAATGCATGAAAGTGAAAAGTGGAGGTGAAGTCGCTCAGTCATGGAGTGGGTCGCCATCGCCTTCTTCAGGTCACAGACTAGAGACATGAAATTGATGCTGTTGTCTTTCCTGGATAACCTTTGGTAGTTGAGCCAGGTTGAGGATCAAAGATTTACAATTCTCAAGTCAGTCTTCATGATTTTGTTTTCCACTCAATTCTGCTGGATATAATCATATGATGTGGCTGAGACATGGATCAGCGGGTGTGCATAGTTGTGTTCGACACTTTGCAACCCCATGGACATGTAATTTGCAACCCCATAGCCCGCTAGGCTCCTCTGTTCATGGAATTTCCCAGGAAAGAATACTGAAGTGGGTTGCCATTTCCTTCTCCAGGGGATTTTCCCAACCCAGGGACTGAACCGGACTCTCCTTATCTTCTGCATTGCCAAGCAGATTCTTGACCACTGAGCCACCAAAGTAAATCATCATTATGGACTTTTATGAAAATAGTAATGCGTGTCATTCAAAAATGGGGAGTATTTTAGCAGCAGCATCTTTTGTATTTATGTAAAATGCCTTACTTTGGTGGATATTATCAAAGGTTTCTGTTTGTTTTTTAAATAGCAAACCCTTTTCATCCCCTAAAATGGAACTGAATACCAGGAATAAAACCTGTTATAAACTATATTCCATTATTAGTAGCTATGAAAGCCATACATTTGATGATATTTTCAATTAATTTCTATTTAATGACTTCCAGTTAGACATGAATTCCTAATAAAATTAGAAGCAACATTCTTTAGGTTCTTTCCAGCTGACTTCAACTTTTAGTTGAAACGTATTCCTTAATTCTTTAACTTGAAAATAGCACTGGCCCTCTGAAACAGTTCCCTATCAGAAAGACGTTTACACCTTGGAGAAGATTCTACTCTGTCTTAGCCTGCCCCCCCAGGGCAGGGCTCACAATGCTGAGAAGCTGGCCCATAGAGCCCTCTGAGATAGTCCCCATTTCAGGGGCTTCCATCTAGTTTCCCAGTGACTTTCCTTTGTGGGTTCCTTTTCAAATTTGGACTCCAGTTGTCTGAAAGAAAAGTTCCCAGTCTAGAGTAGAAAACAATACACTCAATTTTTTAATCTTTGTACTTCTAGCCTAGAACTGAGTGACTGAGAACACTTGGCCTTTGTGTTATTTTATGACTTTCAGATAATTTATATGTACTATCAATTATATATCATATATTTTGTTGCCTCTGGGGTAATTTTGATATTTCAGTATATTATTTCTTTAATTAAGTTGTTTCATAAGATCATGTTACCTGTTTTCAGGACACTGTGCAGTCATTTTCAAAATTCAGTTGCAGGCAAATACCTTGATGTAAGGCTGACTGTGGTACCTGCTGGCCATTGCATTCTCTGAATGAGACTCCTTCTTCTACTTTTAGTATTTATTTGTTTGGCTATTTGTTTATTTGGCTGCTGGGTCTTAGTTACGGCATGCAGTATCTTTAGTCACAGCATGCAAACTCTTAGTTGCAGCATGTTGGATCTAGTTCCCTGACCAGGTATCAAACCTGGGCTCCCTGCATTGGGAGCATGGAGTCTTAGCCCCTGGAGCACCAGGGAAGTCTCTCTCTTATTATTGATATCTCACAGAGGTACTGCTGACAGAAGAATTCAGGAGAGCAGCATCTATATGAAAATATGCAGTTAATGCAATTGTAGATGTGAATTTATAGAATTTTGGAACTTGAGGTTCCATAAAACATATGCACGCACACACCAGAGCCTCTTTTCTGAATTTCCAACTGCTCTACATATGCCCACCTGTAGGCTCCTCTGGCCTGCTTTATGGCCAGCGATTTTTCTTCTATTCCAGCCAGAAACAATCTTATAACAACTTGTGAAGACCTAACCCTGAAAACCTCCCATGAGATCATCCAGGACTGGATATGGTCTGCCATGAGTGAGCATTCTATTTCACCTTTCTAGGAATCATTTGGTTGCATCTAGACAAATGTGAGGGAGATTTTAATTAAGAAAAAAAGCATAGCAAGTGCTTTTAGGACCACATTGTCAAATACTGCCCTAAAACATAACCAGACAGAGTTGCAAATAATGCTCCCCCTTTATGTGGTACATTCTATGCTCAATGACTTTTAGAATCAATAGTAGAACATTCGGAACAGTAGATGTCTCTTGATTTGTGGGAAGAAAATAAAAAGGTGTGTTTGTGTATGCATGCCTGTGTGTTAATAGTTTTGAGACTATCCCTGGGTCAAATAAGTTTGGAAAATACCAGTTTGAGAATAGGGAAATACATTCTTATTTCAGTAACATCTCCATGTCCTTAGCATGGTAATATGTTTAATATGCTACTATGTCTATTGTGAACATCAAAAAGGCTTTAATATTACCTAAATTTATTCTACCAAAAGAGTATTTATTTGTCTTAAGAATGTTTTTCATTTAGCTTATGAACTATTGTACCATGGAACTCTGTTTGGGTAACTTATTTTTAGAGAATGTGGTCACTGATTGTAAATATCTTAAAGACATGTTCAAACTGGATATCCTCTGGTGCTTTTCTAAATGTGGCAATGAGGAAATATACAAGGAAGAGGACGGTACCTTAACAAATAAGATAACGGATATGGCACCAATATGGTTTGGCAATATTCATTGTATGTTATTAAGTCTCTAGGAAGTTTTCGTGTTGTGAAAGAATGCTAAAGCAGAGTATTTTTAAAGTGTCAGGTAACACAAGTTCCCAAAAACATAACCAATAGATAACACAATGGAAAACACTCTTCTCAGACTAATTGACTCAAGATTTTGCACTCTTTTGGTACTATTAAGACTCCAATTTTGTAAGACTGCTGTCAGGAGGAAATTATAGAATTAACAGCATAATGAATCTTATTCTCTTGCAGAACAAATGGCATATTCCTCTACCCTTTGCACCTGCAGTTGTCACTGATTAAAAGGGAAAGGCCAAAGAAATCACCCCCTCATAATTATGCATGATTACATGGGTCCATAGGCACACAGACACATTAGCACCTGTGATATTATGATCAAATTAAATTCTGATTGTGTTCATTCTGCCTGTTAGCATTTTCTCTGAGGAATGGAAAATCTCTGAATTTGACTTAAAAAAAAAAAATTGAACATCTGATTTGGATGCTACATTCATCTTTGAAAGAACATTAAAAAAAAAGAAAGAAAGAAAGAACATGTCAGGGACATGGAGATGCACAAAGTACAATACACAGAAGGCTGTAATAATGTAATGAATACCACCTTACCCCCGACCCCAGCTTCTGCTGGGGAATTTGGACTTGAAAAAGTCTCCCATTAGACTGACCATAGCAATTGTTTTCTTTAGAAGTAAGTTTAGATCTTCTGAACTTTTGATACATTATTCTTAGCATAATGGTATCCAGAGGGAAATCCTAACAGGTGACTGATGTAAGACCATGTGGTCACTATTTATAAGTAGTCTAGACTTGGTGGCCTTTCTGCTGTGCCAGAGGATATAAAGGTTCTGCATGACTCTGCACAGTACGTGGCCCTAAGCATAAAGGAAGCTTTCCTGAGATCCTCTCCCACACTGCCTCCCAAAAAATACCCTCAAACCAGCCTAAGACCTACCCTGTTTGCTTGAGAGAAGTGGAAATGTAATTTTAGTTTCTCTCTCTCCTTAAGGTTACCAAAGTCTACCCCTGATTGTTATTTGGGTGCAAGTCTACTGATTGCAGAATTTCTTGCCACCTAAATTGTAGACTTAGAGATTAAATTTCCCAAGAAATAGACCCTAATTCTCTGAGATTTGTGTGCACTTTTATTCTGGAGTTCCCTTGGAATCCATGCCTATGGGCAAGTGAAGGGAAGAGGATTGAGTAGATGGAGAGCTGGGCTTTGATACAGTTACCACAAAGTCTCAGCCAAGTCTATAGGAAGCTCTGGAGCTGGGATGAACCTTCTGAGTTGTCCTGCCTTAAGGCAAGTGTTTATTGCCCAAAGATCAGTCATTAGATGCTGGTTGTCCCCAGAGAGGGTGTACGACCTTGAGTGGTGTGTGATCTTGACTAGTATGATTAGCTCTTTAGCAGCAGGCACTTCTCAGGCTAAGAGCTGATAGTAAACAACATTCCTAGCGCTTGTTGAGAGGAGTACTCTCAGTCCGAAAAGGAGGATCTAGGCAACTCTTCACAGCAGGCACTACATATCTATGCACAGAGCAACTTCTCCAGTCATTTGCCTTCAATAATCTAAAAGTAGGAAAAATGAAGTTTGCTAACTTTTATTTACCATCTACAATGTACTAGTTAATTCAAGCATGAACACTAAGAATGGAGTAACATCCATCATTTATTGAGTTCTTATATCTCAAGTATTATATTATTTTTTTAAAATGTTATTCTATTTAACCTCCACATTAATTTACTCTTCTTGGAGAAGGAAATGGCAACCCACTCCTGTATTCTTGCCTGGAAAATCCCATGGACAGAGGAACCTGGCGGGCTACAAAGAAAACAGGGTCACAAAGAGTCAGACATGACTAAGTGACTAACACTTTCACCTAATTTACTCTTTTTATTCCCTTTCACAAGTGAGAAAGCTGAAGCTAGAAAAGTTTAAGTGACTTGACTAAAGTTACACAAATGGAAGTGAGAGTGTCAGGATATGAACTGAGTCTTCTTCAAAGTCCTCCCTCTTAACCTCTATTTTCTACCACCTCTCCATCTTGTGTTGTTTTGTTTTATTTTTGTG
Source organism: Muntiacus reevesi (assembly GCF_963930625.1). Lineage (NCBI taxonomy): Eukaryota > Metazoa > Chordata > Mammalia > Artiodactyla > Cervidae > Muntiacus > Muntiacus reevesi. The sequence goes on along the minus strand of NC_089262.1, from coordinate 36,170,718 downwards.
AAAATCCCAGGGTTTACATACCATTTTTATCCCCATTTGCAGTGAAGAAAGTGAGCATCAGGAGATTACACAGCCTTTCTTAAGGTCACATATTATTAGTAACTCAAACAAGGCTCTGTCTAATTCTAAAGCTCTTATTCTTTCTACTACCACTGTATTGATTATAGGCTGTTCATCAAAGTTTGATAAATACTCACTTAGCTTATGAATCCTTAGAGAGTAGTCTTTACTTAGCCTTATGAATTTATAAGATTCCATAGAATATTTCCATTTGGAATTGGAAAGTGTGCTAAACAGGCCAGCAGCCAGTTCGTGAGACTGAAAGAGACTACATGGACATTATTGTCCAATGTTTTCATGCAAGTCCATTCAGAGCAATTAAGCAATTTCTATTCATAACAATTCAGGTATTTCCAAAATTAGTCCCATAATTAAGGCAGGGACCATGTTGGACTCATCCCTGTACCCACCTCAACAAATGCCACATGACTGGTATCCAATAAAATTTATTAAAACTGAGAGGGAATATATGAACATAATGAAGACCAATAGTTTCCAGGACTCTATACAGATGGAGAGATAAAGAAATGTGGTGTATATTCAATGGAATATGTCACTGTTGTTGTTCAGTCCCTAAATCTTGTCCAGCTCTTTGTGACCCCATCGACTGCAGCAAGCCAGGTTTCCCTGTCCTTCACTATCTCCCAGAGTTTGCTAAAACTCAAGTCCATTGAGTCAGTAATGGCATCCAACTATCTCATCATCTGTCAACCCCTTCTCCTTCTGCCCTCAGTCTTTCACAGCATCAGGGTCTTTTCTAGTGAGTCAGCATTTTCTTTCAGGTGGCCGAAGTATTGGATTTCAGCTTCAGTATCGGTCCTTCCAGTGAATATTCAGGATTGAATTTTCTTTAGAATTGACTAGTTTGATCTCCATGTAGTCCAAAGAACTCTCAAGAGTCTTCTATAGCACCACAATTCAAAAGCATCAATTCTTTGGCACTCAGCCTTCTTTATGTCCAGTTCTCATGTCCATACACAACTACTGGAAAAAACATATCTTTGATGAGACAGACCTTTGTTGGCAAAGTGATGTGTCTACTTTTCATTATACAGTCTAAGTTTATCATAGCTTTCCTTCCAAGGAGCAAGCATCTTTTAATTTCATGGCTGCAGTAGCCCTCTGCAGTGATTTTGGAGCCCAAGAAAAGAAAATCTGTCACTACTTCCACTTTTCCCCCTTCTATTTGCCATGAAGTGATGCAACTGGATGGCATGATCTTCATTTTTAGAATGTTGAGTTTCAAGCTAGCTTTTTCACTTGCCTCTCTCACCCTCATCAAGAGGCTCCCTAGTCCCTCTTCACTTTCTGCCATTAGAGTCGTATCATCTACAAATCTGAGGTTGCTGATATTTCTCCTGGCAATCTTGATTCCAGCCTGTGAGTCTTCCAGCCCAGCATTTTTCGTGATATACTCTGCATAGAAGTTAAATAAGCAGGGTCATAATATTCAGCCTTGATATACTCCTTTCCCAATTTTGAACAAGTTTATTGTTCCACATCCAGTTCTAACTATTGCTTCTTGATTTTCACACAGCTTTCTCAGGAGGCAAGTAAGGGGGTCTGGTATTCCCATCTCTTAAAGAATTTTCCACAGTTTGTTGTGATTCACACAGTCAAAGGCTTTAGCATCATCAATGAAGCAGAAGTAGATGTTTATCTGGAATAATCTTGCTTTTTCTATGATCCAATGAATGTTGGCAATTTGATCTCTGGTTCCTCTGCCTTTTCTAAATCCAGCTTGAACATCTGGAAGATCTCAGTTCATGTACTGTTGAAGCCTAGCTTGAAGGATTTTGAGAATTACCTTGCTAGCATGTGAAGTGGGTGCAATTGTATAATAGTTTGAACATTCTTTGGCATTGCCCTTCTTTGAGATTGGAATGAAAACTGACATTTTCCAGTTCTGTGGCCACTGCTGAATTTTCCAAATGTGCTGGCATATTGAGTGCAGCACTTTCACAGCATCATCTTTTAGGATTTGAAATAGCTCAACTGGAATTCCATCACCTCCACTAGCTTGGTTCATAGTAATGCTGCCTAAGGTCCACTTGACTTCAGACTCCAGAATGTCTGGATCTAAGTGAATGACCACATCATCATGGTTATCCAGTTTATTAAAGCCTTTTTTGTATAATTCTTCTATATATTCTTGCCACCTCTTGTTAATCTCTTTTGCTTCTGTTAGGTCCTCTCCATTTCTGTCCTTTTTGATGGAATTAAATACTACTCAGCTATGAAAAAGAATGCAATTTTTGCCGTTTGCAACAACATGGATGGACTTGGAGAGTATTGTGCTAAGTGAGGTAAATCAAACAAAGAAAGACAAATACTGTATGATTTCATTCATATACAGAATCTAAAAAACACAACAAGTTACTGGATATAATAAGAAAGAAGCAGACTCACAGATATAGAGAATAAACTAGTGGCTGCCAGTGGGCAGAAGTAAGGGGAGAAGAGCAATATAGAGGTAGGAGAGTAAGAAGTACAAACTACTATGTATAATATAAGCTACAAGGATATATTGTACAACATGGGGAATGTAGCCATTCTTTAACAATAACTATAAGTGGAGGATGGGCTTCCCTGGTGGCTCAGCTGATAAAGAATCCACCTGCAATGCAGGAGATGGGTTTGACCCCTGGGTTGGGAAGGTTCCCTGGAGAAGGAGATGGAAACTGAATCCAGTATTCTTACTTGGGAAATCCCATGGGCAGAGAAGCCTGGAGGGCTACAGTCCAGGGGATCGCAAGAGTTGGAAATGACTTAGTGACTAAACCACCACCATAAATGGAGTATAACCTTTAAAAACTGTGAATCACTATATTGTACACCTGTAACTTATATAATATTATACATCAACTGCACTTCAATTTTAGAAAATAGTCTGGCATACCATTTCCCCTCACAGAGACCAGCTTCTCTTAATAAATGTATATTTTATAACTAATAACATGTCTCCATTGTTAAAATTAAAAGCATACAGAATTCCACTAGAACTTCCCATAAACCACAAATAGTCAATAGTAAACCTGAATTGATACAATGATTCTGCCAATTGTGAAGGGCAACATTTCAGTGAATGTGTGTGACCACAGTTCATGGCTGACCAATTTCTTTCATGGCTTTTGGCATTACTATCTCTGCTATCCCGAGATCCTGGAATCCCAAGATGGGAATGGCTGAGAGTGAAGGGATAAACCTAGATAGTCCTTGATGTATTTGTTCCAGGCAAAATCAGAAATGCTAAAACTTCCTTTCTGCACAAATTCAATTGCAGCTTTTTTTTTTTGCAAATGGAAATCTTTCCAAAGGGGAGAAAGGACAGGCGGGTGCCAATAAATAGAAACTGTAAACTTTGAATAAAGTAAATCGCTTCTGAGCTTTGAGTCCCCGAATTCCCCAAGCACTGGCACTGAGTGAGGGGTTATGTGGTTTCCAGGAAGAGCCTGTGAGGTGAGAACACTTGATCCTGCACAGAAGTCTTTATTATATTGAGATGCTACCCTTGAAAGAAAACCCACTGTCTGCCTCCTGGCAATCTAAATCTTCTCAATACACTGAAGAGACTCTTTGCTTAGAGTGTGCAAAGCTTGCTTTCTTCCTTCCCTCCCTTAGAAAATCAGCAGACGGAATATTCCCCTGGCAGTTGGGACTCCACTGAGGGCTGGCCATGCTCACGTTCATTTTTCCGGTTTATGACTCCTTTTGAAACAGGGGCTGGAGTGAACGATGCGCCTGAGGACACAGCACACTTTAGGAACTCTAAACGCCCTTCTTTTTGCAGTTTATATGATCTTATTTTAATTGAAAATGGGTTTTTAACGGTTTTCTTCCTTGCCACAATAAAAAAGGGCTCCAGTTGCCATCATCAAAGGAAACGGATGGCGTCTTTTGCTTTGATTTGACTGCATTACTTTTTGTTAAACAAACATAAAACCAAATTAAACTAACAAGCTTCCAGGCAAGGGAGGGAAGGGAGATGGTTCCTCTGTCTTCCTGAGGACTTGGAATCCATCCCTTTGAAAACTGGAAGCAACTTGGATGTTTAGGGTGAAGGCGAGGGTCACTCAGTCCTCCGATTGTCCTGGTGTGATAGCAGCTAATGTGTCCTTCACGTAGGTTACCATCTCTGAGACACAGCTGTCTGTCTCAGTTCAGTTCAGTCGCTCAGTTGTATCTGACTCTTTGTGACCCCGTGGACTGTAGCCTATGAGACTCCTCTGCCCATAACATTTTCCAGGCAAGAGTACTGGAATGGGTTGCCATTTCCTTTTCCAGGGGATCTTCCCGACCCAGGGAATCTGCATAGAAGTTAAATAAACAGGGTGACAATCTACAGCCTGGACATACTCCTTTCCCAATTTGGAACCAGTCTCTTGTTCCACGTCCAGTTCTAACTGTTGTTTCTTGACCTGCATACAGATTTCTCAGGATTGAAGTATGGTGGTCTGGTATTCCCATCTCTTCAAGAATATTCCAGTTTGTTGTGATCTACATAGTCAAAGGCTTTGGCATAGTCAATAATGCAGAAGTAGATGTTTTTCTGGAACTCTCTTACTTTTTCAATGATCCAACAGATATTGACAGTTTGATCTGTGCCTTTTCTAAATCCAGCTTGAACGTCTGGAAGTTTTCAGCTCACATACTGGTGAAGCTTCTCTTGGAGAATTGTGAGCATTACTTTGCTAGCAAATGAGATGAGTGCAATTGTGCAGGAGTTTGAACATTCTTTGGAGTTGCCTTTCTTTGGGATTGGAATGAAAACTGACCTTTTCCAGTCCTGTGGCCACTATGGAGTTTTCCAAATTTGCTTGCATATTGAGTGCAGCACTTTCACAGCATCATCTTTAAGGATTTGAAATAGCTCAGCTGGAATTCCATCACGTCCATTAGCTTTGTTTGTAGTGATGCTTCCTAAGGTCCACTTGACTTTGCACTCCAGGGTTCCTGGTTCTAGGTGAGTGATCACACCATCGCGGTTATCTGGGTCATTAAAATCTTTTCTGTATAGTTCTTCAGTGTATTTTTGCCATCTCTTCTTATTATCTTCTGCTTCTGTTAGGTCCGTACTGGTTCTGTCCTTTATTGTTCCTGTCTTTGCGTGAAATGTCTACCTGAGGTTGTTTTGAAGCCCTTTCTGGGATTTAAACCTACAGATGCAAAGGCCTTGCCTTTTATCGTTGTATGATTCAGTGCATGAAATGCCAACCTTTGGGGGAAAGAGTTTATTTTTGTTTCATCTTTCTCTTCACATTTTCAAGTGAAATTTCTAAGCTTTTAGAAGTGGCCAGACTGACAAGAAATCACATTTTAAAATATTTCCGACTTGATTTTAATTAGTTGCTCCTGGGTGACTCAGTTGCCCAGAGGAGGAAAGACCTGTGGTCATTATTTTAAATTTTGCAGATAAGGGAGGCCTCCATTTCTCAACAGAGACTGGGTTTGGGAAAGGCAGTAACAAGGCTCTGACATTTTCATTGTAATCTTTATTTCCAAGGGCATCATAGAGTTCTGTAAAAATGGAATGTGTGTGTGTGTGTGTGTGTGTTAGTCACTGAGTTGTGTCTAACTCTTTTCAACCCCATGGTGGGTAGCCATCCAAACTCCTCTGTCCATGAAATTCTCCAGGCAAGAATACTGGAATGGGTTGCCATTTCCTTTACTTTCTGTAAAAATTAATAATTTAATTCAGAGATTCTATTCATTTCAACAAAAGAAACATTTCATTGAAAATTAAATATATCCAAATAAAATTCACTGAAAGATTTTATTATCCACAATTGTTCATTCATAATCACAAAATACAGAAGTTTAGAGAATTTACAGGAGTAGTATATATAAAATGCATTTGTTGTAAAAATACTGTGTATACACATACATACACACACACACACACACACACTTGAATATAAATTTGACATGGATTCCTAACAAATTTAAATCTAATTAAATGACAAGAAATTAAAACTAATAATTTAATAATAAATTGATAGTACATAAATCTGATTAATTAAGTTTAATTCTAATAAACTTTATCCTTTGAAAGATATTTCTAAAAATAAGACCTATTTATTCAATATGTATTTATTGGGTACTTAGTCTATGCCAGGTGCTATGCTAAGCACTTGGGCTACAACAGTAAGAAAACAGAGAATCTTTGCCCTCAAAGTCATTGCTGTCTAATTGGAGAGAGGTATTGATCAAACACAGAAATATAATTACAATTTTGTCTAGTGCTTTGAAGCAGTGACATTTAAACTATCTCCAGAAAAAGGAGTGAGTGAGGCAAGTGAAGAGGCAGGAAAGAAGGTATTCTTGGTGAAAAAAAAAAAAAGAAAATAGCAAACTAACAACAATCAAACAGCATTTACAAAATTCCCTGGGGAAAATTAGTCTGGTCAAGATAAGCAAGGCTGAGTATATGTCTAGAATTCAGTGGGGGAAAGAGTGACAGAAATGAAACCACAGGAGCAGCTGGCCATTGTTCAGAGCCAATAGGCCAGTTAAGAGTTTTTATCTTTGTGCTAAAAGCAGTGTTGGAAGCACCCTAAATAGGAAGCTCACGTGAATTAGTAAGTCAAGGTCAGCACCTCCAATTTCTTTATTTTTTCCTTTAAGTCATTTCAAAATCGGTTCTCAAAGCCAGCACATCAGAAGACCTCTGGCTCCCACATTGCTCCCCGCCCGTTGCTTCCTTGGAGGAAGGTTTTCTGATTCCTGTAGACTTGCCTGTTTTTAAGGAGCCTGCAATCTGTTTGAAGATGCCTTTCCAAAGGAGAGCTCCATATTCCGGAAAAGAGCTATGAGGCTTCCTGTACCAAATTCTGGTTCTGGGTCTGTTCTTTTACTAACCTAAATTAGAATCTATGATGGGGAAAGTGTACTTGGTTTTTTTCCTATAATTGTGTGCCCCAAAGAAAGCACTTCCAAGGATACTTCCCTCAAGTCTCATCACCAGTCTTGCCCTTTTACACCAGGACATCTCCCCCACCTGCTTTCTATCACTGTTAGAAAATGGTGAATGTTGGGGGAAAAAAGTCCCATAAGCTCATTTTTACATTCCCCTGTACTGTGGCTGAATGCTGCTCTCAGAATTCCCTGCTGACTTCCTTCTTTGAGACTCTGGAGCAGAGCATTGCCTTGGTTGTAATTCAATGAATGTTCAATACATTGCCACTTAGAGAGCTAGGCCTTCATCTAAGCACTTTATAAGCACTAACTACTTCAATCTTCATTAATATGCCCATTTGATAGATGGTAAAACTGAGGCTTAGAGTGTTAATCAACTTGCTCATAATTAATGCTGATGCTGAGACTTGAGCAGAAATAGTCTGGCTCTGTGTTTAACACTAGGACTACAAATTTATTTATGTTTTTATTTATCTTGAAGTGATGTGATTCTCCTGGTATTCATGAGGTCTTCTGAATAAACAGTGTAAATCCACAGTATGAATCCAGAATCTAATGAAAATGAGAGATTAAGAAAAAGAGAGGCATTTAAAAGACAGCACTGCAATATCTGCATAGTCACATTTTTCTATGTGACTATAGGAGACCAAAAGAGACTATTCCATAAATAGATACTAAAATATTAACATACAGATTCAAAGAGAATTTAGTCATCTCTTCAGGCTGCATAATTTCACTGAGAAATATTTTCATTCATAATATTAGTGAATGCTATTCAAATTTCTGCTAGCAACTTTTTAGTTCTAATGGTGGAGCTAATGTGAATAAATGAATGAATGAATGAATGAGGGCTTTTTAAAATCTCATAGCAATCTGAGAACTTCCTAAGGAAACTCCCTAAGGTCTTGAATACTAGTTTCAGTGTCATTAGGCAGTAGACTTACTATGGAATTAATATTAGATTCTTCTTTGCATGAGAAAGTCAAAGAACTCTTCTTTGGATGAAATCAGGAACAAACCTGAGAGCTTGTAAGGGGAAGCTCTGTCTCCACAGGTCCAAGGAGGCCCCTAACAATCTGGCCCAAACAGCTTCTTGGTCCCCCCCTTCTCCAGTCACCCCCTCTAGTGTCCCCACCACAGCACATACTCTCTGCTCACCTCATCCTTCTTAATCATGCCGTCTCTTTCATACCCATATACTTTAAAAAAAAAAAACACTTTATTGAGGTCTGATAGATGATAAAATTGGTATACATAGTTAATGTATATAACTCGATGAGTTTGGAGATACCAAACTCATGTATACCCATGAAACCATCACCATTAAGGCCATAAACATACCCATCCCCTTCCAAAATTTCCTCCTGCACCCCTTATTATTTTTATTATTTTTTATGTATATGTGTGGTAAGAGTACTTAACATAGAATCTACCTTCTCAGAAAATTTTAGGATATAGTACTGTTTTGTTAGGAGGGCATTATGCTAAGTGAAATAAGCCATACACAGAAAAATAAATATTGTATAATCTCATTTCTATGTGAATCAAAAAATAGTTTCATAGAAGCAGAGAATAGAATGGTGTTTACCAGGAGCTGGAGAGATGGAGAAATGAAGAAGTAATGATTAAAATGTACAAAGTTTGAGTTACACAAGTAAGTTCTGGTGATCTACTCTACAGTCCATGTTTGATCGGATGTGCTGTTCCTTTTTCTTGAAATACTTGGCTTCTTTATCTAAAGAGTCTTGACCAAGCTCAACATGTCATTTTGTGATGCATTCCTTAAATTTCTCCCAAGTGAAATAAGTTATTTTACCTACATGCTCCCATAGGCTCCTATGCCCATGACTGTTGTGCCATATTGTATTATCATGATTGATTCACATCTGCTTTGCTTGTTGGACTTTGAGACAGCTGGGACCAGGATTTCTGGTTCAATATCTGAGCTCAATAAATGTGCTATTTTCCTTTTGGGTTCCAGGGATTGTGATAGAGCTCTTCACCCAGATTTGAACTGAAAGGATGGAAATACTGCCTCAGCCAAGTCTTGAAGGGCAAGTGAAAGTTAGACCAGGAAGGGTACTGAAGAAAGAATGGTATTTCATATAGAGAGAAGTCTTCAAAATAAATAAATAAATAAATAACTGAGGCATGAAACCAGAGGATGTGTTTGGGAGAACACAAGAATTTCAGTATTACCAGAGAACAAATTAGCCCAGAAACTGAAGAGAATTGTGTGTGTGGTTAGTGTGTGAGGGAGGCTGCAGAGACTCATCCTGACTGATTCAAAACTGGGTGTATCTTCTAGATGAGAGGAGACTGCAGTTGTCCGTGTAGTAGAATAATACACTCAGTTCTGAGAAAGGTTATTGTGACTGTAGTGTAGAAAAGTCACAGAAAACGAAGGTGGGGGCAGGACTACAGCAATGTTTTCTTAGAGAGAGGTGAGGAAGGTTCAAACCCCAAAATGCTCTATGGAGCTATACCTAGAACGCTGCCTTCCATAGGTACAACATATCTTTGTTGAATGAATGAATGAAAGTGAAAGTGGCTCAGTCATGATCGACCCTTTGAGACCCCAGGGACTCTACAGCCCGTGAAATTCTCCAGGCCAGAATACTGGAGTGGGTAGTCTTTCCCTTCTCCAGGGGATCTTCCCAGCCTAGGGATCGAACCCAGGTCTCCTGCACTGCAGGCAGATTCTTTGCCAGCTGAGCCACAAGGGAAGCTCAAGAATACTGGAGTGGGTAACCCATCCCTTCTCCAGGGGATCTTCCTGACCCAGGGATCGAGCCCGGGTGTCCTGCATTACAGGCGGATGCTTTACCAAATGAGCTATCAGGGAATTCCAAATAAATGAATGGGTGATTTTAAAACATTAAAGTTTAACCAATTTGCTTTCTCTTTAATTATTTTTTTAAACCTTATATTGGAGTATAGTTGATTAACCATGTTCTGTCAGTTTTGGGTGTGCAGCAGCAAAGTGATTCAGTTATACATCTGTGTGCCGAGTCTCTTTAGTCAGGTCCGACTCTCTGCTACCCTATGGGCTGTAGCCTGTTAGGCTCCTCTGTCCATGGGATTCTCTGGGCAAGAATACTGCAGCGGGCTGCCATGCCCTCCTCCAGGGGATCTTCCTGACCCCGGGGTCAAACCCCTGTCTTGTATATGTCTCCTGCATTGGCAGATGGGTGGTTTTTTTTTTTACCACTAGTACCACCTGGGAAGCCCATACATATACATATACATGCATTTATTCTTTTTCAAATTATTTTCCCATTTAGACTATTAATGAGTATTGGGCAGAGTTCCCTGTACTATACAATAGGTCTTTGTTAACCAATTTGTCTTATACAGTGAAAATTATTGCATTGAGGCAATATTTTTTTACCACCAGAGTAGGCTTTTCAACTTATTTATCTAATATAAGAATTGATTCTCAGGAGGGCAAATAAAAAATGTGCTCTTTTTATGTAAAAAGCACAGGAATATTCAAACAATATATAAATGTATTTAAAGTCTATCTGTGGTATTAAAACTTTATTGAGAAAGAGAGTGAGGAAGGAAAATATTTTAAAAGGTTCCGTGGCCACTGGGAAGACCCAGAGGGATCGGGTGGAGAGGGAGGTGGGAGGGGGGATCAGGATGGGGAATACATGTAACTCCATGGCTGATTCATGTCAATGTATGACAAAACCCACTACAATACTGTAAAGTAATTAGCTTTCAACTAATAAAAATAAATGAAAAAAAAAGAATAAAGGTAAAAGCTTCCATGGTAGGAAAAAAAATTTAAAAGTTTAAGAAATGCCGCTCTAAATAATTATTGTAACTTCAATAGCATTTGTTTGTTCTAACCTAGAACCCTGAGTCTTTTTGTTTAATATAATTCTACTTAAGTCCATCTGAGTATTTGAGATTCAATTTAACATTATTGCTTATTTTGTTTTTGGTATCCTATTGACTTGAGAAAAGTATATTTGAAGAGAAAAAGAAAAATATTTCCATGACTCAGAGAAATGGCATTTTAAAAGTAAAACTCATTTCACCTGAGGACTACAAGCTATTCCAAAATGATATTTCATGAATCCTCAAAGTAATCTATTTTATAGTGAAACAGAGAAGAACAATCCTAACATCTCTCCATGGGGATAACAATTAGTTGTTCTAAATTCAGGCCCAGGAATATCAATCTTAGAGTAGTAGCAGGCATCTGAGTTTCTGTTTTCATGATGGTCTTGGTTCTCAGATGGGAATTTTGTTGCTCAAGAACGTTCCATAACCTAGTACCCTAGGGATCTGGCAAACCAGCTACTTGGTTAAAGCTAATACAGAGTCAGCCCCAGCCTCAGCATCACTCTTCACCTCTCAAGGTGTGTGTATCTGCTAAGCAACCATCTTCCCAGGAAATGAGCTGGTTTGATACTTTTTCCAAAGAGTGTCTGCTTTTTCTGAAATGCCAAGGTGATACTGTGTTCACAACAGAGATATGCCATCTGCCCGAGCAAGCCCAGAAGAGAAAGTAATGGAATTCAAACCCCAGTGGCTGCACACACCGCCATGGCATCTGTCTCTCTGATGAACTTGAATGCCCCTGAGTCTGTGCTCTAGGGATCCACAGTTTTTTAATTCAAGATAGAGTCCCCGTCAGAAACTGTGGCTATGAAGACCAAATTCCTCCACCTGCCAGTCTATTTTCTGATGGCAATGGGTCTTTTAGATCCATGCTATCCTCTTTTAGAAGCACCTTTTGGGTTCTCCTCTATCTGTATCTAACAAAAAAAGGTAAATGCTGGAAAACATGGATCAGAATTTTTAAGGTACTACCCACAGGATTAATGGACCCCAAGGCAGTTATTTCAGTTTTGCCTAGATGGGTCAAGTTTGGATAGATGTGCTTTATGAGATCTGGATAAAGGCACTGTATTACATTCTGTACTTCAACCTCACAAATCAAAAGAAGCATGACTTTCTTTTCTTTTGATTTCATGATACTATATGCTCCTGATTTTCATCCTATTTCTACACCTAATTCTCCCTTTTTTAATTGAATCAACTTTTCTGCCCATGTAGCTGATATTCAGATTTTCTCTTCTCGTCCTTCTCTATACAATCTTCCCAGGTAATTTTATCCACTCTCATAGCTCTTTTTTTTTTTTTTTTTTTTTTAATGTGATAGCCCTTGACAGCTCTATGTCCTGAATATTAGACCTGTACTTAATCAGTTGAAATCTCAATCCATATGTCCCGAAGTCACCTCAGAATCAACAGGTCTCAGACTGAACTTAGTACATCCACTGGGAAGCCTTCAGTCCTAGCCTTCCAAAATTGGTAGATGATACTCACCTGCCAGAATACTGCTAGAAATCTAGGCATCATCCATGGCTTCTTTCTTCATCTCCATCATATCTAATCCCACACCAGTCAAATGTTGTCCTTTTATCTCCTTGTGTGTGTGTGTGTGTTCAGTCGCTTCAGTCATGTTCAACTCTTTGCAACCCCATGGACTATAGACCACCAGGATCCTCTGGCCATGGGATACTCCAGGCAAGAGTACTGGAGTGGGTTTCCATTTCCCCCTCCAGGGGATCTTCCTCACCCAGGGATCAAACCCTCATCTCTTGTGTCTCCTGCCTTGGCAGGTGAGTTCTTTACCACTAGGGCCACCTTTTCTCCTTCAGTTCAGTTCAGTTCAGTCGCTCAGTTGTGTCCGACTCTTTGTGACCCCGTGAATCGCAGCACGCCAGGCCTCCCTGTCCATCACAAACTCCTGGAGTTTACCCAAACTCTTGTCCATCAAGTCAGTGATGCCATCCAGTCATGTCATCCTCTGTCATCCTCTTCTCCTCCTGCCCCCAATCCCTCCCAGCATCAAGGTCTTTTCCAATGAGTCAAATCTTCCCATGAGGTAGCCAAAGTATTGGAGTTTCAGCTTCATCATCAGTCCTTCCAATGAACACCCAGGACTGATCTCCTTTAGGATGGACTGGTTGGATCTCCTTGCAGTCCAAGGGACTCTGCAGAGTCTTCTCCAACACCACAGTTCAAAAGCATCAATTCTTCGGCGCTCCGTAGTTCCTTTCAAATATATTTATTGCGGCCCCTGCAATGTAAGTTCCCATTATCTCTGGTCTAGATTCCTTCCACAGCTCTCTGGTTATTAGTTCTGATCCTAGTCTTGCCTTTTTCTCTTCATTTGTCCACACTGAAGGCAAACCACACTCTCTGAATCACAAATCTAAGCATATTATTTCCCTGGTTGACAGCTTTAAGTTGATTTACATTCTGAAAACCTTCTGTCTTCTGGTCCCTTCTCATTTCTCCAGCACTTTGAGGCTTCCTTACATTTTATAGCTTCTTTGAGATTCTTAATTTCATCATGATCTCTCCACTCATACTTTTGTATCTTTCCTTCTCTCTCCATCCCATCCAGGAATTTGATGTCCACATGGACTTCCTCACTCTTTCAATTGTTATTGCACTGCCATCTCTAAGACCTCAGTTCATTTATCCCTTTCTCAGCCTCCCTTCCTGCCTGCTTAAGCCATAGTAGTTTCTCTTCAATGTGCTACCATAGGATATTGCATCCTTATTAATAGCTGGATCTGTCTGTCCAAATGCCCTACTCCTAAGCATACCATACCCCTGTTAATGAATGTAGAAATGTTATTTTCTCTCTCTGAAAATATGCCACATCATCCTCCATCCCCCATTCCCACCTTCTCCCATCTAAGTCTTCCTAATCTCTCAACATTCAGGGAGTGCTCTTCTGAAAAGTTTTCCCTGATTTTGCAAACAAGGCTAGGTGATTCTCCACTGTGCTCTCGTGGTAATGAATGATCTTTTATAATTAAGTCAGATCACAACACTATTCTGCTCAAGATCTTCCAAAGACTCCCCTTTCCACTCAAAGTAACACTCAGAACCCTTGTAATAGCCTACAGTGCCATAATTCCTCTAACTTCATCTTTTAGTGGTCTCCTCTTTCTTTTACAAAGTTTAGGCATGCTACCCATGTAACGCTATGGCAGCAGCTGAAATGTTTTCCCTGGCTATCTATGTGACTAACTCCCTTGTCTCCTTCAAACCCTTGCACAAATATCCCCTTGTCAATGCACTTGTGTAAGCACCCTATTTTAAGTTGTAATCTGCTCCACTCCTCTCTATCTGCACACTTCAAATCTTCCCTTTTTTGCTGCATTTTAATAGCACTTCTTCCTTCCTATCAAATTATGTAATTAATTGATGATTATTATTCATTGTTTGTCTTTCCTTATTAGACTGTGAGCTCCTCACAGGTGGATATTTTTATCTGCTATGCTCACTCAAGTTTTCCAACTGCCTTCAGTGGTGTCTGGAATAGAAGAGGTGATCAGTAAATAAGTTTCAAGGATGAGCCCTGATTGTACTATATTAAAATTGTCTTTCTTGTCCATCGGTCCACCACCAAACTGTGCACTCTTTAAATGCAGGGAGTTTCACTAGTATGTCTATTTATAAAATCTAGCACATTTCCTGAAAATAATAGGTTTGTAATAAATGTTTGCTAAGTGCATGTACTCATCCCTGACCTCACTAACCCATAGCTCTCCAGAGTTTGCAATCACACCATACCAGACTAGAAAATGAGTGCAAGATTGTTGCTTTCTTAGTGGAGAAATTTCACTATAAATTCTCATGGCATCTGAGATCTCCAAAGATGGAGTCCAATATTGACTGATATAGTGACTACAGTCAGCCCTCCATATGCTTGGGTTCCATATCCACAAAAATCAATCCTGGGTTGGTTGAATTCATGAATGCAGAAACCATGGATAAAAAGGACTGACTTTACAACTTCATTTTATGTAAGACACTGTGAAAGAGCTTTCACAGACTTTGGTATCTGTGGGAATTCCTGAATCCAATCCCTCGTGGATTCCAAAGTGTTATCTCTCAGTCTTGTCCAACTCTTTGCGACCCCATGGACTGTAGCCCACCAGGCTCCTCTGTCCATGGAATTCTCCAGCAAGAATCCTGGAGTGGGTAGCCATTTCCTCCTCCAGGGGATCTTTCTGACCAGGGATTGAATCCATGTCTCCTGCATTGCAGGCAGACTCTTTACCATCTGAGCCACCCTCCAAGGATAACTGTATTTCTCCTGCAGAGTCACTTAAGAGGTTAAGAATTTACAATCGTCCATTTTTTTTTCTCCATTATGTATCTGTAATTGGGGCATTTATTTTAGTAAATTAGAAAACTGAAGGAAGTCCTGGGGATTGCAAGCTTGAAAAATAACATCTTTCCTTCTGTAACATCTCTTTTTCTTTCCTTTCTCAGAGCTCTTCCTGCCATGATGCAGTGGGTCCGCACACAGAAGCCAGGAGAGAGTGGCATCAATATTGTCACTGCCGACTTTGTAGAACTTGGTGATTTCATCAGCACTGTCATAAAGCTCAACTATGTCTTTGATGAAGGGGAAGCCAACACTTGATGGTACTGTTTGGAGTATCAGTGAATAAGAAGGAGAAGATTCACTGTATTAGATGTTTTATCTGTAAACACTCTGATCTTCCTATTCCACTGAGTTTCTGAAGGGATAAGGGCTGAAAGTGGGTGGGAAAGGGGGAAACCATTTCTTCAGTGATAATTATCATATTCTTCATTACTATAAATATTTCATTTCCCATTTGATAAGCAAAACCTACTTCTAGTGTTAGGGATTTAAAAAAGACTAGAAAATTTTGTTTTTCAGAATTAGTCTTTGTAACTTATGGGTGTTTACTTGATTGTGTTTCTGATTTCAACTTAGGGCTCCTACACGTTCCTTCAAATGAAACTTTCTGCTCCCTCTCTCGCTCGCTCTTTTTAATCTGATGCTGTATGGAACTTAAAAGTAATTGAATGCCCAGCATAATGTGTATTACATTGTTGTACTGAAACTTACTTGTTTTGTAGGATTTGGTATAATATTCTGTAGTCTGCAATCTTGCTAACTTTTGGTCATAGATAATATGCATCACATCGATTTCCCTGCATCAGTAATATTGGAGGCCATAATCAGTAAATTTTGTGTCATTTAAAAACAATAGTGTTTCACAGTATTTCTATTGAAGGCAGCTATAAATATAGAATAAAAAAACTTTTATGGAAGAACAATTAGTGCCAACTCCATATTGAAAAATGGAGGTGGTGAGGAGATGGATGTCATTTTAATTCAGAAATGTCTTAAATATTGTCTTGAATGCCCGGTAAATGAAAAATTATGCGTGTTAAAATAAAAAAACTCTGTTGGACCTTGAGATGATCATACTGAGTAAAATAAGAAAGAGAAAGACAAGTAACATTTGATATCTCTTATATGTGGAATTAAAAAAAAAAAAGATACAAATGAACTTAAAAAAACAGAAAAATGTACACAGACTAAGAGATCAAATTTATGGTTACAGGGGAAAGGGTGGGGGATAGGAGAGATAGATTGGGAGTTTGGGATCGACATGTACACACCACTATATTTAAAATAAAATGAGCTTCCATGAAAAAGTAAATAAAAGTAAAATTATAAAAGAAAAAAATTTTAACTAAAAAAATAGGACCAGAAAACTCTGAAAAGACACTTACAAAAGTTCTTCTAACAATTAATTTGACTAAAAAAATTAAAATATGAAAAGAAAGAAAGAAGTGAAAGGTTGTGCAAGCTTTGATACCAAATTAAGATTTCCCAACATGTCATTCTACATCCCAAATTTTAAGGGACATATTCTGAGAAGCTTCAATTTAAGTTTTTTAAATTAAAGTTGAGGAAGAAGGAAGGGTAACAGAGTGAATAAGAACAATGTCTTTGAAACTACGACTGTGACCTCTCAAGGATCCATGAAGCATCTTCAGGAGATTCTTAAGTACATGTGATCTGAGCAGATTTTGAAAATCACTTTTGGGTTCCATCCATCTCACCCCAGGGTTAATTTTGAGGCAGAGGCCAAAGTTTCACAGAAAGTTTCTGCCTTCTACCATGTGATAGTCCACATGTAAGAGGAAGAAAAGTGCAATACAACTTTAAGCATTGCTTCCCCCTCGGTGTCTTTGCGATATTTGACAGCTCTAAATAGCCTTAAAAGAGCACAATAACCCTTTCCTATATGCCTCACAGGACTATTTTGAGGCATTTATAAAAATCTATAAGATTTGCTGAAATTTGTACAATTCTGAATTATTTTATCTTCATGTTTAGAAATAATCACACCTCAATAGTTTCCTGGGGGAAAACGACATAATCCATGTAAGGTGGGACCAGAGAGAAATAAAAGTATGCTCTCAGTTTTTAAATAATTTAAACATACAGCATGTGGTTTAATTTCTGAGTTTTAGGTAAGGGATTTGATTCCAAGTTTATGTACATTAAAATTATAAATAATCAAGAGTTGACTAAAAGATTATAAATACTCACCATCAGAAAATAGTATTTATTAACCACTGTGGGGAAGGGAGAGAAATTGTTTAGACTGAAGAGAACAATTATGAAAAGTCTACAGCTGTGTTTTGTTGACCAAGTAGTGTGCATATATACACACAACAGATGTATTCTCCATTCCAGTTGTGTGAATTTGTATCAACAAACAAAATAAACCAATCTGTACCTACTCCTTGCAGGCGAATGCATACAAATACACACAACACACACAGTCACGGACAGACACAGTGACAATTCTTTTCAAGTGAAAACTTTGATGATATTAAATACTTTAGTTTTAAGACCAAAACCCTTAACAATGTATGAAAAAGAGTTGACGAGAACTTTGAAAGTAGAGTAGCTGATTATATTCAAATATTTTTGTACGAATAGATAATATTATCTACAAATATAGTTTTCTTTCCGCTTCCTCTCTCCTTGCAGTTTTATTGTCTTTCTTTATCTTTTACCTGCTCTTTACATGCAATGGAATATGATTCCTTTTATAAAGACTATAGCTTATTGGAATTAATGTCCTGTGAAGTTGTTTTCCAGGCAGGTTTTCTCTGACTATTCATTATTCATCCCTCAGGAGAACCTTTAGCCAAGCAAACTTACAATGACACAAGGATTTGACTTATAAATGTATGAGAAAATAGATCTTTCAACATATTAATGAAAAATGAGTAAAATATAGAGGTAACTATGTTGTATTTTCTTGAACTTAGATGCTTTCCTATAATATTCGCTTAGAATTAGCTTTGTCATGTTTGTCATTTGGGTGCTGGAAAAAAAAATAAACATGCTGAAGCATTAGATTAATTGTGCAGTTTTTCAACTGCAGAAAGCATTTAATTGCTATTAATAATCTGCACATAGAGACCTTGTTTGACAAGTGATATTTCCAAACCAATGTTTGGTTTCCATATGGATATACAGTATATATGTAGCAGGCACTGGGAGTACATGGACTTGCCTTAATTTCTAAAGGAGAGAACAGGTAGATGTGAACCCCGGGTCCTCCAGCTAGAGGAAAAGTTCACTAGAAGGGATTCCTTTGCAAGGAGAATGCAGAGAAGATGGCTTTGGCTGTCTTCTGTCCATTGGCCCTGCTCTGGAACACACTTGGGGAGCAGGCTGTGGGCCTTAAATAAAGAGGTGGGGGTGAAGACTAGTGGTATGTGATTAGAGTTTACCATCAGCCTAAGCTCCTTTGTCTTGGTTAGACATTGTGTTTCCAGAGCATCTGAGCATAAGGGCTACAAAGAAACCCCAACTGGTAGGAGATACATCTTGGTGCACATTTTGTTTTGCTTAATTCTTGAGACTTTTCCATCACTAGCCCTGCAAGGAAGAAAAAACAAGCAAACAAAATCCAACTTTTATCCAATTATAGCAGGAAATCAAAGGGGTGAGTGACTGATGAGGGAAAATATGCAAAGAGTATCATTTTTTTGTTTGCTTTCCTGTCTGTAATTTTGAAGGCCCAATATGGTGATGACTCCTGCCATTTCATCCTTTAGGTCTCCCTTATTACTACACAGTCATATGAATGCAGAGAATGAGGAGGCATCTTTTAAAAGCCTTAGGATATACTCTATATGATGACCTCAATATTCACTTTCAGCCATACTAGGAAAACTTGCTTTTCATGGAGCACCACCTAAGAGTGAATGTATTAGAGCATGAAGTGTTTGGTATGTATGCACCTATGTGTGTACACACATAAACACACACACACACACACACACACACACACATAAACACACACATAGCATGACCATCTCACACATTATTCAAGTGGGAACCACTCTAATCAATCAACTGATTCTATTGAAGTTTTAACTCTTAAAATCAATATCTCCTACAAAAGTAGACACAAACATAATTCAAATATTTAAATATTTAAGAGGAGAAAAATCACTAGAAAACCAGTGAAAAATAAGACCATCATAAATAAGAAATGCCTAGCAGTAGTCTAACTATGTTGTCAGTAACACTTCAAGCTGGAGAATTGAGGATGAACTTAAAAATAAATCACAAACAAGCAAACACACATCTTCTCTTAACATCTTTTCTTAGTGTTGTTTTAAGTTCTTTGAGGCTATAAGATGTTTTAGCCAATGTTACCCATTCAGGATCTCCTCTGTTAGAACTCCAGACTGGAAAGTTGGACGTCTCAGGAAATGTACGTTTTCGTGAGTTTTTCAGTTCTGCAATTTTAATGATCCAGCGACACAAACTTCTGACCTTTGGTTGCTCTCCAGATCAGAGCTTCACAGGTAGAGTGCTGCTTTCTGAATCGCTAATAGAAAATAATGCATAGTGTCCCTCCAGATATGCTAAACAAGGTTTTTAGAAGTATTTTATGTTATAGCACTTTAGTCTTTTCAACTAGATTTCAGTGACACACTGGTGTAAATGCTGTATTTGCCATAACTTACTGGTGGCTCCTGTGTTACATACAGTTTTAAATAATGCTCTAAATTGTTTGTTTTCACAATGACAATGATAAAATGTTCTGTAGAATTTGTAAAACATGTTGATTAAGTCTATTGAAAATTGTGCACTTTTTATTTCATTTGTGATACTCTTTTATAGGTATTAGTTCTAAATTGTATTTGTATGAGTCAGAAGTATGTGCTTGTATGTGGTGTGTGTGTACATGTACTATATCTTGTACAAAATCAAACTTATCCTAAAGAAAAAGGGCACATTATGACCAGCCTTAATACATTGACATTTTTGTTACTGTTGCAATTTGGGATTAAAATTTAAAAGGAGATTATGTTTTTGTTAAAAATGGCCTTTTTAAATCACATGAGGAATGTGCTTTAGTACTTATTTGAGTTCTCACAAGCAAATAATGCAGCTTGTGGGATACCCAATGCTCTTTAAGTTTCAAACATGAATTAATTTATTAACTTCATTAATGTGCAAAAAACTTAAATTCAGACTCACTTCCATCCACAAGAGAGCCAGTGCACTTCTAAAGTTGTTCTTCCAAACATGGAACCCATATTTAGGGAATCCAAGTTTTCCATAAAATAATGTTTCTCCAAACCATTACTTAAGAAAAGGGGGGTCTTCTCAAGTAAGATGAACTGCCTTGGCTCTGTGAGAGTTATGAAAGACCCATCAACATTAGGTGGTACCAATGTGATTCCCTTTGAAAAAAAGCAGGAAGCAACACTCCTGAATTTTTGCTATCTGCCTAAGTGCATTCAAATACTAATTTAAGAATCTGCACTGGTGGTCATGTTCAAAGCAAAACTCTGTAATCTTTAGGTTTTGGATCTTGGTACAGGTTATTAATCTACCTTCTTTTCTTTTTCTCCATCTTCAATTATTTTTGTCCCATATTTAAGGTTGCTAGAAAGAATACTGGACACCCAGTGAAATTCAAATTTCAGATACAAATGAATATTTTTAGTATAATATTTCCCAATATTTCATGAGATGTATTTATATTAAGAATTATCCATTGTTTATCTGAAATTCACATTTAATTGCATGTGTCTGCATTTTTTTCTAACCTTAAATCCCTATGAATCCTGACTGTTTTTTTCAGTAGGGCTACCTATAGGGGATAACATCCTACCTCTCTCCACACTCCTGTGTTAAGATAGCTCATGAAAATCAGTAGTCTTAATACCCCTCATGAAGGAAAATATTGGCCCATGCCAAGTCCCAGAAATGTGTTATGAAGGGCCAACTGAAGTACAGGAAGAATAATCAGGCAAGAAATTTCATAAGATGAATGCCACATTCACTTGTCTATTGTGAGATCCAAGTCTCTATCCCCACAATTAATCCCTTATGTAACATTCCCCAATAATTGGGACAACCTGAAACATACCCATACATTAAAAATGCCCCTGGTGAGAAGCACCTTCTAATTCATACCAGGACCACTTTTAAAATTTGTTATCTTTTTCTTTCAGAGAGGTAACAAATGAATCCATTACTCTTCTTATTAACAACTTAGCACAAATTAGTTTTATCAGATTAGACCTGGTCATCTATGGAGTTGTAGAAAATGTGACATAGAAAGGAACTCTCTTGACTGCTGGAGGAAGAGAGGAGTGTCCGAGGTATGGACACAGCTCTGTCTGTGCCTACTCAGGAGATGGGGTGGAAGAGACAGCAGGTGGGAATGTAGTTTCTGACAATGAAGCCGCACCTGCCAGGGAGACTCATCAAAGCAGATTATCATAACCAACACTTTTTCTAAGGGATTGGAAACCCAACCCACCCCAGAGTAAGAACTGTGAGACCTAAGGTCATTTTCTAGACAAATTTGAAAAGTGAGAATGTGTTGGAATTCCTAAAATAGAGTTTTCAAATATTTCTGAATCCAACAGTGACTCCTTGGCAGGGCCTGAATGGGGATGGGGTTTCAAGACATTTGGGTAGCTGCCTCCTCTCTTGAAACTTATACAAGTGATAGGAAAATCCAGATCTCTTATTGTAACATTTCCATCTCATGGCCCCGGCTTTCACACATTTCTGTTAATTTACTTTATGTCTAAAGGATGGGAATTTGCAGAGCTGGTGACATTTCCTTCATTAGACACGAGAAATTCACCAGCGGGAGACAGACCTGTGCCTTCTCTTTTTAGGATCTGGTCATTGATACTTTAATAAATGTGATGTAAAGAAAACACATGCCTACAGTTCTGTTTAGCAAATGGAATTTTTTTGATAAGATTGTGTTCTTAATGTTAAAAAAAAAAGTTTCTTTGTATCCAGTGAAAAGCCTAATAAAGTCCTGATACCAGTTGTCCTAATTTTTTTATTTCATATTCATCAGCGCTTAATTACAGCTCCAAAGTGGATCTTTTAAATAAGACATGACTCAGAGCAACAGAAAATGTCGTTCTTTTTAAAAAATATAAATTACCATATTAGGATTTCCTCTGTGAAACAATATATATCCTCCACCAATAAAGGCAATGCCATGATTGCTTCTGTTGCATCAAAGTTAGGCATCTTCAAAGTCTGATGCTTTTAGCTTCTGGTATTGCCACAAAAGCCACTATCACTATAGCAATACTGTACTGATGAATATAGTATATTAGCATTATAAAACACCATCCTGACACCGTGTATAGGATGCTGTACATAAGCATGGGTGCCGTATTATATCTGTATCAAAAAAACAGTTAAAAACAGAGGTCCCATCCCTTCTTTTTGCTCCCCTCACCTTCAGAACTTCAGATGAAACTACTTTTTCCCAACAGCAGAGGCTGACCTCAAAAAGTAAAGTGAAAGTGTTAGTCACTCAGTTATGTCCAACTCTTTGAGACCCCATAGACTGTAGCCAGCCAGAGTCCTCTGTCTATGGGGATTCTCCAGGCAAGAATACTGGAGTGGGTTGCCGTGCCCTCCTTCAGGGGATCTTCCCAACCCAGGGATCGAGCCCAGATCTCCTGCATTGCAGGGGGATTCTTTACCTTCTGAGCCACTGGGGAAGCAGAGCAGACCCCAGAAATTAAAGAAGTATCTCCTTTCCACAGGTTAAAGAAATTGGCACTTCCAAAATGAAAGGAGTATGCATATCACTTGGCATTGGAGCAAATATTTCTCTTTTTGTGAAAAGTAATATTGTGGCATGATAGCGCCATTTCAACATTGGCTGTCAATATATGGTTCAATATTTGTCATCTCAGTTAGCTGTAATGGCCACCCTGGAATTAAGTGGCAGGAGGTGAACTTAAAAACTGGGCCTCTTCTACCATGTTCATCTTTCAGTCCTGTGGATAGAAATATTAATATTCCTGGAAACATCTGGCATTTTAGGCAAAGGCAAAACATAGTAAAAACCACATTAAACTCTACAAAGTAGGATTTAACGCCCTTGGTGAGAAGCCCAGGAGGGCAGGGGAGAACACCAGTGGTAGCAGTTCCAAGCATTGTTGGCAAAATGATTATCCTCCACTCACACTTTTTCCCTCAGAGGAATGTGTAAGCTTGACCTCTTAGGGTTTCACTGAGAAATAATGAATAAAAAAAAAATCTTTTGCCTCAACACAACTGCTAAGCTGTTATTAAACTGTACTCTTTCATTATGGAAAAAGAAAAATGTGCCTGAAGACCCGTTTCTATTTTGGCATGGGGAAAAGGCAGAAAATATTAATTTTGAACCAATAACTCTTTTCTCATTGGACTAAAGGTTATAAATCTTTGATTTCAGCTTTGAACGTAAGAGGCACATGTTCGCTATTTTTGTATTCTCAGGAGACAGCAGTTATTAAAACATGTTTGAAAACAATGAAATGAAACTATGACGGGTTATGACCCAATTGAAGGGTAGACAAGTGCTTGTTCAGGCTGTGCACACGTGGAACACTGGTAAATGGTGATGAGGCATCAGAAAAGTAGCAGGCAGTATCCTCCACCTCTTGTATTCCTTGGAGAAATACTGAAAACACTGGGAGAATTTAGAGGGAAATACCCTGCATGGTGTTCTCTTCAAACACTAAGACCTCTTATCTTAGCTGTAAAGTCAACTCCAAATCTTTGTGCAGAATCTGTGCCCAGGGGAACTTGTGTTATGATTCATCTGTTTAAAAGTAGCTGAGAAAGGGTATTTCTGAAAGGGGTTAAATTTTGAACTTCAACAAACCTCTTGTTAAATGTTCCTATTCCTCATCCACTTGCAGATATAAGTGGGGTTGCATGAATACATTAACTAAAAGTCCACAGGCTCTCCTTTCCACACAAGAGATCTGGTCACATGCCCTTTGGGAAGTCTGTCTCCTTCCTTACACTTTCCTGCAACCCCAGAAGGTGTCTTCTGCGTGCCAAGCAGAAACCCAGGGCCTCCGGTTACTGGGTGCTGCTATGCTCTGATCGCATGTCCTCTACGGTCTCCAGTCATGGCCCTTTCTCCATGAGCTGTGCTGAGTCACTCAGTCATGTCTGACTCTTTGTGACTCTGTAGACTGTAGCCCACCAGGTTCCTCTGTCCATGGGGATTCTCCAGGAAAGAATATTGAAGTGGGTTGCCATGCCCTCCTCCAGGACAGCTTCCCAACCCAGAGATCGAACTCAGGTCTCCCACATTACAGGCAGATTCTTTACCATCTGAGCCACCAGGGAAGCCCAAGAATACTGGAGTGGGTAGCCTATCCCTTCTCCAGGGGATTTTCTTGACACAGGAATTGAACCAGGGTCTCCTGCATTGCAGGCAGATTCTTTACCAGCTGAGCTACCAGGGAAGCCCCCATATCTCCATCAGAACTAGCAGTCCTCCCAGTGGGCACTGCTTTCCCTGGGCTGAGCATTAGGTGTTGGTGAAGACTCTTGAAAATCCCTTAGACTGCAAGATCAAGCCATTAAATCCTAAAGGAAATCAATTCTGAATATTCTTTGGAAGGACTGATGTTGAAGCTGAAGTGCCAATAGTCTGACCACCTGATGTGAGGAATGGATTCATTAGAAAAGACCCTGATGCTGGGAAAGATTGGATAGCAGGAGGAGAAGGGGATGAAAAAGGATGACGTGGTTGGATGGCATCACTGACTCGATGGACATGAATTTGAGCAAGTCCCAGGAGTTGGTGATGGACAGGGAATCCTGGCGTGCTGCAGTTCATGGGGTCGCAAAGAGTCAGACATGACTAAGCGACTGAACTGAACTGAACAGAACAGAGGCAAAGTCCTCAGGTGCTAAAGTGGTGAGTGGTCTGCTGCCAAGCAAAGAGAGACGAGGAAATGCTTCTCTCTTTATGTTACATTCTTGTGTCCCAATAATTAATTCCCCAAGATCAGAGGCAAAGAGCTTATTCAACTCCCTCTCTCTGTCTCCCTACTTCCATCCCATCCCATAGAATTATGACAGAAATTAATTCCATTGACAGCTACCATACTGTCCTCAAAATCTCAACTCCCGTCTGAGGACCAAGGCATTTGTCCTGGTCAAATTTATCTTCCTGGTTTTTCCTTCTCTCAAAAAGTCATCTTACAGTTTTCCTTAGTCCTTATACAAATAGTCCTCTGATAGACACTCTCCCAATTCTGTTATTTAGTCTCATTCTAGGACGCTACATGCATGTGGCCTAAGAGACCAGCAGCTCCCGCTTGCAGCCGTGTCTATTAGATGAGCAAATGGCCGAGCTGGGCAGGGGACTTTGTGGACAGATGCCTAGCTTCTCCTTACTGGCATGCTTCCTTCTCCTGTCCATTCCAGAGAAAACTTGTTCCCTCACAAACAAGCTAATAAACTAATTCACAATGAAGTATTCATGGGGATGAAAATAACAAGTTGTCAATCTTTTTTACTTTGAAAATGCACTTACAGGTAATTGAAACTCCAGAATTGCATGCTAGTGTCCATTATTTGCTTTCATACCTTATTCAAGATTACACATTGTACTTAGTTGCACTGAAGCAGGTTCAGCTACAACAAAAAATCTGATAAATTCTCTTTCCACTTTTTAAAAATTAATTACTTAATTAACTTTTGACTGCACTGGGTCTTCAATGCTGCTCTGGCAATTTCTCCCTGTGGGAAGCAGGGGCTATTTCTTTGTTTCTGCACACGGGCTTTTCACTGCAGTGGCTTCTCTTGTTAACCGAGAGCAGGCTCTGTGTGCATGGGCTTTGGTAGTTGCAGCACGCCAGCTCAGAAGCTGTGGCTCCCAGGCCCTAGAGCGTGGGCTCCAGTAGTTGTGGCGGATGACTTGGTTGCTCCGCAATTTGTGGAATCTTCCCAGACCAGGGATTGAAACTGTGTCTCCTGCACTGGCAGGCAGATTCTTATCCATGGTATCACCAGGGAGGTCCTTCTTTTCATTTTTATTCTGTCACAAATATTTTCTAATTTTCCTTGTTATAGCTGCTTATATTGTTGCTTGCTCAGTCACTAAGTCATGTCTGACTCTTTGTAATCCCATGAACTGCAGCACGCCAGGCTTCCCTGTCCTTAATTATCTCCTAGAGTTTCTCAAACTCATGTCCATTGAGTTGATGATGCCATTCAGTCATCTCATCCTTTGTGGCCCTCTCCTCCTCCTGCCCTCAATCTCTCCCAGAATCAGAGTCTTTTCCAGTGAGTCAGCTTTTCACACATGGTAGACAAATATTGGAGCTTCTGCATCGGTCCTTCCAAGGAATATTAGGGTTGATTGACTTGTTTGAACTAACTTAGTATATGTAGAAGGGTTTATAAGAGTGTTTGGCACTCTGGCTGCCCAAAGGACTCTCAAGAGTCTTGTCCACCACCACAGTTCAAAAGCATCAATTCTTTGGCACTCAGCCTTCTTTATGGTCCAACTCTCACAAGCGTACATGACTATATGGACCTTTGTTGGCAAAGTGATGCCTCTGCTTTTTAATACAGTCTAAGTCTGTCATAGCTTTCCTTCCAAGGAGCAAGCGTCTTTTAATTTTGTGACTACAGTCAATTTCAGCAGTGATTTTGGAGCCCAAGATAATAAAATCTGTCACTGTTTCCATTGTTTCTCCATCTATTTGCCATGAAGTGATGGGACCAGATGCCATGATCTTCACTTTTGAATGCTGAGTTTTAAGCCAGCTTTTTCACTCTCCTCTTTCACCTTCATCAAGTGGCTCTTTAGTTCCTCTTCACTTTCTGCCATTAGGGTGGTGTCATCTGCATATCTGAGGTTGTTGATATTTCTCCTGGTAATCTTGATTCCAGCTTGTAATTCATCCAGCCCAGCACTTAGCATAATGTACTCTGCATATAAATTAAATTAGCAGGGTGACAATATACAGCCTTGATGTACTCCTTTCCCAATTTTGAGCCAGTTCATTGCTCCATGTCTGGTTCTGATTGTTGCTATAGGAGAGAGGTAAGGTGGTCTGGTATTCCCATCTCTTGAAGAATTTTCCAGTTTGTTGTGATCCACACAGTCAAAAGCTTTAGCATAGTCAATGAAGGAGAAGTAGATGTTTTTCTGGAATTCTCTTGCTTTTTCTGTGATCTGAGGAATGTTGGCAACTTGATCTCTGGCTCCCCTGCCTTTTCTAAACCCAGTTTGTACATCTGGAAGTTCTCAGTTCTCGGATTGTTGCAAGTTTGGCTTGAAGGATTTTGAGTATTAGCTTTCCAGCATGTGAAATGAGTGCAATTGTATCATAGTTAGAATATTTTTTGGCATTTCCCTTTCTTGGGATTGGGATGAAAACCCACCTTTCCCAGTCCTGTGGCCATTGCTGAGTTTTCCAAATTTGCTGGCTTATTGAATGCAGCACTTCAACAACATCATCTTTTAGGATTTGAAATTTCTCAGCTGGAATTCCATCACTTCTATTAGCTTTGTTTGTAGTGATGCTTCCTAAGGCCCGCTTAACTTCACACTCCAGGATGTCTGCCCATCATTTAGAAGTATATATTCAATTTCTAAATATATGTGATTTTAAAATTATCTTTGATATGAATTTCTCATTTTGATATTAATTTCTCAAATAAATGCTTTCTTCTCTACAATCACCTTCTTTTTTTGTTTGTTTGTTTTGATCTTTTCACTTTATTGAGGCTTTCAATAGCTAAGTTAAAGATTTCTCTTGGTAATTGTCACATTACACTTAAAAATATGAGGGTTATTTTCAAATAGATTTTGATATTGATTTCTAACATAATTCCATGGTAATAAGAACAGACCCTGGATGATTTCAAGATCTTTAGACCATGAAATTTTTGCACCTTGCTTTATGTCCCTGGATATGTTCCAGTGTCTCCAGATTTATAGTCTATGCGAATTTGAATAGAATTTGTACCCTGCTGTTGTGCGAAAATTGTGTAAACCTTAATTACATTGAATTGGTTCATAGTGCTTTTCAGATCTATTACATCATTCTACTTTTCTGTCTATTCACTGTAATAATTTTTAAGAGTTTGAAATTGAAACTCCAATTAAACATTTTTATTTACCTACTTTAAAAAAAAGAAAAGTGAAACTCACAAAACAGTGTATTCCAGATGGTTTTCATAAGGGAAAGGCCAGTGGCTCTGTGTTTCCTTTCTATGAGATCTTCTGGGGATCCCTAGAGAAATTTCTGGGACTCCTCTGAACTGCACTTCTCAACCTTTTTTGTATACAGTTACCAGAATCTCAATAAAATGCAGATTCTGAATAAGGAAGACAAGGATAGGGCCCCAGATTCTAACTTTCAGACAAACTCCCTAATTCCGCTCCTGCTGCTGTGACAGGCAGCCCGCTGTGAGTAGCCAGGCTATGGAGCCCAACTTCAGAACACCTGCTAAGCTTGGCTTTTCCATGACATTTATTTCGGGAAAGAGTAAATGAACAATTTTTTTCATTTTAAAACAAACAATTTGGGTAGAGAAATTACTATTACGAAAGAAGAAAACCAAGCTAGTCAACCTAAAGTGAAAAGTAGTGAAAGTGTTAGTCGTTCAGTCATGTCTGACTCTTTGTGACCCCCATGGACTATAGTCCACCAGGCTCCTCTGTCCATGGGATTTTCTAGGTAAGAATACTGGAATGGGTTGCCATTTCCTTCTCCAGGGTATCTTCCTGATCCAGGGATCAAACCCAGGGATCGAATCTCCTGCATTGCAGGAGGATTCTTCACTGTCTGAGCCATGAGGGAAGCCCTAAAGCCACCAGTAACTACTTGTGGTCTGATGAAGTCAGGTTTATTTATCCATCACAATGAGAAAAGAAACATAGATTATCTTGCCAAACTAAGGAACATAGAGAGTTATTATAGAGTTCTGTGTAGGGGTAGAGTTCAGATGAAATTTGACCACAAATTTAAGCCTATTTTGATACACTGGAAGCCAGGGAAGTCTGTGTCAAGGATCTGGATGGCAAAACAAGCTGAGGGTCTTGTTTTCTTTGACCCTTCAAAGTTAAGATAGCTGTGGAAACCTATGTGCAGAAACCCTGGATCTGAATTTCTGCTCCCAGATTGTGAATTGAGGCTGCTTTCCTGTGTCAAAGTGACTTAAATTCTACCCACAAGAGTGGGACATTTCATTCTTATCATTAGAATTTCAAATAACCATAGTCACTCATAAAGGGGGTTATTATGACACTTTAGAGCTGCAGTGTGTCCTTGGGAGAAGTATTTCCTGTTAATTTTGCAGAACTGACTACCTTTGCCTGTTATTCCAGCTTGATGAATAGCCAGACAGCTTTTACTTTCTTAGCCCAAGCCATTTTTTTTTTCACTTTCCCAGTTTGTAAGTGATAGAAATCCAACTCAAGTTAATTTCAGCCAAAAAAAAAAAAAAAAAAAGAGGAGAGTACTTTACAAGCTCATTGAAACCGAAAAAATAAGTAGCTTTAGGGATAACTGGATCTAAGCTCTCACAGAATATCAATAGGGCTTGATATTTTTTTCTCTATCTCTGTTTAACTTGCCTCTGCAATGACTATATTTAAGCAGCTTTTTCACACTGAGGTAAGATAACCAAAGAGTGTTTCTTTTTCCCAATAATTTTAACTTAAAAAAATTTTTTTTGAGTCTCATTGGTCTGAGTTGGGTCTGAAGTCACCTTCCCAGTCAAGTGAGAATGGTGGAGAACGGGAGAGCGGTGGCCTGCAAGGAAACTTGAAGTTCATGACTAGATGTGAAGAGTCAATTACTGATGTCCTTTACAGACATTCCCAAAACCCTGATATCATGACCTGTAGGGGGCACTGCTTTCCTTTACTCAAATGTTGTTCTGGATTGCTTTGACTTCAGTTCTGAATTCCAGAGATAAGAAAGTAAAAATTACAGCTTCCTTATCCATGGCTGATTCATGTCAATGTATGACAAAAACCACTACAATATTGTAAAGTAATTAGCCTCCAACTAATAAAAATTAAAAAAAGAAAATAAAAATTAATGCTAAGTAGATTTTTAACTTTAATGTTATGGGGTCTTTCTAAAAACATTTTTATGGTAAATGATTTCAAACTTCTAGAAAATTTGCAAAAGTATTGGAGAAAACTTGCCACATATATTTTCCTTTTAGTCATTTGTTAATGAATATTTTTAAATATTCTATAAAATATTTTAAAGTATTATTCATATTCCAGAAGCAATTACTATGTCATAACTGAAAACTTTAAAATCTACATCCTTGAAGACATTCATATAATAAAATTCATTCAAAATGCACAACATTCTAAAGCACCACAGGGAATATAGAAATACAACCAATAGCTCATATAAAAAGAGGAGAAAAGAAAATATGAAAACATATAAGTGATACATACCTAAGATGTATACGTGGGAGGGAGTAAGTTAGGCTATTTAGTTTGGATAATATGCGGAAATTCTTACTGTGAGGGAAGGAATAGGCAATTCTTCTGAAAAATGTATTCATCTGGACATCAATTATCTACCTTGCAAACTGAATCTATTGCTTAGTGAAATGTTCTAGACTAACAACTTTTAGCAGACTCTTATTTCTTAATGAGATATTCTAGACCTCTAACTAACTGTTAGAGAGAAGAAAGAGGTTCTCTAAACTATATAAATGCTCAGGGAACATAGTAACACTAGAGACCAAAAACATTCATTTCTGATGTATGT
The DNA here is from genome assembly GCF_963930625.1 of Muntiacus reevesi. NCBI lineage: Eukaryota > Metazoa > Chordata > Mammalia > Artiodactyla > Cervidae > Muntiacus > Muntiacus reevesi. Next base: position 36,139,791 of record NC_089262.1, on the reverse strand, counting down.
AAGACTTCAACATAGCGTCCTGCAGTGCTGCAATGCTTAGGCTATTATACAATTTTTATCTTTAATATGAATAGCATTGAAATCATTACTAAAATAATTACTTTTAATTTAGAAATCTAATTGGTATTATAGCTACTTTAAATTATTTCTTCTTGCTTCATGCTTCTTTTGATCTTTATGACTACATTGTTGCTTTCTGATAAATGTTGACACTAGGAAGATTAAGCCTGTATTAAATTTTGTATATAGCAGTGCTTTCTTTACACCATCTTATTCAGTTGTAGTTGTCAAATACCTACCTTGGAGTTTAACTTTTATTATCTCTACTTTCTTTGTTTAAAGAAACCAAGACTTTAATAACTTACCCTAGTTCACACACGCTAATAGAGGACTGAACCAGAATGTAGATGCAGGCATTTCTGGATCAACGACTTGTCAGACTCCTGTAAAGCCCTCTGAATAAAATAATATTAATGATAAGAAAGATATAAAATAGCTGTGCCATTGCTACTGACTATTTAGCTCCCCTCCCCTGCAATAGCAATGGCAGAGAAGAGTTAGATTAGAGAAAGAAGATCAAGAATGTTTATTGTCTAATAGCACACATCATAACTCTTGATGCTTATTATGTATGATTATAGAGACTAACTGGAATTATTTTTTCCACTGCAGCTTCTTGTTTCCACATTCTGTTTTGTTCAGAAACAGTGTTCATAAGCCTTCTGTTATCATTGTTTGACTTGCAGGGATCCCTGTTAACATGTGGGAGAGGGAAAAACAAGTAATAGGCTTATCTCTAATCCTTGCAATTATTTTCATAGAGATTTTTTGAAAGATACCATGGTCTCTGTGCTTCATTTAATAACAATTAAAAAAAAAAAGTGATCCACATGGATGGATATGGATTCAGTTCATTTTTTCCCCCAGGGGCCAAATTTTGCTTAATTTATACATATACCCACTCTTTTTCAGGCTTCCCAGGTAGTTCAGTGGGTAAAGAATCTGCCTGCACTGCAGGAGATGCAGACAGACACAAGTTTGATCCCCAGGTCAGGAAGGTGCCCTGGAGGAAGGCATGGTAACCCACTCCAGTATTCCTGCCTGGAGAATCCCAGGGACAGAGGAGCCTGGTGGGCTACAGTCCACAGGGTAACAAAGAGTCAAACATGACTGGCCTGGTGCACTGGGAGGACCCTGAGGAGTCGGGTGGGGAGGGAGGTGGGAGGGGGGATCGGGATGGGGAATACGTGTAACTATATGGCTGATTCATGTCAATGTATGACAAAACCCACTGAAATGTTGTAAAGTGATTGGCCTCCAACTAATAAAATAATATTTAAAAAAAAAAAAAAAAAAACATGACTGAAGTGACTGAGCATCCCACTCTTTTTTTAAGATTCTTTTCCCACATGGGCCACTACAGAGTGTTGAGTAAAGTTCTCTGCGAGATTCAGTAGGTTTTTTTTTTTAGTTACCTATTCTATATATATAGTAGTATGTATATATCAGTCCCAGTTTCCCAATTTATTCTTCCTCTGTCCCTTATCCTGTGATAACCATCATTTTGTTTTCTATATCTGTGACTCCTGTTTTGTAAATAAGTTCATTTGTACTGCCCTTTTCTTTAGATTCCACAAAGAAGTAATATCATATGTTACTTGTCTTTCTGTGTCTGACTTGCTTCACTTATTACCATAGAGATTTAATGGAGCAGATCAAAAAAGGAAATTATTAAAAGGCAACTTGGAAGAATAAAGAAGCTATGCAAGCAAACATCTTGTTGATGACTGGACATGAATGATTCTTCTCAGCAATTCAGCAATTTGCTTTAAGACTCACCTAGGAAATACCTCCATCCTATTTTTTAATGCCTAGAATATACGATTCTTTGACAAAGTAAACACATGACCTATGCTTTGATTAGAATGTTGAATATATTTTATTCATGTATATCAGGAAAACTTGCAATTTCACTTCACAAACTTTAAGTTCTAGGACAGATTTCTGTTTGTGCTTGCTCAGTCTCATCTGACTCTGTGACCTCATGGACTATAACCTAACAAGTTCCTCTATCCGTGGGATTGTCCCGACAAAAATATTGGAATGGGTTGTCATTTCCTCCTCCAGGGGACCTTCCCAACCCAGGGATCAAACCCTCATCTCCTGCATTTCCTGCATTGCAAGTGGATTTTTTACTGGTGAGTCACCAGGGAAGCCCTTCCTAGTGAGACTTAAATAAACCAGGAAAGGAGGATTTGGAATATTTGGTGACTATAATTGTAAATGGGAAATTGAGAAAAGTCTCACTGAGAAGGTGGTATCTGAGCAAAGACCACATTTGCTCAAGAGTAAAGCAAGCCATGGCAATGTCTGAAGAAAAATGCACTCCAGGCAGGGTTTTGCAGACATCTCTTATGCATCCCTGAGATGCTCTTGGCTTCATTCATGTCTTGTTACAGTACTTAGGGAACTTGGACTGATTTAATTTCTTTGCTTCTGCCCCAGGGCTTTCTGTTTTCACCACTGCAGACCCTAGGGCACCTAAACCCACACATGTGCCATTTGAAGTGCTGTGGAATTGCTACCCAAGGGGATACATTTCAACTAGTGCAAAAGAGAATTCTGTGGATAAATTCTTCTCTTTTTGGGTCCTCCAAGAACATGGCTGCTCAAAGTGCAGTCAGCGAACTGAATAACTGATAGCACTCAATGAAAACCAGCTCATTGTGTCCTTGCGTTGGTTCTCCCCACTTCTGAGCTTGCCTGGACACTCTGATTACCACACAAGCGCCACACCTCTGTTTCTGGGTAGCTAAAGTTAAGATACAAGTGGAAGTAAAGTATTACAAATAGAAGAAGTACAAAATCCTGAGACAGAAATCCAATTGGTAAGCTAAAGAACAGCAAGAAGGCCACTGCAGTAACGCCAGATGGGGCAATAGGAAGAATAAAAGGAAATTAAGTCAATGAGGTAATGAAAGTTCAAGTTCATGAAAGGTCTTATAGCCTCTGATGAACCTAGGCTTTGGTTCCGATTGAGGTAGGAAGTTATTGACATGCTGGTTTAAGATTTAATAGGACTCCTGTGGGTACACTGTGAACAAGAGACTGGAGAGAATGAGAGTGAAAGTGAAAATACAGTTAAGAGTTCTCTGTCACAATTCTGGTAAGAGATGATGGTGGTTTGGGCAGCAAAGATGAAGGAAATGTGTGGGATTCTGATTACATCTTGATGATCAGGACTTTATGGAATGAGAAGAAAAGGAGAAGCAAAGATGACTCCAAGGAAAAGTTGATTTGATACGAGTTGATCGGAGGAAAACAAGAGTAGGTATGAAGGGAAGTTCGGGGATTCAGCTTTGGACATACTAGTCCAATAAACCCATAAACTCCCAGTGAAGATGTCATGGAAGAAGGGGCATATCTGCATCTGGATTTCTAGGGAAAGTTCCAAGGCGGTACTCATCAAAGTGTTGTTAGGATTTAAATCTGTGAGACTGAATGAGATCACCAAAGAAATCAGTGTAACTAGAGAAAAGAAGAGGCACAATGGTGAGCCTCAGGACACTCCACCATTAAAGTGAGGCGGTTGGAGAGGAGTCAGCAACGAAGCCTGGCTGTTGCTTTGTGGTCGGTGAGGATGATGACAACCGGGAGAGAATGGTGTCCCAGACCCAGTAAAGAAGGCACTTCGAAAAGAAAAAAGAAGAAAATGAAAGAAAAGAAATATGATTTGTTTGCTGAATAACTGAAAGAACAAATAGATGAGTACTGAGAACTGACCTTTGGATTTAGCAACTGGAACTTAACTATTGAAAACAATGATTTTACTGGAATAATAGAGCCAAAAGCATGACTTGAGTGGGTTTAAGAAAGAATAGGAAAAGAATTAGAGGGAGTAAAGACCACACTTTCAAGGGTTTTTGCCGCAGAGGAGAGAAAAAAAAAAAAAAAATGGAGTGATTACTAGAGAGAAAAGGGAGGCAAAGAAAGTTTATTTAAGATTGTAAAATAATAACTTATAATGTTAGGAGATAATGGAATTAATCTGGTGGGAAGGTAATTTAAATTAATGGTGTAAGAAAGGAGTATTTCTGAGGCAATAGCCCCAAAAATGTGGAGGAGAATAGAATCTGATGGACTGTCGGGAGCCGGAGAGAGAAACCCTGCCCATGACAAGATCTGGGTTCAAGGAGCTGGCACGCAAAGGCGTCGGGACCTCCAGGGGTTTCTCGGGACCGCCCCACCATCCACTCCCAGGCCTTCGTCCTTTTATCTTCTGATGCTTGGCGTTCTTCTATGTTACCTAAAAACTAGTCTGACTCTTACCTAAAATTCCTCCTTGAAACCTTTACATGGCAGCCACACAGTCCGTGGGGGCACATGGGTCCCAACAAACAGGCCAGAGGTAAAGAAAATATTACACAGAATATCCTGCCACTTCTGGCTCAGTTGGAATTATGATTGCCAATTTAGAATCTGGAATGCTCATGATTGCACAAAAACCCTTCTAGCACAAAACCAAATCTGCTAGCAACAGGCCCATTTATCCCATAATCAAAAGTAGATAAAGAGATTGAGAAGATTCCTTAGGGTGTGATCAGGAGGGAATTTATGAAACCTCTGACCCTTAGGATTACCTACCAGAGCTAAGTCCACCCGGGGCTGAGCTTCCCAAGATAAGGTTTGTAGATGGCTTTTCACAGTTGACTAGCTGCTGCCATTAAATTGTTTAAAAGTTATGTGTAAGTATTGACTGTTCTGGAAAGTTCTTTATGATGTAACCCGTGATTATGCACCATACAATCTTATCATTCCCCCCTCCTTAAACCTCTTTAAAGGATTATTGGTTTTAGGGTATATAAGCACTGATGTAAAAAAAATAAAGTAGTCTTGATTCTGCACTCAACCAAGACTTGCTTTCTTTTCTTCGCTGATGCCGCTCATCCAAAGGGAACCCCTGGACTCCGCCGGGGCTGGACCCCGGCAATGGATGATTGAAGAGATTGTTCTTGGGACTTCCCTAGTGGTCCAGTGGTTAAGAATCTGCCTTCCAATACAGAGGACACGGGTTCAATCCCTGGTCAGGGAACTAAGATCCCACATGTCTCGGGACAACTAAGCCAGTGCACCACAACTACAGAGCCCACATGCTAGAGAAGAAGCCCCCAGGGCAAAAGGAAAGACCCCACACGCCACAACTAAGACCTGCTGCAGTTTGAATAAACAACAGACAATCACTATTAATGTTAAATTAGAAAAGAAGAGGTTGTTCTCATGAGGAGCACAGATGTTTCATCTATAACAGCAAGAGGGAAGACAGCGCATAAGGATGCAGGTGCTGGTCAGTGGATAAATGTAATGTGGGAACTTGTGGACCTTCTATGATTGCCACTCACAGAATCTGAAAGCAAATTCATCAGCTGAGAGTAACGATGAGTGGGGAGGTGTTGAAGGTAACGAGAGAAAGAAGGGGGCATGAAATAGTCATCAATCATCCTTTCTGTTTAAAAGTTTAGATTTCTTTTAGTCTAAGACATTGCTTCCTATCTCACCTACTCCAATTACCAAGGCTTAATGGTAACCAGAATAAATCAGAACAGAATAATTCAGGGAAGGGTATCATAGATAGCAGAATCTGATGAGGTAAACCACTGCTCAATCAGTTCCTCTATTTGGAATGCACCACTGGGGTGGGGCTAACAGTGGGTTCTGTTTCTATCACTTAAAATGTTTTTAGCAACAGCTCATCCAACTTCACATATAATTCCAGTGGTCTAATAGCCATCAGATCAGTTCTGTGGGTTAGGGGTTGGGCCGACCATTTTTTTCTTGCTTGAGATGGCCTACGAAAAAAGATGAACCAAATTTTCTTGGTAGACATTCAGGGGATTCTGGATATTTTGATGATGCTGGATTACTCCTAAGTTTTCTCCCTTCCCTCCAGGGCATCTACCAGAAAAGTGTAACTTAGAATGGCTATGTCCCAGGAAATTTTAAATTGATTAACTGCAGACATATAGCATACAGATGAAAGATCCTACACTCTTCAGTCAATGGAAATAGACCCTTCATCAGTAAAGACAGAGAAGGAGAAATTTTTCACTAGTTGCTTAATGTGTTTAAGGATGGTTTAAATTTTCCTAATGTATAGAATTCTGGAGAATCTTCAAGGCAATATTTTAGCCATCCAATATTCTGGGAATTAAAGACAGTCACCCAGATCCTCAAAGACCAGGAAGACCAAGACAAAAGGACTGAAGTAAAGAAAGAGAAAGGGAGAAACAAAGGACTGATGTGTGGGAAGAGAAAATTAACATTTACCCAGCTTCTGCTATCTGACAGCCCTTTTAACATGTTGTTTATTTCAACCTTGACAGCTGTGACGCAGAAGAAGCAGGACCTCTCAAAGGATGATAATGTTCCAAGCATTGCAAAATTTGTGAATAGAATTTCAACCCAGGACTGCCTGACACCAAAGTTCATGTTCTTTGCACTAAAATAGAAGTCATAAGAGAGAAAGCACAAAGTTTATTCTATTCCCAAGAGTCCTGAAATGCTTACTAATAATAAGCTTACAGTAAATGTATATATGCTAAAAACACATGTTACTTGCCCTGAAAACAGCCAGACAATGTGATTCTAACTCTTCATGCAATTGCTCTTAGCCATCCTTGTTGAATTGATTTGATTGTCATGCATTTTCCACCGGCAGCTGCTTAGTGGTAGCTCTCAATGATTATCCACAATGTGTGTCTGCCCAACAAGTTATAAACACATGCTTAATGAGGCACTCAAACAAAAGGACAAGGTCTGACTCGCCAGTGATGTGCCAAGCTACACAATTAACTAACACAAGTTCAGAATCACAAGGCCTCTTCTTGTCTTGAGAAACTCCCAGTAGAGCCTGCTGTCTTCCTGTACAAGCTGTTTTCAAGTGTGAAGACCTTCTTACCTAGGCAGTTAAAAAGAAGGCAATTTTGCCAAAAAGTAATGTGGAGTCCAACATTTTACCTGTTTTCATCAGTTTAGAGATATCAGCCATATATCCAAGCCTAAATTAAAAATCTAGAATCTCAGTAAGTAGCTGAACCCTCAAAGTGTAGACATATTCATCTATCTTTGATTGAATTAATCAATCAAAAAACACCCCTATTTTCCTAGTACTCTTCTATATCCTATAAAGGTAGACCAAATATAAGCCTGCTTATCCTCCCAGGAAAAGGTTACATAATAGCAAGGAAAACTAAGTACCACACAAATAGTTACATAATCACAAGTGGGATATGATATATAAAGTGAAAGTAATGAGTTTAAGCGAATATACATACAAAGGAATTACCTGACTTAATCTGGGCATCATAGTAGGCTCCTAGAAGTGATGCTTTAATTGAGTTCTCAAGGATAAGTAAGTGCTGGCCAAGTAAAGAGGAATAAAGTTTCAGGGGAAGCCTGGGGAGAAGCATGAAACGCTAAGGTGTCAGAAAGAATTCCAGTGAAACTCATGAAGACTGAGAAGGAAGGTTGAGATGGAGCTAAAGAGGTTATACAAGGTCTTCTGAACTGAAGCATCATTCCAGACTATATTTTAAAGGCAGTCTCATGACATTATAGGATTTTAAGCAATAGTCATATTTGCTTATTAAAAGACTTCCCTGGAGGCTATATGGAAAGTAAATTGGAAGAACTAAATAACCATATTTTGCAAGAATTCAGGAAAGAGATGATAATGATTTGGACTAGAATAACTGGTGTGGAGGTGGAGAAAAGTGTGGGTTTAAATCTTTGACTCAGTATGAGGGTCAGAAAAAAGTGGGTCTAAGAGTACTCTCAAGTTTCTAGCTGTAGAAAATCAAGAAATTGTGTGCTAATTATGAAAATGGAAGTGATTCTAAGACACACATATTTGGAAAAGTGGATCATTGTTTCAAATTTAGGGCATAATGAATTTTAGGTACTGTATGATGGAGGGGTAGCTCTTAACAAGATAGCTGGTAGACTGGCTGAAAACATAAGTTGAAGAACAAGATGAACTTCTCTAGATGCATTTAGGAATGGAACCTGGATTGAAACAAGGCTCCCTCTCAATCATTAAGGCTGTGTTGAATGATGACTGCAGAATACAGACATGAGCAAAGGAGATAATACCATTAATGAATATCCTTTGCAACAAGTATTCTCCCCCCACATGAGACCTCCAGTTAACTTTCCTAACCAACATTAATCCACCATCATGTAAGTGGCTTCTTTGTGTTCCAGTTCTACTGGAATAGGATTTGAGCAATTGGCAAATAGGAATGAAGACACGAAAGCAACATTGTCAAGAACTTTATTCCCCTAAAAAATGATAAAGGCTAAGTTTTTAAGTGTAGAAGAATATATTCATAAATGAAAATTTCACCACATATATTAAACAGAAATCAGGGGCTAATATTGAGGAAGATAATACAGTTCATCAAGTGTAAATTCTCAATACTGACATAACTGTCTATGGGGTAATTTTTAAATACTTGATAAGGATGTACTGTATAGCACAAGAAACTACTCAGTACTCTATAATTGCCTATCTGGGGAAAGAATCTAAAAAAACAGTGGAAAGTCTACAAGCAATAAATGCTGGAGAGGGTGTGGAGAAAAGGGAACCCTCTTACACTGTTGGTGGGAATGCAAACTAGTACAGCCACTATGGAAAACAGTGTGGAGATTTCTTAAAAAACTGGAAATGGAACTACCATATAACCCAGCAATCCCACTTCTGGGCATACACACTGAGGAATCCAGATCTGAAAGAGACACGTGCACCCCAATGTTCATCGCAGCACTGTTTATAATAGCCAGGACATGGAAGCAACCTAGATGCCCATCAGCAGATGAATGGATAAGGAAGCTGTGGTACATATACACCATGGAATATTACTCAGCCGTTAAAAAGAATTCATTTGAATCAGTTCTAATGAGATGGATGAAACTGGAGCCCATTATACAGAGTGAGGTGAGCCAGAAAGATAAAGAACATTACAGTATACTAACACATATATACGGAATTTAGAAAGATGGTAACGATGGCCCTATATGCAGGGCAGAAGAAGAGACGCAGAAGAACAGAAGAGACTTTTGAACTCTGTGGGAGAAGGTGAGGGTGGGATGTTTCAAAAGAACAGCATGTATATTATCTGTGGTGAAACAGACCACCAACCCAGGTGGGAGGCATGAGTCAAGTGCTCGGGACTGTTGGGCTGGGAAGATCCAGGGGAATCGGGTGGAGAGGGAGGTGGGATGGGGGACCGGGATGGGGAATTCGTGTAACTCTATGGCTGATTCACATCAATGTATGACAAAACCCACTGAAAAATAAAAAATAAATAAATAAATAAAAAATTAAAAAAATAAAAATAAATTAAAAAAAAAAAAAAACAGTGGATATAAGTGTATGTGCAACTGGTTCACTTTGCTGCACACCTAAAACTAACTCAACGTCGTAGATCAATTATACTCTGATAAAAAATTTAAATCAATAAATAAAATGCCTGCTATACTTCATGTTTGTGACTAATCAAAGTTAATGATACATAGATGAAAGATATTTAAGTATTAAATTGATGCAAACTTAAAAATCAAGATATGTTCAAACATACGGTGTAGATTATTTGTTCAATCAACAAACACTTGCTAAGAAACTGTCATTTGACAAACTGGGTTGCATCTATATCTGAGGATACCAACATGAAAAAAGTTATTAGTTTCATTACAGAAAGTCAAGTTTGAGAGGGAAAACTTCTGCTGCTGCTGCCATTAAGTCACTTCAGTCGTGTCTGACTCTGTGGAGGAAAAACTAGATGAACTCAAATAACTACAAGAGTAATAAATATGCATTTCTATAGGATCAATTATATTGGTGGGGGCAAGGGATATTAAATGGTGAATGTGCCAAATGGAAAATGGTGGAAGGGTTTTACAAATGTAAGGCATAGCATGACAAAAGAATGGAAGAATATTAGAATGAAAGATTGTGCTGAGCACAGTGACTGCTATGCAGAGGTATGGTGGGAATTGGTAGTAGAGTCTGGAATAATGAATTGTAGTTTTGTGTACTGGGCCATGGGGTCTATCCTGCAGTTTAGGAGGAAGGATGGGCTTCCCTGGTGGTTCTGTGGTACAGAATCTGCCTGCCAATGCAGGAGATGTGGGTTCAATCCCTGGGTCAGGAAGATCCCCTGGAGAAGAAAATGGCCCTCCACCCCAGTATTCTTGCCTGGAAAATCCCATGGACAGAGGAGCCTGGTGGGCTACCGTCCATGGAGCTGCAAAGGGTTAGGCATGACTTAGGGACTAAACAACAACAGCAACAGTGAGAAAGAATATGACCTATTCCCAAGAGGGAGATGAGGGATATTCTATCAGGAGACCTAGGTCTGAATACTGGTTGAACAGAATGCTACCTGAGTAGTCACAGGACTATGACAAATTATGTTCTAAAGAGAACACAACTGCTCAACATTAACAAACACAAATATATCAAGTGTGAGGAGTAAATACTCTAAACCAAGTCAAGAATATCACAATGCAAGTGGTTACAGGAACAGGTGAATAACAAAAAGCAAGAATAGGGTACAAATCAAGCCCCAAGAGACTAAAGAGAACCAATGATTTGTTTAATTGGCCTCTTGCTAGGACATAGGTGAGTTTGAAGTGTGAAAGGGAATCTAGATGGGGGCTCTCACATAGGGAGACACTGACAGTTGTTGAGCAAGGGGCTATCATAATCAGAAGGTATTTCAGAAGAATTGCCCTGAGAATGATGAAAGATGGAGTTGAGAGAGTATTCTTTTGTGACAGCGAAAGAGAGAGAATTTGATGAAGGTCTGTGGTAGGGCAGTGGCCATGAGTAGTTTGATCAGGAAGGGGAAAGAAAATATGATGTGAGGGTGATTGCTCAGACTTCAAGGTCATTTGCAGGGTGGGTAGAATTTAGCTTGAATTTGGAAAATGGGAAAGGGACTCTGTATTGGAGGAAAGACAGCAGAAGTTTTTCCAGGAGAGCAGATTTGGCAGACTCCCAAGCCTGACCCCATCTGGCATACTGATTCTCATATCAGATTCCTGGTATGAGATCCATCTCTTGGAAAGAATTTATAAGTGGTCCTCAGCGCTGTGCTATGCTTAGTTGCTCAGTAATGTCTGACTTTGTGCGAACCCATGGACTGTAGCCTGCCAAGCTCCTCTGTCCATGGGGATTCTCCAGGCAAGAATACTGAAGTGGGTTGCCATGCCCTCCTCCAGGAGATCTTCCCAACCTAGGGATCGAACTCAGGTCTCCTGCATTGACAGGTGGATTCTTTACCATCTGAGCCACTGCAGTATTGGTTGTTGTCAATGGCCTCCTGCATCTGTCACCTTTAAGTTTTAGCACAAAAGTCTGGGTTGGACACCAATACAAAGAGTTAAGCTGTGGTCTCAAGTTTATTTAAGCATCTACAGAGAAATTTCCTGAGGTTCTCACTATCCATGCCCACCATCTCCACAGGATATGAACTATTCTCAAATGTGGCTGACAATTTATACAGGATTATGCACCGTGGTGTAGTAGAAAGAACTTGAGCTTTGACCACATATTAGCTAAATGACTGATGAAAATTACCTTACAACAGCAGAAGATGGCTGTCTGTCAAAAGGAAAAATGATATGGCCTAAGTATCTGCACCTTGAGCTTCAATGGCTTCTGCAGAGCTGTTTTGCAGACCGGTCACTGCTTTTTAATGATTCCATTGACGTCAGACGGTGTCTAGTGCAACCAGCTATTTTTATATACCAATTGAAAATGCAGCAACTATCTCTCCTCTGAATTAGATCACAGAGCAGCAATGAAATACATGCCTCTGCCATAAGGTAGATGAACAGGCACTTCTGGGTTATGTTAGAGAGAATATGAGTTTTTCTCCATCTGCCCTGGAGCAATGATTGCCATTGTCAATTGTACAAATCACTGGGTGCTTTTTCCTGATGTATTTGCAAGGAAAGAAGAAAGGGAATATTTTGCTCTGTTGATCTGAGAGTAACTACAAAAAACTCTAGCACAGTACACAGAGCAACCCAGAAAGTGCCAAGATTGTCAATGCCAGACAAGGAAAGGAGTGAGCGCATTTCACATCCTTCTCCTCTTCCTACTGCTGTGTCCCTTGATGAAAAGGAAAATGGATAATTAGGCTCAGGGCCAAGAAGATTATCTGGTCCCCAAGACTCTGAGGGGCACCTTCTGTGACTTTGAGACTATGGTTCTTGAAGCTGATCTGAATATATCCAACTGGATGTATTCTGATGCAGACATTACTGAAAATAACCTCTGCTGTCACCAGACAGTAATCTCTGGACTAGGAAAGCTTACACATAAACACAGCATAAATGGCAGCAGCAAGACTACCATTGGTATTCTAAGCAGAATGCCCAGAGTAGCTGTGGGCATTTTCACATGCATTTCATATGCTTTCATAGTTTGAGTAGAAATAAAGAAAACAATGATCAACAAACATCACACGATGCATTATCAAGAAAAATCTCTTAACTATAATAACAGAGGTCCTGTAGTAGATGTTTGGGTTTCCCTATATAAAATCTGTCTCTTGTACATGGAATTTTGTTGGTTGCAGAAGACACCAGCTCACTATTTTCTAAAATTGAGGGGTGAGATGAGGAAGGATAAATATTCAAATTCAAAACCATCAACTTTTTGTGATTATGTTGCTTTCCCAGATAAGAGCAGACAGTTCAGCAAGACCCTTTGTTTTCTGGCCTCTATTATATGACAGCACTTTAGAAATTCTGAATTTTATAACGCAGACGATAATATCAGCTCCCAAATGTCAGGCATCATGATGAATTGGTTTTTCAACTTTTCAAGACATTCACTTTCCTTGCTTCCAAAATGTCAAATACAAAGGCTCCTGATAACAAAGCTGTGCGAAGCATGTGATTATTACTTCTTGCAACAATCATAGTATTTAATGGACAACCCTTCCAAAGTTTGTTTTATATGTAAAAGCCTATGTTCTTTGCCTGATATTCTAATTGTTCAGACCGAGTCAGGTTTTAAGTAAATTAATCAATAAAATTCAACACCCTCAATTTAACACTTTGAAATGATTGATTTCCCCCACTTCTATAGTACTAAATTTTTTAAAATGTCAATCCAATCCTTAATTAATCTCTTATTTAATTTGTCTTTTGTTCCAGACACACAGATGTTAATTTGCCCTTTTGGAAAGTGAAGGTAAGGTAACTAAAAAAAAAGAATTTCAAGGCTCATGAAGTTTTCTTCATTAACATCTTAATTTAGCAAAACTGACATAAGAATTGCACCTTATAGTTCATGGAATGTTGTTGTAAACAGCTCTTAAAACTGGACTATTATGCCTTCTTTTTCTTTTTTCATCAAAGCTTAAATGGAAATGTTCATTGTTGAAAAGTGCAGAAATTAAATCATAGATTGTTTGATGGATGGATGATTTACTTAAAAATGTACTCACCTATTTATTCATTCAACATATATCTATAGAATAGACAGGTAAAGAATCTGCCTGCAGTGCAGGAGACACAGGTTCAATCCCTGGGTAGGGAAGATGCTGTGGAGAAGGGAATGGCTGCCCATTCTAGTATTTTTGCCTGGAAAACTCCATGGACAGAGGAGTGTGGTAGGATACAGTCCATGGGGTCACAAAGAGTCTGACCTGCCATTTGAGAAACCTGTATGCAGGTCAGAAAGCAACAGTTAGAACTGGGCGTGGAACAACAGACTGGTTCCAAATAGGAAAAGGAGTACATCAAGGCTGTATATTGTCACCCTGCTTATTTAACTTCTATGCAGAGTACATCACGAGAAACGCTGGGCTGGATGAAGCACAAGCTGGAATCAAGATCACCGGAAGAAATATCAATAACCTCAGATATGCAGATGATACCACCATTATGGCAGAAAGTGAAGAGGAACTAAAGAGCCTCTTGATGAAGGTGAAAGAGGAGAGTGAAAAAGTTGACTTAAAGCTCAAAATTCAGAAAACTAAGATCATGGCATCCGGTCCCATCACTTCATGGCAAATAGATGAGGAAACAGTGGAAACAGTGGATGACTTTATTTTTCTGGGCTCCAAAATCACTGCAGATGGCGACTATAGCCATGAAATTAGACGCTTGCTCCTTGAAAGAAAAGTTATGGGAGCAGGCTTCAGCTTACTGGTGGGGGGTGGTGGGAAGCAAGTTTGACTTCTTTAAGTTTTTAAAAATTTGACTTCTTGATGTCATATCTTTAAGAACTTCCTTAACTCCTGCCTAAGTGCCCCTGAGAGATGGTAATTTGCAAGCCCTAAAGCCACGTTGGCTGCTTACCAACCATTTGCAGTCCAAGAATCAAGACCTAATTCTTCTCTTATCCCAAAGGGCTAGATGGCTCAGCTCTGGGACATTCTGTGTATTTCCCCCATGGGTTTGGGCAAGTGGAGGCTTTTGAAGGCTGGGAGGAGTAGCAATTATGGACAGTTGCATCCTGCCCCTGACCTTCTCCCAACCAAACAAAATCAATTCCCTGAATCTTTGCTTTTGAAAAGTCCTGCACTGTGAAAATGTCCTCTTCCTGGAGTTCTCCCTTCAGAATTGGGTAATAGTAATTAGTTGAAGTTGGGAAGTAGAAGCATTGCTTCCAGACACAATATAGAAACCTCTTTTTTGAAAAGTTAAAACCAAATTTCAATGACATAAGCCCTTAGCTGTGTTAGAAGCAAATAGACTTCTTTTACAACAGGTGAAAAATTATGGAATCACTTCTATTACCCAGGAAATAAAAGCATCATCTATGTGCCCATATTCTATAAAATATAAAAGATATCACAGATGCTCACTTTTGTTGTCATTAAAAGCCTGTCTGAAAAGCGGTAAAAAAAGAAAGAAAGAAAAGTTATGACCAACCCAGACAGCATATTAAAAAGCAGAAACATTACTTTGCCAACAAAGGTCCATGTCGTCAAAGCTGTTTCTCCACTAGTCATGTATGGATGTGAGAGTTGGACTATAAAGAAAGCTGAGCGTCGAAGAATTGATGCTTTTGAACTGTGGTGTTGGAGAAGACTCTTGAGAGTCCCTTGGACTGCAAGGAGATCCAACCAGCCCATCCTAAAGGAAACCAGTCCTGAATATTCATTGAAAGGACTGATGCTAAAGCTGAAACTCCAAGACTTTGGTCACCTGATGTGAACTGACTCATTGGAAAAGACCTTGATACTGAGAAAGATTGAAGGCAGGTGGTGAAGGGGACAACAGAGGATGAGATTGTTGGATGGCGTCACTGACTCAGTGGACATGAGTTTGAGTAAGCTCTGGGAGTTGGTGATAGACAGGGAAGCCTGGCATGCTGTAGTCCATGGGGTGGCAAAGTGTTGAACATGACTGAGTGACTGAACTGAACTGAGCTCTCAACTCATAATCAATTAAAGCAAGGGATCTAAAGGGATCTAAAGAGGCATTTTTTTAAAAAAAATGAAGGAGGGGGAGAAAAGCAGGATAGGTTAAGGGAGAAAATGAAAAAAAGGAGTAAGAGACAAAAGACTGCAGGACAGATGTGAAGATTCAAAGGGCTTGTTTCCAAGATGTTGGTTGGTTGTACATTTATTGTTTGTTTGGGTTATGAAGCTCAGAATAAATTATTAATCAGCTTCATGCTATGTCACTTCAGTCATGTCCGACTCTTGCAACCTGACGGACTGTACCTCACCAGACTCCTCTGTCTATGGGATTCTCCAGGCAAGAATACTAGAGTGGGTTGCTATTTCCTCCTCTGGGGGATCTTTCTGACCCAGGGATCAAACCTGCACCTCTTAAGTCTCCTGCATTGGTGGGCAGATGGTTTACTACTAGCGCTACCTGGGAAGCCCCATCAATCAGTTTAGACAGCTCTTTGATACCTTAGATGTTAGCTATTTCATTTCCTTAGTGATGAATTGGTTTTTTGACTGCTGTCCTGTGCTCACGTGCTTGACTGCTGTATGCTTAGCTGCTGCTTTCCACCACTGTTTTATGGTAACAGAGCAACACAGCCAGTGTTTCTATGAAATCACTCAAAGAATCATCTTATCCTAACAACTAGCAGCATGCGACCCCTGACAGTCTCCTTCCCCAAATCCAGATTCTAGAGGTGCCTATGTTTGAATTAAAATGATTTTGCATTAAAGGAATAGAAAGACTCCACATTTTTGTCAGTGAGAAAATCAGTATCAGTTGAAGATTGCTACTCTAATAATAGTAATACCTAATGCTTATTAAATGACTACAATGTATTCACTAATGGATGCTGTGATTTGCCTTCTGTATTCATCCTCTCATTTTCACTGCTATGATCCTAAAACCAGGTCAGGGGCCAAAGGTAACCCAATGCAGTTAAGATGCCTACAAACCCACTACATATAACCATAACTGTGTCCAGCTGTGCCATTCTATGGAACTTGAATACGCAAGTTCACCTTGAATATGCGAGAGTAAACTTGGGAATAAGGACCAAAGAGAGCTTTATGTCTCCATATTTGAGAGCCAAAAATCCAGCAAAGTTGTGTATGGTTGAAAAGGGATTGGATGAATTAGAAATGAGAATGAGGCCCCCAAGAAGCTTTCCCCAGCTGTGTGGGGGCTTGTTGTTCAGTCACTAAGTTGTGTCCAATGCTCTGCAACCCCATGGACTGCAGCATGCCAGGCTTCCCTGTCCTTCACCATCTCCCAGATTTTGCTCAAACTCATGTCCATTGAGTCGGTGATGCCATCCACCCATCTCATCCTCTATCATCCCCTTCTCCTCCTGCCTTCAATCTTTCCCAGCATCAGGGTCTTTTCTAATGGGTCGGCTCTTTACATCAGGTGGGCAAAGTATTGGAGCTTCAGCATCAGCCCTTCCAATGAATATTCAGGATTGATTTCCTTTAGGATTCACTGGTTTGATCTCCTTGCTGTCCAAGGGACTCAAGAGTTTTCTCCGGCATCATAGTTCAAAAGCATCAATTCTTCAGTGCTCAGCCTTCTTTATGGTTCAACTCTCACATCCATACATAACTACTGGAAGAAAAAAAAAACCACAGCTTTGACTTTATGGACCTTTGTCGGCGAAGTGTAAAGGTCTCTTATCCAGAGATATCTACAGTTTAATTGGAACTTGTTCATGTGTATATGGTGTATACCTTGACACAACCCAGAAAAGTCCTACTCACACAAAATTACCTTGTGTGGGAATTTGCTTATTTTTGTTGGTTCATTTGGTGGAAAAGAGTTGTATTTTTTGTGTATGTGAAAAAATAAGAAAAATATCTCTGTCCTACCTCAGAGTTGACATAGTGGGAGAGGGACAACATGAGCAAGAGAGCAAGCCGATTCATAAAATGAGAGCCTAGGGGGTGGAAGCAGGTGTCTCAAGCCAGAGGTGACCGTGAAGACACAAGTCCCTCTGGGGGGCTCATGGCCATCTTGGAAAGGGCTCTGGTCGATCAAAGTCCAGGGAATGAGGCCCAAATAATTCTTCTTTAAATCTTAGGGGATAGAAAGAATTCTAGATATACACAGACTACATAAACATTTGCTTTGAGCAAAGCACTTTCCTTACAATTACATTATTGTTTAGACTGCAGGCGAAAGTTTTGTGTATCTTATGCCTGTTAGAAGACTAAAGGAATAGAAGGCTATGTATTGATTGCATCTCCTTAATAAAAAGGAGATTTCTAAAAAAAAAAAAAAAAAAGGAGAGATTTCTGTTTCTCCTATAAGATTTCATTTTTCTTAAAGTAGGTTGGTCCCTAGAGAACTGACCACTTGAACTAGAGGCAGCTGGTTTAATACGTAATTATTTCTCTGGAGTTTCAGCAATCATTTCTCTTGAACTTCCAGAGACTTGGGCTAAGTGTGTGTATATGCACCCATATTTTGTAGGACTTTGTAGGACTTTTTATTTGTAGGACAAAGGACTTTGTCCTTTGTCTATGATAGCACACTTCTATAAAAATTCTATTTGTATTTTCTGTAAAATGGTCATTGAAAACATTGTGCATTTTATTATTCTCTGTCTGTGGCAGAGATGACCAGTTAGTTGTCTCAAATATTTTTAGCAGTATTCATTACAATCCAGAAAAATATACATTCTGGATTCATTACAATCCAGGAAAAGCTTGAGGTTTATTCTAGAATAAAAGCTTTATTCTAGCCCATAAAATAAATAAGGAATTGTTCTGTAAGACTTTCGGAAAGTTTTCATAAATAGAAAAGGACAATTTGGGCCTTACTCTTTGCTAACAGCCTGGAACTCAAATGTGATGGATGGTGCTCCAGCAGCCATCTTGGGCCGAAAGATGGAAACCACACATCTTGAGGATCATAGATCAAAAGACAGGAGCCTGAGTCTTCAGTGACTCCATGAGGATTCTCCAAAGAAGCTTGAGATTCACTGTCTCATCTTGCTTTACATAGGAGAGAAATAGCAGCTAATTTGTTTAAGCCATTTTTATTTTGACTGTTTTGCTGTTCTATGTAGCGAATCTAGCTGCCTGTCTTTTATATAAGGATATGTATTACCAGTTTCTTGTAGCATTACTGTCAAGAAAGGCTGTTTCTGATAGGTTTGCTTTGTATCACACTGCCTTTGCTTCTTTTGGCCTGGTCTACCATGGGGTCGCAAGAGTCAGACATCACTTAGTGATTAAACCACCACCATGAAGAGCAGAGGAGGATTTAGTGGTTGTTTGCAGTCATGACTTTTGCCCCAGGCTGCTGGCATGATGACTGCCATCCTTTCTCTACACCCTAGAGTAACCCATTCCTACATTGCAGTTACATTTTTTTATAAACTTTTAGAAAAGTGTTTTTTGAAAAATATAATTACAGGATTTAGTATAGTTTGCTGACTAGGTGACAATGCATTTTTAAAAGGAATAACATAGGAAAGGGCCACTGTGACTTAAATCATGGACATTAAATCCTAAAACTACTCAGTCTTTCTGAGTTGAAACAATCCAAACCCAAACAAAAGCTAAAAACTCTCTTACTCTCTCTCTCTCTCTCTATATATATATATATATGTATATATATTTACAAAAATAATTCAGATTATAAATAAACATATAATTCTTATGCCATTGCTTTCTTTGCACACATAGAACTAAGGAATCTGACAGATGGCTATAGGTACTAAATTAATGGGTGTTGGATATGAACTTTTATGGGACTTCCCTGGTGCTTCAGTGGTAAAGAATTTGCCTGCAATGCGGTAACCACAGGAGACATAGGTTCAATCCCTGGGTCGAGAAGATCCCCTGGAGGAGGGCATGGCAACCCACTCCAGTATTCTTGCCTAAAGAATCCCATGGACAAAGGAGCCTGGCGAGCTAGTGTCCCTGGGGTAAAAAAAAAGTCGGACACACCTGAACTTTTATAGTAACATCTCGTAAGTGACAGAACCATAAACAAAACCCAATTTTGTGTACATCTCAAGCCTTTGCTCTTTGTACACACTGACTCCTATGTGTGGAAATATTATTTATAAGGCACAGCCTCAAAAAAAAAGAAAAAATCCTAATCTGCTAGGAGCCGTCATCTCCTCTCCTCTCCAAAGGTTTTTTTTTTTTAATTAGAAGAATGGATAACAGAAAATAAGGCTCACAAATCCCACAGTTGCACCCTTGCCTCCCTTCTGAGTTGCGAGCATCTTGAAATCAATGACTTTATGTCGACACACCTTTTGCCCCTTCTCTACCTGTTCTTCTATGTCCTCTGAGATGTGGTAGCAGCTTCTCAGATCTGCAGGGACTTGCTGCAGGTGTAAACACGTTGGAGAGAAGTGTGGGGTGGTTTTCACCACATTATAGAAGTAAATGCAGAAAATAGAATCCTTTTTTTTATTGAAAAGTAGTTCTGACTGTAATCTCTTTTGTAACTGGAAAAAGTTGTGCTCACAGTAGATGATTTGGTAAACCTGCTGTCAATAGGAGAAGAAAATTTTATTTTCTCCCATCAATTTCCTACTTAAACACAAAGATTTTTTTAGGCAAATTATTTGGAAAATATAGCTTAATAGAATATCCTGAAATAACCTTTTAGAAAACCCAGAGAGAGAGTTGGCTTAACTGCTTCTGGACATGGGTTATAGCTTCCAGGATTGTATTGATCCCCTCTGTTCGCTTCTTGGTCAGTACATGCCTTAGGATAGTGAGGCTGTGTTTGTATCCGTTGGTTCCCCACTGTTGACTCCTGGGGCAGAGACTAGATAATCTGGATAGTGGTGACTTGACAAATGCCAAAATGAAGTGAGTTGCTGATTTAAGTTCCCCTTCCCAGTTCCCTGTTCTTCCCAGAGAGATCTGTTCACACCGTGCTGCGCTTAGACACGACCCTGTGGACTGTAGCCCACCAGGCTCCTCTGTCCACGGGGATTCTCCACGCAAGAATACCAGAGTGGGTTGCCAAGCACTCCTCCAGGGGATCGCCCCAACTCAGGGATCAAACCCAGGTCTCCTGCACTGTAGGCAGATTCTTTACCTCTGAGTCACCAGGGAAGCTCATACCCACACTTAATCTATTCTCTTATTTGAAGATTTGCGATCCCCTCTACATTCTCCATGCCAAGCCATCCATGTTTGTTTAAACATGTAATCCTTTCCTGGTTTGATGTGGCTCTTGGTCTTTTGACTGCTCCCCCTCCCTTTATGAATGGGGAACTAACTCTTTCCTTCATCAATAAACCAGAAGTAGTTGCAACAGCAATGACTCTAGGGTATGCTGATTAGAATGTCAAAAAAGATTCAACAGGCTGGCAGAGACAGCTCTCTCCCATGAGACCTGGTCTCGCTGCTGAACACTTGAGCCTGCACACTGACTTCACGATGCACTAGACATCCTGCTACATGGTGAGTGTAAGGCCTAAGTTTTTGTTATTAATCAATAACTCTAACTAAGAAAGATAGTCTAATTAGTCCTTAAATGGACTGCCAATTTCTAAAGAATTTAAGTGCAATAAAATATAATAAACAGAAAAAAACATGTTGTGCTTTTTTTTTTTTCAAAATCCAGACATTCTATTAAGATTGTACCTGGATCATTTTCCTCAGTCCCTGGAACATAGAAAGTTCTAAACTGGAATCAGTTTTATATTAAATGGAAATTGTTATGCTCAGACATGTCAATGAACAAAGTACACGTAAAATATAAAAGCAAAGTTATAGGAATTACCACAAAACTTCGCATAGGTCAGAAATAGGAGAAGGTGTCTTTTAATAGCAAAACTCACAGGTCACTTAGAAAGCTTAAGCTTATGGGAGTCAGTCTGTTCCTCTGCCTTGTGCTCTTGTTCCCGCCTCCATCTCCAAACCAGTCTTACTTCCTTGCCAATCTCACTAAACAATTCATATTTAATCTACCCAGTATACCTTCTAGAACTCATGGCATAATAAAATAAGCAAATTCATATCTGAGGCTAAATTTCCAGCCTAAGAATAGAAAGCTTATGTGTGCAGAATCTGAGATGAAGATTAACAGGTAGGAAGCTTATTAGGGAATATTCCTGGGATCAGCAGCAGGGAAAGAAAAGAAATTAGTATTGGATAGAGGGAGCATTGCAGCTTTGATGCGTTCACATCAAGACCTCAGCCAGCCCACTGGAAGCTCCAAATTTAACTGGGAGTCCTCAGTGAAAGTCAAAGTATTAGTCACTCAGTTGTGTCTGACTTTTTGGGACCCTGTGAACTGTAATCCACCAGGCTCATTTGTCCATGGGATTCCTCAGGCCAGAATACTGGAATAGCCATTCCCTTCTCCAGGAGATCTTCCCAACCCAGGGATGGAACCTGGGTCTCCTGCATTGCAGGCAGATTCTTTACAGTCTGAGCCACCAAGGAAGCCCAAGAATCCTTAAGAGTTGTTTCAAGTTGGTTCAATAGGCCTGGCTCTTTCTTCTCCAAGTCACCTATCAGTGGAGCAAGTTGCTTTGCAAAAGTGTTGTGACCTTGGGCAAGGTTGACTCTCTTCCTTCAAGGAAGTCAAAGAGGCAGAGAGCTCTCTCCAGCTGGGGAAGAGCTTTCATCCCAGAGGAGGATCACAGCATCTGCAGAGGGTGCACATTTCCTCCATTTAACTTTCCAAAGTTGATTGACATTTTTAGAATTTTCTTCACTTGCTTTATGCATGTGTGCAATATACTGATGTCTCCTGATTGGAGTATAATTACCAATTCTAAGTAATAAAAATACCATAACTTTGTGGATAATAAAACTTGAAAGCACTGAACTGGTTGTTATGTTCATACCTCCTTTTTCAAATAGAATATCTTGCCCTTCTCTCTTGCCCAGCTGTTGTTAAGTAATTTACAATTCAGGAAAGGCTAATGGAGGTATAAACAATGCACAGATGTCTGTCTGATTTCCTTTATTGTGTTCCTCAGGGAGGTCTTATGGAAATCATTCCTTGGCTTGGCCAGAGTTCCTTGAGGAGGTTGATCATAATGGAAATGAGCAAGTGCATGAGAACAAAGAGTAGTTCTTGTCTTTTTTTAATTCCTGTCAGAGAAAGTGATTGGAGTTGGGCGTCAAGATGCCTCAGAAGTTGAAGTTGTGGAGAATTGTTTCATAGAAGGCTTAATTATGATACATAAGCAACCATTTGCGTCATAGACTGTGCAGAAATGTGATAGTGGCTGACTGAATTTCTCAATTGCTTTATTTTTTTAAATTATTTTTTATTTTTTCTCAATTGCTTTATTCATTCATCAGCAAATTCCTGTGAGCCCATGAAGAACCTTGGAGATACAGTAGTGAGTACAAAAACTAGAACTACTTTTTCACAGAGATGGTAGAATAGTGAGGGAAATAAACACTCTAACCTAGAAAATGCAATGAAATTCCAGGCATCATAGGAACATAAGCAGAGCTTCTAATCTAAAGAATTTCTTTATATTTCTGAAAGGAAGTGGCATTTCAGCTGAGTTGGATTTAGACTCTCAGAGAGGTTAAGGAAAGTGTTCTGAATACAGAAAACAGTGTATGAAAAGGTTCAGAAGAAAAAGAGAATGGTATACCTTTAGAAAATAAAATAATATTGCATGTTTAAAGGAAATAATGAGAGAGGAGAAGTTAGAGGTCAAGGGGGAGAGAGATAGGAAATTATGAAGAACACTAAACCGTGTTAAAGGGCTTGGACTTTATTGTGATGACATAGGGAAGTCATTGAAAGATTTAAAGCATAGGAAAGATGTAAACATGAGATAATTTTATATAAATGGCTTTGGTAGCAGTGGGAGAGCCAGACTGGGGACAGAAACCAAGAAAAAGAAAAAGATGATGATGGACTTGACTCAGATATTGGAGATGGAGAGATATGATTAAATGTAAGAGATATTTGGCACTTAGAGATTATGAGCACTTAGAGACTGGGTGATAAGGGGAAGAGCTATGGTAATAAAGGAGCATCCCCACGTCTCTGATTTGGGCAATTTGGTGGAGGATATGGGATGGCACAGAGTCGGACACGACTTAGCAACTGACAAGTGCCATTTACTATGTCAAGGAAGGCTGGTGGGAGAGGAGATTCAGGATGGAGCTGACAAATTCAATTTGGCACATTTGAGGTTGAGGCCCATTTGAGATTCTGAGGGATAGAGTTTCAGTAGCAATTTGACTTTGCTTTGGGAGCTCCCTAGGCTAGACATGTACATTAAAGCCATGAGACAGAATGATATTGGCCAGGGAAAGTTTGAAGAACAAAAAGAGTAGCAGACTTCTAGTCAGGAGGAAAATCAATGTTGAAGGATTGGGCAAAGAACAAAGTCACAAATGCATCTGAGAAAACAGCATGCAAAATCTTAGGAAGAAAACAAGAAGAGCTTGTTTGGCATAGATTGATACTTGAGCACCAATCTGCTCCCTCTTTTTCCTGGTCTTTTTTTCCCCAGTCTCCCAGGAAGTTCAGTGTTACCATATGATTAACCCATAATTAATGGAATGGGAGCAAAGGGTTGAAGGCCACTTTCAAAGCTGATGCATAAAAATCTCCCATAAGGATCTCTCTCTTCTCCAACAAGTGGCTCAATGTCAACACCCAGAAAAAGTCAGAAATCCTTCTCATTCTCTGAGAGAAAGCACTATTCAACTTTACAGGGTGAGAAATAAACTTCTTTTGTGTTAAATCACTAGATTTAGGCAGAAGCATGCCCTTCAGTCCCACAGTGTTGAATCATAGAATCCAAGGGACGAGGCTATTTCGAAAAGGAGGGAGAATTCAATAATGTCAACTAACTTCTGAGAAATCAAGCAAGTTAAGTACTAGAAAGAGACTTTCAGATTTAGCAACAAATAGGTCCTAAGTGACCTGCATGTATCAATATTTGCAACTGAAGATTTTAGAATAAATCTAAATATAGCAAGCATCTTGTTTTGAGGTTGTTTCTGCACTCATAAATCAGTTTGACTGTTTTGATAAACTTTGTATGAGATGTCTTCAATGTCATTTTTCAGTCAAATAAGACTTCAGAGATTGGCTACATGATTGGATTTTGATTTATTGACTTGATCCTCAGTGTTCAACTAATGGAGCAGATTATTTAACTCTGATTCAATTTGGATGACAACACAAAGCCTGTTCAAGCTGTCAGAGAAAAACTTGGGGTCTACAGTAATCAAGCAACCAATCAGTGAATCAATCAATCAATGGCTGTTTTGCCTGGTTGAAACAATTACACCTACTGTGAATCCTTTGAATTTTCTAAATCAGTGATTTAAACCTAAATTTTATACATACTAAATCTTAGTGTGTATAAAAACCATGAAGACCAGGTTAAAAATGTAGAGGCCCAGAACCCTACATCCAAATATTCTAATTCAGAAAATAGGTATTGGATCCAAGAAATCACATTTTTTCGACAAGCACTTCAGGTAATTCTGTGGTCCTCAGCCCACACTTTGCTAAACATTGATCTACATCTACTGGAATGTTTTAAAATCCAAATTTGTTCTCAAAAGAGGAATTACAACTAAGCCTAAGTAGTTGGCACTAGAAACAAAATTTGAAGAAAAAAGTAGGAGAAGCATTTCTGTTATAAAGCAATGAAAGGGAGAATTATAAAAGGCAAAGTCACATTTTTATTTTCTTATAAGTTTATAGGCATTATTTACTGTACTTTTATACATTCTCTCCTCATTGTGAAATTTTAAATAAAATGTTAATTCAAGGATGACATTTTTTTCCTTTCAGAGCCTGGAATGCAATTAACAGGTGATACAGCAAGCTCCTATAGTACTTTGTTGCATTATGAACACATTATGAAAACAAGAATGGTTTTAATCAGTCTTCAGATGCACAGAAAGGCAGCTGATGATAATATCACCTACTACATTCTGCTAGTGCCTGAAGCCTGTGCCTTAGGCAGCTCACAAATGCCTGTTTACCATTAAAATTTCATTTACTCCTATTAAATCAGTTGCTGAAGGAATTTCTCTATTGGCAGCAGTTTCATATATGGGAAAGTAAGCAACTGAGCCTTTCAGAAGCTTGTATACAAGAGGTTTATGGGGACTCCACATTCCATGCTTGGCATCATTTTGTGATGAGCTAACCTCAGTAGCTAATCCAGTCAATTTGTAAAAAATAAGGAAGGGAGGGAGGAAGGGAAGAAAGAGAGAAGCAAAGAATAAGAGATTGCAGTTCGTCTACAATTCACTAGAGAGAATCCACTAGATTGCAATCCGCTAGAGAGAAACTCTAGCGGACCAGAATAACCAGTTTTAGTGATATGAGCCTGTATAACAGCTACAAGCATCACACACAGCGTTATTCCATATGAATATCTTTTGGCAATTTGAATGAAAGCTTTCAAAAAATGAGTTAAAAGGGAAACTGGCTGTGCATATAAACATGTGGCAAAACCTGAAAGCAAATTTTCATCAAGTAAGGTTATATGCTACGTTTTACATGTTTTACGTGACAGCTTCACTCTAACAGAACCTTATTCCCCAGCAAACTCACCTTTTAAGATAGCCCTCAACTCCTATTCTTTATAACTTAAAGACTAGGACTTCCCCCTCCCTGCATCCAGATGCATATCCACTTTAAAAATTGATTCTCTTGCTTTCCATTATTCTCTCTAAATCTCAGTTTCCTCATTTGTAAAGACAGGATGTGTGTGTGGGTGCTAAGTACCTTCAGTACTGCCCAACACTTGCAACCCTATGGTCTATAGCCTGTCAGGCTCCTCTGTCCATGGAATCCTCCAGGCAAGAATACTGGAGTGAGTTGCCATTTCCTCCTCCAGGGGAATCTGCCCAACCCAGGGACTGAACCCATGTCTCTTTTGTCTCCTGCATTGGCAGGCAGGTTCTTTACCACTAGCACCACCTGGGAAGCACAAAGATAGGCTAGTAATAGAACTATCAGTTGAGAGAATTAAATGAGATAATATATGTAAAATGATCAGGAAAATGTCTGGCATTTTGTAAGTCTTACATAAATGTTGTTCAAGAAAAATACTAAGCACAGGTGTTTCTGCCATACCACTGTATGTATCCATTTTTCACTTTTTTAGAAAAATCACACACTAAACATAATAGCACTCATGGGGAAAATAGGGCCAGGAACAGATACCACAAAACCTACAGCACTTTTTAACCAGGACACTAACAAAAACTATAAGATTTCTGAATATACTAGCAGAGTTATATCTCCACTGACCTTTGCCCTCACAGTCTGAGTCAGTCTCCCCTTTGATGTCTTAAACCCTGGAACTCAAACTTCCATTTAGAGATACAGATCTTTAACAACAGCCACTTAAAAAAAAAAAAAAAGTTATATCCAAAATAAAGCATAATTCAGAAGTTTGTCCTTTTGTTGTGATTTTCTTGTGTTAACACACAGAAGTGTCTGCACAGATTCTTAACCTGCATTTACAGCTTTCTCAGCTAACTTAACATAATAGACAGTAGAGCAGGTCTTCATGCCATTGAAGCAGCCACTGCTTCTACTAAAGGAAAACATTTGGAGATTTCTCAGCTTTTTGTCTTATTCAAATCTCTTCAAGTATTATTAAAGTTTGTATTTTATTGCTCTGTGAAAAAGTTGAAATTTAATCACTTCCAATGATGAACACACTAGAAAAAATCATGTTTGGTCCAATTTGTTTTCTGTGTTATGCTGACATCATTCCCCTAATTACTGGTTGAATGTGAGTTGATTTGCATTTTGAAGTATGTGCAGCAGCAGAACAGACTATAGAAGCAATTTTAAAAATCCAAAGAAGTCGAGCATGGTGCTACGATAGACAGAGCCTCAAAGGCGGGGGTTTCCCTGGTGGCTCAGTGATAAAGAATCCACCTGCTAATGGAGGAGATGCAGGTTCAACCTCTGGGTCGGGAAGATCCCCAGGAGAAGGAAATGGCAACCCACTCCAGTATTCTTGCCTGGGATATCCCAAGGACAGAGGAGCCTGGTGAGCTACAGTCCATAGGGGCACACAAGAGTCTGACATGACTTAGTGACTAAACAACAACAAACAACAACCTCAGAGGTCCAATTCCTGCCTCCGCCCCACAACCTTATTCTTTCCAGAACACCGTTGCGCTCCATAGAGTCCACTATTTAGTGTTAGTCGCTCAGCCCTGTCAGACTCTTTGTGACCCCGTGGACTGTAGCCCACAGGTTCCTCTGTTCATGAAGTTCTCCAGGCAAGAATACTGGAGCGGGTTGCCATTTCCTCCTCCAGGTGATCTTCCTGACCCAGGGCGTGAAGCCCGGTCTCCCAAATTCCAGGGAGACTCTTCACCAGCTGAGCCACAAGGTAAGCACTGGTGCCCCCTGGTGGTTAGCAAAGGATGGCCAGACTTGCTATATTTGGCTAATACATTAACCAGAGAAGGCAGTTCTATTCTTTCAAGTTCCTTTATATTGCAGCCAGGAATAAACGAACCAATAAAGCTCAACTCCAAGCTTTCTCAGAGGACATTCTTTTGTTGTTGGGTTTTTTTTCCCCATTCTTTTGATCATCATTCCTTGCTTGTTTTTTGTTTTGCTTTTTTTTCCTTTCTCATTTATCCTTCAAAACTGAGATGGAAAATAAGTAGATTGCTACTGTTATTCTAAACATAAGAGCTATTTTCCTAGATTTTACCTCCTAGATCCTTTGTGGGTAACTAATGGGAAATGTGATATTATAGCAAACAGCAGTTCTCAAATAGCTTATGGATCCTCTCAAGATAGCAGATGCTACTCTACACTCCTTGTCACATCCACTCATCCAGCTCTTTTGGGGGAATGATATCATCAGAAGAAATAGTCAAGAATTGCTATGGACAAGGCATCGACTGCTGCACCAGCAATAAGAAAATAAGCTTTATTATGTTTTTGGCATTTGTTCTACTAAATATGAGGCCACAGCCTACAGAGAACATAGCTACCCTCTAAGGAACCCAGTAGTATAAAAATCACAATGCAGAGCCCAACTCACATTCATTTCATCTCTCTGCAGCCCTAGGCTACACAAGTTTCTTTGAAAGGTAAAGTTGCCTCAGGTCCTGCACCTAATCTTTCAATATATGCAGTGTGTGTGTGTGTGTGTGTGTGTGTAAGTTGCTTCAGTCACGTCCAACTCTTTGTGACCCTATGGACTGCAGCCCACCAGGCTCCTCTGTCCATGGGAGTCTCCAGGCAAGAATACTGGAGTGGGTTGCCATGCCCTCCTCCAGGGGATCTTCCCAACCCAGGGATCAAACCCATGTCATAAGTCTGCTGCATTGGCAGGTGGGTTCTTCACCACTAACGCCACGTGGAAAGCCCACATATGCACAGTAGTCAGACTAAATTGGGGACTTGCTGAGTTTTACATGGATGAAGTGGATGGAACCTTACCCACATTTGTTGTAACTATGAACTATAAAGAAGACAACACATCTCAGGAGAAGGCATAGCTCAATTCCTTCTCAAATTAGGAGATACCAAGTGGAGGAGAGGGGAGATCATCCACCTTTAGTATACTTAGAGAGGGGTAGCTTTTTTGAACATGTTTTGAAACCCGTCATCCTTGCAGCCATTACCTGCAGTCTAACCAGCTGGTTGAATGAATCATCAGCATCCATTACACTGCATCTATCTTATTTCCCAGACCCTCCATGTAGACTCAGAACTCCTAATAGTAGAGTCTAGTATTCTGGCCACATGTGCCCAGAAACTACATTCTTTCTGAGATCTGTAATCATTCCCAAATCCAAAGGATAAAATCAGGTCCCCATTTAGCTGATGCTTGTATTATATTTGACCTAATTGTTCAGTCCCATATCCTCCTCTCAGAAGTGATCTCCCCATGATACTTTTTGTGGGTCTCCATCAATGACTTTCTCACTCTCACTCTCGCTCTGACTTCATGCTCCTTCATTTCTGCCTCTTTCAGCATCACAGCTCCATTTTCTTATCCACAGACTTTGTAAGGCCTGTAGCATTTCTGCTGCCCTGTAGCACCAACTTACTTGTGGTTTTAGTTTGCCATGAGGTCAAAGCTGACCCCATGTCTCCATGATCATTTGATCCAGTGTATAGCACCGTATGGTCAGGCAGAGTCACGGGCCATATCTCTTAAGTCAGATGTCTGAGACAGAGAATCTGCTTGATTATAACCAAGCCAAAGGATGGACTGACTTTCAGTAGGTATGCAATCTGGTCTAATCAGCTGTATACGGTGATAAGTATGCTACCCACTCAGTAAGCCCCAGAGGGAGCATTGGGCAAAGGCCAACTGACTATAAGTTTACAGCATAGGAGTTTTTCCACTCTATGCCTCCAGGCCATGTCTACTATAATCCATTATTTATCTCTCCCTCCTCCTGCCTTCTCCCATCAATCCTTGGCTACCTGGTAACTCAACTGGTAAAGAATCCATCTGCAATGTTGGAAACCCTGGTTTGCTTCCTGGGTCAGCAAGATCCCCAGAGAAGAGATAGGCTACCCACTCCAGTATTCATGGGCTTCCCTGATGGCTAGGATGGTAAAGAATCCACCTGCAATGTGAGAGACCTGGGTTTGATCCTTGGATTGGGAAGATCCCCTGGAGGAGGGCATGGCAGCCCATGCCAGCATTCTTGCCTGGAGAATTCCACGGACAGAGAAGCCTGGTGGGTTACAGTCCATGGGGTCACAAAGAGTCAGACATGACTAAGTGACTAAGCACAACCCCTGCCCTCCCCATCAATCCTTGGCTATATCAGCAATGGGAGCTTTGCCTTTTTTGCCTTATTTTTTCAAGCTTTTGCAAATGTCATTCTCTCTGCCTGAAATGTTCTCTATCATTTCTTTGTCTGCAAAATTTATTTTCTAAGATCTAAATTCACCTTCTCTGGAAGAATTTCCTTACCTTTGTAGGCACTGTAGTCATCTCTTAAGTTCTCATTCTCCTTTGTACTTATTCCATTTTAGTACATTTTAGTAGTTACTTTACCCCATGGGCCCTGTTTATGAACTTGTCTTCCCTAATAGGATACGAGCCCCTGGAGGGACATGTCTATCTCTTAGTCATCATGGCTTCTTCACCAGTGCCTGGAATATGTCAGGAGTGCAGAAGGGAGACAATAAAGGCTTTCTGAAAGAATCCATATGTAAGTGAAGGAAGCAATTGCAATGAAAATAGAAACTGTAAATCAGAGATTAGTATAAGTGGAAGAAAGGAAATGATAGTGCTCAGACTATAAGTGATGTGCATGCCTAGTCACTCAGTCATGTTCAACTCTTCGTGACCCCCTGGACTGTAGCCCACCAGGCTCCTCTGTCTATGGAATTCTCCAGGCAAGAATACTGGAATGGATTACCATTTCCTCCTCCAGGAAATCTTCCTGACCCAGAGATTGAACCTGTGTCTCCTACATTGCAGGCAGATCCTTTACCCACTGAACCATCAAATGACAGTCATCCTCTAAAAATCCTTTTTGCCAAACAAATATACCTGTGCAAGGCAAATTTTTGCTGCATCATTTGACTTCTTTATAAAAGGTAAGCCTAGATTTATGGGGAAAGAAACTGAAATTATAGCTTATATATCATGAATACCATTTAGAAACTCCCCTTCTATAATATAAATAATAGTTTTCTTAATGCTGACATCCTGTACAAATTCTTAAAATAGCAAAACTTGAAATGGTCAGCCCTATTAAGTCTTCATAACTTGTGTTATTCTGGGATAAGAATAGGAAATAAGAAAACTTTTCATTTATGGAGAATGGAGAATTATATACTTTTAAAATAAGGAATTCTTTCACTTATTTATTGCTGCAAATAAGCTATCTCCAAACTAAGTGACCTGAAACAACCACCTTTAATTTTGTCTGCCAGGAGGTCAACTAGGATTCAGCTGTGTCTTTTGCTCCATGTGTCATCGACTGTGGTTGCTTTGTGGTATTTAGCTTTCTAGCTAGCTGAGCTGTGGTGGATAATTCAACATGGCTTTCTCAGAAATGCCTCATGCCTGGGTAGGGGTGGCTGGGAGATTGAACCCAGCTGGGCTCCTTCTGGTCTCCACGTAGTCCTTCTTCAGCAGTGAAGCTGAACTTTATAAATAACAGCTCCAACCTCAAAGAGACCAAGTCAAAAGACCTGATATCTTTCTAAGGATCAGGACCAGAACTGCTGTAGTTAGCGCACTCTTACTAAGCTCTATCGGTCAGAGCAGCGACAGGCTGGGCTAGATTCAAGGGTATGGAGGAATAGACTCCATCTCCTGATGGAGTAGCTTGTGACACTACTCCATCAGGAGTAGCAGAAATAAACAAAGGCAGAGAAGAAATAAAGGTTGCCATTCTGGGGATAGCTAAGCACAGAAGTAAAATTTTATTTCTTTTAAGAAGATGGGTAACTTGATTCAGGCTTAAATCAGTCAGTGATTATTTACTGAATATCCATTAGAGGCCTTACCCTCTGTTCAATTTATTTGGCCTGCCTTAAAGCCCTGAGAAGTCCTCTTTACATGAAATAGATGTTATTGCTGATGATGTTTTTGGGGAAAACCATCTCAGTTTGGCCTTTGTAAAAAACACCTTTCCTGGGTTGAGTCTTAGAAAAAAGCAACATCTCATTCTAACCACCTGTGGGATTTGGGACAACTTAGCAGGTCTTTTCAGAGTTTCTGTTTCTCTATCCGAAAATTTTATTTAACTAGTCTTAGTATCTACTCTGTATCTGTTCTGGTCTAAGTTTTAATGATAGAAACAAACACAGGATGATTCATGCCTCAAAGAACTCACAAGGAAAGGGGCACATTATATGTAACTATAATGCACAGTTTTACAACAGTACTGGTTGTTAGGTCTATTTCATATCTAAACTTGTATGACTCTATGAGTTTAAATTAGCTTATAAGTAATTTATATGTTAATGAGTGTCTTTGAAGAAATTATTCCCTTAAGGATTTAAAATATGTATTTGTAGTGTGTACATTATTAATTTGTGGTTGACTGCATTTGAATCTCTTCTTACAGTCATAAGAATCTAGAACTGAAAGTGGTTAGGAATGCATTCACTCTAATCCCTTCTCCTATAGACCAAAAAACTGAGACACAGTGGTGAAGGGACTTGCCTTACATCACACGGCTTGTTCGTGGCAAAGAGGCCAGGCCAATGTGTTCTGCCCTTCACAGACCTACTTGCCTTTAAAGACATGTTTTAGTTCCATTATCTCTTTGCCTACTGAGATGCTAAATCCTAGAGCTCTGCCAGTTGTATTGCATCTTGTTCACCTGCTCCAGAATTCTTGTATTGTTTTGATGAAAAGAGCTTGAATCTCTCTACTTCAGAACTCCTGGAATTCATACAGTGATATGTTAACACTTCTTTGGCCATTGGGGGAGGTCCCTAACTATGCACACACTAACACATATGATTACCAATTCTGCTTTTACTTGCACTGTAATTCCTAAGTGGGGTGAGCTTAGAAAATATGCCTGCATGTGTTCTGTCACTCGAGTTGTGTCCAGCTCTTTGTAGCCCTATGGACTGTAGCCGGCCAGGCTCCTCTATCCATGGACTTCTCCAGGCAAGAATATTGGAGTGGATTGTCATATCCTCCTCCAGGGTATCTTCCCGACCCAGGGATCGAATCCCCTATTTCTTAGGTCTCCTGCATTGGCAAGTGGGTTCTTTACCACCAGCACCACCTGGGAAAGTGAAAGTGAAAGTCACTCAGTCATGTCCAATTTTTGTGACCCCATGGACTGCACAGTCCATAGAATTCTCCAGGCCAGAATACTGGAGTGGGTAGCCTTTCCCTTCTCCAGGGGATCTTCCCAACCCAGGGATCAAACCCAGGTCTCCTGCACTGCAGGCGGTTTCTTTACCAACTCAGCTACCAGGAAATCCCATGTGGGAAGCCCTTAGAAAATACAGTTGTTCACAAATGTTCGTTTATTACCCAACCATACTATTAGACTACCTTTTTCTTCTCATAATCAACAAGACAGGTACTGGAGACATGGCTTTTCTGAGCCTGTTTTCTTCCTCCGGGCTGTTAGGGAAAAGCATAGATTTCCAGACTGCAGCACTGGAATCAATTTTAAAATACTTCTAAGTCAGCCTTTACATTTTCCAGATATGAAAGCTGAGACCAGAACTTAGCAGCCTTTACTATGTTCACATAGATGCACATGACAGGTTGGGAGTCCAGCTTTCTAATTCTCAAGCATTGCCTGTGTCTAAATGAAGCAACTTTGCTGGAATATACTCAGAAAATTATATTGTAATTTTTTTCTTATTTTTTTCCATTTATTTTTATTAGTTGGAGGCTAATTGCTTTACAATATTGTAGTGATTTTTGCCATACATTGACATGAATCAGCTATGGGTTTACATGTGTAATTTTTGATGCATGTAATAAACGTAAGTGAAGCTATTCTCCTCCCCAAAGAAATGCTAAGATTTGCTATACATCAGAGAAAAGCTTTGGAAATCTCCCCTTCCCTCTCATTCACAAAAACATTTTCTTCTCAAGTGGTTCAAATGACCTATATAGATAAGCCCTGGATGAGAGTCAAACAGTAATTTGTCTTAATACAAGTAAGACAAAGGGGAGGAGAGTTTCACGTTTGCCTCAAAAATGCTTTGTTGACATCAAAATGGTTTGCTTCAGAAATTCCTTGAGCCATTGTTTTTTGTTACAGATGTTTTTGTCAAATTTTTCCAAGTAAAGAAATTGTTGACATCATATATAACGGTAAATATAACTTTGGCCAAGACTAGTGTGGACAAACGATAAACCAGAGCAAAAACGATCTGGAAATAGCCAGGCCTTGCAGTGAGCACGTCTGTACTCGGTGGTGGCTTACCAGTCTCTTTGTCATTCCTCTTCATTTAGCCCAAGTTCAGTTCAGTCACTCAGTGGTGTCCGACTCTTTGCGACGCCATGAATCGCAGCACACCAGGCCTCCCTGTCCATCACAAACTGCCGGAGTTTACTCAAGCTCATGCCTATCAAGTTGGTGATGCCATCTAGCCATCTCATCCTCTGTCGCCCCTTCTCCTCCTGCCCCCAATCCCTCCCAGCATCAGGGTCTTTTCCAATGAGTCAACTCTTCACGTGAGGTGGCCAAAGTATTGGAGTTTCAGCTTCACCATCAGTCCTTCCAATGAACACCCAGGACTTATCTCCCTAGAATGGACTGGTTGGATCTCCTTGCAGTCCAAGAGACTCTCAAGAGTCTTCTCCAACACCACAGTTCAAAAGCATCAATTTTTTGGCGCTTAGCTTTCTTCACAGTCCAACTCTCACAACCATACATGACCACTGGAAAAACCATAGCCTTGATGAGACAGACCTTTGTTGGCAAAGTAATATCTCTGCTTTTTATTTTATTTTATTTTATTTTTTTATGTCTCTGCTTTTTAATATGCTATCTAGGTTGGTCATAACTTTCCTTCCAAGGAGTAAGCGTCTTTTAATTTCATGGCTGCAATCACCATCTGCAGTGATTTTGGAGCCCAAAAAAATAAAGTCTGACACTGTTTCCACTGTCTCCCCATCTATTTCCCATGAGGTGATGGGACCAGATACCATGATCTTAGTTTTCTGAATGTTGAGCTTGAGGCCAACTTTTTCACTCTCCTCTTTCACTTTCATCAAGTAGTTCTTTAGTTCCTCTTCACTTTCTGCCATAAGGGTGGTGTCATCTGCATATCTGAGGTTATTGATATTTCTCCCGGCAATCTTAATTCCAGCTTGTATTTCTTCCAACCCAGCGCTTCTCATGATGTACTCTGCATATAAGTTAAATAAACAGGGTGACAATATACAGCCTTGATGTACTCCTTTTCATATTTGTAACCAGTCTGTTGTTCCATGTCCAGTTCTAACTGTTGCTTTCTGATTTGCTTTAGGTCAGGTGGTCTGGTATTCTCGTCTCCTTCAGAATTTTCCACAGTTTATTGTGATCCACACAGTCAAAGGCTTTGGCATAGTCAATAAGGCAGAAATAGATATTTTTCTGGAACTCTCCTGCTTTTTTGATGATCTAGCGGATGTTGGTAATTTGATCTCTGGTTCCTCTGCCTTTTCTAAAACCAACTTGAACATCTGGAAGTTCACAGTTCATGTATTGCTGAAGCTTGGCTTGGAGAATTTGAGCATTACTTTACTAGCATGTGAGATGAGTGCAATTGTGCGGTAGTTTGAGCATTGTTTGGGATTGCCTTTCTTTGGGATGGGAATGAAAACGGAACTTTTCCAGTCCTGTGGCCACTGCTGAGTTTTCCAAATTTGCTGGCATATTGAGTGTAGCACTTTCACAGCATCATCTTTTAGGATTTGAAACAGTTCAACTGGAATTCCATCACTTCCACTAACTTTGTTCATAGTGATGCTTCCTTAGGCCCGCTTGACTTCACATTCCAGGATGTCTGGCTCTAGGTGAGTGATCACACCATTGTGATTATCTGGGTCATGAAGATCTTTTTTGTACAGTTCTTCTGTGTATTCTTGCCACCTCTTCTTAATATCTTCTGCTTCTGTTAGGTCCATACCATTTCTGTCCTTTATTGAGCCCATTTTTGCATGAAATGTCCCCTTGGTATCTCTAATTTTCTTGAAGCGATCTCTAGTCTTTCCCATTCTATTGTTTTCCTCTATTTCTTTGCATTGATTGCTGAAGAAGGCTTTCTTATCTCTCCTGGCTATTCTTTGGAAGTCTGCATACAAATGGGAATATCTTTCCTTTTCTCCTTTGCTTTTTGCTTCTCTTCTTTTCACAGCTATTTGTAAGGCTTCCTCAGACAACCATTTTGCCTTTTCGCATTTCTTTTCCATGGGGATGGTCTTGATCCCTGTCTCCTGTACAACGTCACAAACCTCCATCCATAGTTCATCAGGCTCTCTGTCTATCAGATCTAGTCCCTTAAATCTATTTCTCACTTCCACTGTATAGTCATAAGGGATTTGATTTAGGTCATACCTGAATGGCCTAGTGGCTATCCCTACTCTCTTCAGTTCAAGTCTGAATTTGGCAACAAGGAATTCATGATCTGAGCCACAGTCAGCTCCCAGTCTTGTTTTTGCTGACTGTATAGAGCTTCTCCATCTTTGACTGCAAAGAATATAAGCAATCTTCTTTCAGTGTTGGCCATCTGGTGATGTCCATGTGTAGAGTCTTCTCTTGTGTTGTTGGAAGAGGGTGTTTGCTATGACCAGTGCGTTCTCTTGGCAAAACTCTATTAGCCTTTGCCCTTTGCCCTTCATTCTGTACTCCAAGGCCAAAATTGCCTGTTACTCCAGGTGTTTCTTGACTCCCTACTTTTGCATTCCAGTCCCCTATAGTGAAAAGGACATCTTTTAGCCCAGAGACCACCAAATCTTCCTGCATAAGTCTTCTTTAACTCTTGTTCACTCTTCCCTCTAAACTTACTGTGACCTTTCTCATCTTACTGTGACCTTTCTCATGTTTTCCTTTCTTCAGGTATCAGCATAAATCTAAGATAGGACATTGTTCAGGCACCCCATGTGTTCATATCTCATAAAACAATCTTCTGAGAAAAAAAATCAATAGCTCACTTTTATTCTGTATGTATTGATGTTATATAGATCTCACCAGACTCTACCTGTATTTTGAGTTGGATAGGAAGTGTTTAGTTTATTTTAAAAATAGGCTCCCAGTGAGTAGATTCAATGTTTTTGACCTAATTATGAAGAAAACACCTAAATCTTTCAAAAATAATCTAATTCTGACTCTCAGGCAGAAATGCTATTGGATTAAATCTTACATTTTGGGTACAAACCCTGGAGTCTATTCACTTGCTCTTCTCAATGGGGTTTGCTGATACTTTCCTATGGTTCTAATGTAGCCTGGAGTCATGTCTTTAAGACAGCTTTTAAAAATTTAGACAGAGAAAGCAAAAAGTTAGCCTCAAGGATATAAGCACACAGGCCAGATTCATCTTTTTGGCAGACTGAGAAATCTCCATTTGGTT
Source organism: Muntiacus reevesi (assembly GCF_963930625.1). Classification (NCBI taxonomy): domain Eukaryota; kingdom Metazoa; phylum Chordata; class Mammalia; order Artiodactyla; family Cervidae; genus Muntiacus; species Muntiacus reevesi. The sequence continues at coordinate 36,102,327 of NC_089262.1, read as the reverse complement.
GTGGCAATAAGCCTAAAGAGAAAGAAAGCCTTTAATTGAATAAACAAAACATCACAGTTTGATCAGAGGAGGCAATACAGTCAATATCACCTTAGCCAACTTTAAGCTTTTTTTAGGAAATAATTATGCATGTTCCAAAGATTTGGTTTGGATTTACACACCACAATCACTTCTAGAGATAGAACTTCAGAGTATACGCTTCCAAATCATTGAGCTCATCCTATACTTGGGCTTTATCTTAGAGACGAAAGTTAACTGTAATATCTTGGCTACATCCTATTTGCATGAGGACAGACTGAAAGACAGAATTGTCCCAGGCTCCAGATTTTAGGACATATGTAGCCTAGAACAGTCCCTTGGCTCTCCTCACCTGCAGGCTCCCATGTGCCTGGTGTCTCAAAGCCCCTTAGGAAGCTGAGAACACTCCACTTTGGGTTCTATCTTCTCTCCACTACACTATTCATGGCAGAGACAGATGATATGAGAAGCTCTGAGTGCTTCTATTATCTGGTCCATAGCACAGCTGTGGTGCCTCATTGGAATCTGGCCTAATGGTTTTATGCAGTCAGATAATTATTCATAGGACTTATCTTCATTGAGCACATGCTGGGGAGAAAAATAGTGGCAGGATATAGGAAACATAATCTGCCTCAAATTCAAAATTGGCCTGCAAAGACTTGATTCTGGTTCATTTTATGAAAGGAAAATGACTGATCTGTCTTTCTTGGATACGAATGCAATTGCTGAGCCCCTCCCCATAACTTCACAACCATACAACAGAAAAAGCACGGGTTCCATACTGTTTTCCAGTGATGTAGATGAATAATAGAACCATGTATATTACTGCCGTTAGTCCTTGTTGAGACCAATGTTATACATTTGGGCCATGATAATGGGAGAAGGAAATCCCATCCCTATTTGAGTTTACATGTTATGGTTCCAAGTGAACTCCATGAAAACACAGGAATGTTACCTGGAATAAAGATATGCTGACCCACTTACTCCCAGTGAGCAATTTAGCAGGTTTGGTTAAGATTAGGATAGCTTGCATCCAAATCCATAAAGAAAAGCAAGATATTTTGATAGAGAAGGAAATTAAGAAAGATTTCTTAGTTCAGATCTTTTAGGTTGTAAAATAAGGGCACTATATACATACTCAGGGTTTATCACTCAAGGTCTGAATGCCTACGTGATATTAGAGAGAAATGACTAGAAGTCCAGGAGAGGGGAAACCATAGGGAAAGTTGGGAGGGGAGGTATGATAGTGATGACAGATAAGGTAAAATGCTGCCACAGACCAATTTTAAGGGAAGCTCACCTTTGATTTGAAACTCTGAGGAATTCAAATGCCCTTAAAAAGAATAAATCTTTTCAGATAGATTATTTGAAATTTGTATGTACACTTTTTTAAAAGTTGAATAAACTTAAAGTGACAAACATCTTGCAGCCAACTTACCTGAAGTTTTCATTTATCCTTTTCAAATGGAACAGTGAGTGGGACTATTGACCTATAAATGATCAGTGCATGGTCACCTGGTCTGTAGGTCACTGCAAGAACTATAAGTTCTTCCCTGGTCAGTTGTTAGGGAGCCATCTTCATGAAATCATCTTCTGCTCCTCTGCTAATTCTCCATCTTGGTCTCTTCAAAATTACATCCCTGTGAATGACTTCACGCTTCAACCCAAGACCACCTACAAAAACAAAAACAACAATGACCTTTATCCTCCAGCATTTCTTATTGCAATAATTTTCCTTTCTTCCTCAGATTGTGGCCAAATGACAGCACCTTAGCCAAAATAATTTTTTAAAGCTTTTTAAAAATATGGACCATTTTTAAAGTCTTATTGAATTCTTGTTACAGTATTGCTTCTGTTTTTCACATTGGTTCTTTGGCCAAGAGGCATATGGGATCCCAGCTCCCTGATCAGGGAAGGAACCCTCACCCCTGTATTGGAAGGTGAAGTCTTAAACCCTGAACCACCAGAAAAGTGCCATTAGCCAAAATTATTTGAAAAATAAATTTGGTTATTTTACCTCCCGGCCCATGGGTAAGGAATCAAGTTTATTAGAAAAGCCCCTTGTTTAGAAGAATATCTTTCAGATAGTTGATAAAAATAAGTCATTTCACATTTATACCTTCTATTGGGTGTTCAAACATATTTATCATCAATAAGCCTTTTCATAATATCATAATGACAGTTTTCAGAGTGACTCAAATGGCAGCAACATATGAAGTTCATTCCCAAAACAGGTGACAGTACTCAGAAGAGTAAAACTTCTAATAATCTCAGTTTTCCTAAATCAAAGAATGCCTTCCAAGTTTCTGGTGGTGACTCAAAAAGAAAATATTAAAAAATGATTGAAATTTGTTCCAAAGTTGAAAAATGAGTTATATAATCACTATCCATAGACACACACCATCTTTAAAACGATCTTTTAAATTATCCCAGAAAACTCGAACTTGCTGCTCTCTCTGAGTACCAGGAAGTGCTTCAAAAGAGTGAAGCAGGAGAACAGAGATGAGGATGGAGCAGGCAGCAAGATGTGGGATTAGAAGTTTCCACACTAGGTTTCCTGAGTTTCAGGGGGCAAATTCTTCCCTCATCTTCACCCCACAGCACAAACCAGAGCTCCTCTCCAGTTTAAATGTCTTCAAGCAGCTTCTCCCACCTTGACTACAGCTGGAGTCTAGAGGTGGTTTGCTACAATTTTATCCCTCTTTATTTTCCGATTGTATTTTCTGCCTCCTTCTCTGCCCACCTCTTCAATTCCAGTTATGTGAAACATACTTCAGGAAAAGCGGATTTTGAAAGGAAGAAAGGATAAAAGAAGAAAGAAGGGAAGGAGGGAAGGAAGGGAAGAAGGAAGAAAGGAAGGGATAGAGAAAGAAGGCTAAAAGGAAGAATTTGTTTGTTCACTTATATTGATGGAATGTTTTTTGGTAGCAGTTCTTGTCACTTCCAAAGAAGGTGTTTTGCTTCTTACAGCATTTAGCATATTGCACTCAATGGGATGTTTTTAATTCAAATGTTATGTATTTCAAAAGCCTGTCAGAAACACAGAATTTGAAAGGTATTATGTAGCTGAGTCACAAAGTTGGGTTTTTAGGTGTGCCCGATCAGCTTACCTTTGGTAACCACTTCATTTGCCCAGAATGAGAATTTAAAAGATATTCAACTAGAGTTTAGGGTTTATATTAAACTCATAGTAGAATAAAAACAAAATGCTAGCCTGAATTACTTTCAACAAAAATACTAAACTATAGAAAATTTTGGTTGTAATTTGTGAGTAACCTAGAAATCCTTATTCATAAGTAAATAATAAACAGACACATTTAAAAAAAATTAGTTTTTCTTCCTCTGAGATTTCAGTTTCCGGCTGGGGGTAGTTTGCTCACTAGAGGACACTTGGAAATGTGTGGAGGAGGTTTCTGTCATAATGACTAGAGACAGCCCCAGGCACTTAGTGAGTACAGGTCAGAGACGGGAAATAACTCCCAATGCATACAATGCATTCTGGCTTAATGAAGAACTGTCACATCATGATGCCATCAGTACCTCTGTTGAGAACCATTGGCGTCCTTCTTTACAGGTATGACATATGGGTGATATTAGGAAACTAGAACGGATAACACTTTCTTTTTTTTGGCAGGGGGAGGGGGAGTGCAGCCACAGGCAGATACAATGAACTAATTATGAAAAAGAAACTTCCTCTTCCTAAATCATAGTTAATACCCACTGTAAGCAATTGATAATTTAAATTTTCAAGAGTTGTGCCAAGTGGTTTGCTGGTTTTGTGTAAGGTGGTGATGCACTGGAAACTGCTCATCTTATTATAGGAAAATAGTAAAAATATCTCAGAAAACAAAAGATTTTCTGTGATTCCAAGTGCTCAAAATTGAGACAACTATGAAGGTTTAATATTGTTGAACCTGAAAAATAGGATTTAAAATTAAAGTTAACCCTGTTAAGAGCCCAGATACCACTGTTTACATTGATGATGGAATAAACATGAGACTAAAATTCCATACATATACCAAGGAGTTATGTATGACTCTTTGTGACCCCATGGACTGTAGCCCACCAGGTGTCTCTGCTCATGGGATTTTCCAGGCAAGAATACTGGAGTGATTAGGGATTGAACCCAAGTGTCTTGCAACTCCTGTATTACAAGCAGACTCTTTACCACTAGCACCACCTGGGTAGCCAAGGGTAAAATAAACCATGTATTTAGTTCATTCTTGACCAAGTAAGCATTTTTATCATTTGTTTCCTCCACTAAGAACCAAGGTGGGATTCATATTTTTAAAAATTTCATCAAATCTTTGACTTAATGGTTTTTCAAGTCAAGTAAATAACTAACATCCTCAAGTCCATTAAAGCAGTATCCCATAAAGGCAACATCAATCCATTACCTTCTTTCTTTTTATAAGCTTTTAAGATGCAGTTTCTCACCTGTGATGGTAACCTAGAATCCAGTTCTTTATTACTGAACTAAAGCTCATAAACATCTCGATTAATCTTGTTTCTGTTTAGATATTGTACTTCTACCCAATAAGTCTCCATCCTTAAAACTCTCATGTAAATAGACCCCTGTGAAGGCTTTCAAAAATATTTTTGTAAATCCTTTATGGTGAGGTTGGGTTAGTGTCTGTGCATGTGCTTAATCACTCAGTGGTGTCTGACTCTTTTCGACCCGGTGGACTATAGCCTGCCAGGCTTCTCTGTCCGTGGGGACTCTCCAGGCAAGAATACTGAGGGTCGCCACGCCCTCCTCCAGGGGATCTTCTTAACCCAGAGATTGAACCCAGACATCTCCCGCATTGCAGGTGGATTCTTTATCATCTGAGCCACCAGAGAAGCCCATGAGTTTGGGTTTAGTTCTGTGTATTTCTCAATTGTTTGAGTCATGCTGAAAAGTAAAGTAGATAAAATAACTACTTGACTTTAAACTGCGTTTTGGCTATTTTGTTACAGTTAGTTGAAACATATTTTGGTTTTGTGTTAGAAAGCTCTTTGGCATTATCTTAATCCTCACAACAAGCATCTCAGTTCAGTTCAGCTCAGTCGTGTCCAACTCTTTGTGACCCCATGAACTGCAGCACGCCAGGCCTCCCTGTCCATCACCAACTCCCGGAGTCCACCCAAACCCATGTCCATTGAGTCGGTAATGCCATCCAGCCATCTTATACTCTGTTGTCCCCTTTTAATCCTGCCCTCAATCATTCCCAGCATCAGGGTCTTTTCAGATGAATCAGCTCTTTGCATCAGGTGGCCAAAGTATTGGAGTTTCAGCTTCAGAATCAGTCCTTCCAATGAATACCCATGACTGATCTCCTTTAGGATGGGCTGGTTGGATCTCCTTGCATTCTAACGGATTCTCAAGAGTCTTCTCCAACACCACAGTTCAAAAGCATCAATTCATCGACACTCAGCTTTCTTTATAGTCCAACTCTCACATCCATACATGACCACTGGAAAAACCATAGCCTTGACTAGACAGACTTTTGTTGACAAAGTAATGTCTCTGCTTTTTAATATGCTGTCTAGGTTGGTCATAACTTTCTTTCCAAGGAGCAAGCGTCTTTTAATTTCATGGCTGCAATCACCATCTGCAGTCATTTTGGAGCCCAGAAAAATAAAGTCTGACACTGTTTCCATTGTTTACCCATCTATTTGCCATGAAGTGATGGGACTGGATGCCATGATCTTAGTTTTCTGAATGTTGAGCTTTAAGCCATCTTTTTCACCCTCCTCTTTCACTTTCATCAAGAGGCTCTTTAGTTCTTCTTCACTTCCTGCTATAAGGGTGGTTTCGTCTGCATATCTGAGGTTATTGATATTTCTCCTGGCAATCTTGTTTCCAGCTTGAGTTTCTTCCAACCCAGCATTTCTCATGATGTCCTCTGCATATAAGTTAAATAAGCAGGGTGACAATATACAGCCTTGACGTACTCCTTTTCCTATTTGGAACCAGTCTATTGTTCCATGTCCAGTTCTAACTGTTGCTTCCTGACCTGCATACAGGTTTCTCAAGAGGAAGGTCAGGTGGTCTGCCATTCCCAGCTCTTTCAGAATTTCCCACAGTTTATTGTGATTCACACAGTCAAAGGCTTTGGAATAGTCAATAAGGCAGAAATATATGTTTTTCTGGAATTCTCTTGCTTTTTCGATGATCCAATGGATGTTGATCCAATTTGATTTCTGGTTTCTCTGCGTTTTCTAAATCCAGCTTGAACATCTGGAAGTTCACGGTTCATGTATTGCTGAAGCCTGGCTTGGAGAATTTTGAGCATTATTTTACTAGCGTGTGAGATGAGTGCAATTGTGCGGTAGTTTGAGCATTGTTTGGGATTGCCTTTCTTTGGGATTGGAATGAAAACTGACCTTTTCCAGTCCTGTGGCCACTGCTGAGTTTTCCAAATTTGCTGGCATATTGAGTGCAGCACTTTCACAGCATCATCTTTTAGGATTTGAAATAGTTCAACTGGAATTCCATCACTTCCACTAGCTTTGCTTGTAGTGATGCTTCCTCAGGCCCGCTTGACTTCACATTCCAGGATGTCTGGTTCTAGATGAGTGATCACACCATCGTGATTATCTGGGTCATGAAGATCTTTTTTGTACAGTTCTTCTGTGTATTCTTGCCACCTCTTCTTAATATCTTCTGCTTCTGTTAGGTCCATACCATTTCTGTCCTTTATTGAGCCCATCTTTGCATGAAATGTTCCCTTGGTATCTCTAATTTTCTTGCAGAGATTTCTAGTCTTTCCCATTCTGTTGTTTTCCTCTATTTCTTTGCATTGATCACTGAGGAAGTCTTTCTCCTTGCTATTCTTTGGAACTCTGCATTCAAATGGGTATATCCTTTCTTTTCTCCTTTGGTTTTCGCTTCTCTCCTTTTCACAGCTATTTGTAAGGCCTCCTCAGATAGCCATTTTGCTTTTTTGCATTTCTTTTTCTTGGGGATGGTCTTGAATCCTGTCTACTATACAGTGTTATGAACCTCCATCCATAGTTCATCAGGCACTCTGTCTGTCAGATCTAGTCCCTTAAATCTATTTCTCACTTCCACTGTATAGTCATAAGGGATTTGATTTAGGTCATACCTGAATGATGTATTGATTTTCCCCATTTTCTTCAATTTCAGTCTGAATTTGGCAATAAGGAGTTCATGATCTGAGCCACAGTCAGCTCCCAGTCTTGTTTTTGCTGACTGTATAGAGCTTCTCCATCTTTGGCTGCAAAGAATATAAGCAATCTGATTTTGGTATTGAACATCTGGTGATGTCCATGTGTAACGTCTTCTCTTGTGTTGTTGGAGGAGAGTGTTTGCTATGACCAGTGCATTCTCTTAGCAGAACTCTATTAGCCTTTGCCCTGCTTCATTCTGTACTCCAAGGCCAAAATTGCCTGTTACTCCAGGTGTTTCTTGACTTCCTACTTTTGCATTCCAGTCCCCTAAAATGAAAAGGACATCTTTTTTGGGTGTTAGTTCATGTAGGTCATGTAGTCATGTAGGTCTTCACAGAACTGTTCAACTTCAGCTTCTTCAGCATTACTGATTGGGGCATAGGCTTGGATTACCGTGATATTGAATGGTTTTCCTTGGAAACGAACAGAGATCATTCTGTCATTTTTGAGATTGCATCCAAGTACTGCATTTCAGACTCTTTTGTTGACCATGATGGCTACTCCATTTCTTCTAAGGGATTTCTGCCCACAGTAGTAGATATAATGGTCATCTGAGTTAAATTCACCCATTCCAGTCCATCTTAGTTCACTGATTCCTAAAATGCCAGTGTTCACTCTTGCCATCTCCTATTTGACCACTTCCAATTTGCCTTGATTCATGGACCTAATATTCCAGGTTCCTATGCAATATTGCTCTTGACAGCATCAAGCCTTGCTTCTATCACCAGTCCCGTCCACAACTGTGTGTTGTTTTTGCTTTGGCTCCATCCCCTTATTCTTTCTGGAGTTATTTCTCCACTGATATCCAGTAGCATATTGGGCACCTACTGACCTGGGGAGTTCATTTTTCAGTGTCTTATCTTTTTGCCTTTTCATGCTGTTCATGCAGTTCTCAAGGCAATAATACTGAAGGTTCTTCAACCTATCTAGGTTTAATACATCTAGGTTGATGGTATTATTTCCAAGCTACACAATTGGATGTGAAGAGCCAACTCATTGGAAAAGATGCTGAAGCTGTGAAAGAATGAAGGCAGGAGGATACAGGGATGACAGAGGATGAGATGGGTGGATGGCACCACTAATTCAATGGACATGAGTTTGATCAAACTCTGGGAGATGGCGAAGGACAGGGAAGCCTATTGTGCTGCAGTCCATGGATTTGCAAAGAGTCGGACACAATTGAGCAACCAGACAACAACATCATTGTAACACTTGAATGACTGGGTCCCAGATCTAACATTTGGAAAGGCACAGATCTGCCTTCCAACCTGAAGCTTTTCTTATAATTTCAAAGAAAATTCCCCACTTTCATTTAAATGCAATTACCTTATATTTTAGCTAATAAAAGCTTTAAATAAAATGATGAAACTACTACAATACAGACTTGACACTAAAAAAAAAATGATATAAGGGGCAAAATCCTTATCCATTCCATGTGGAATAAAGAAATTTATAAAATTTGACTTCATAATTCTCGTTTGGACATTTAGATTCAGTAAGGCAATACAAAAATACTGATTTTCAATTTTGTTTTATTTCTCTTTTTATTTTTTTTTCCATTTATTTTTATTAGTTGGAGGCTAATTACTTTACAATATTTTAGTGGTTTTTGCCATACATTAACATGAATCAGCCATGGATTTACATGTGTTCCCATCCTATTCCCCACCTCCCTCCTACCTCCCTCCCCATCCCATCCCTCTGGGTCTTCCCAGTGCACCAGCCCTGAGCACTTGTCTCATGCATCCAACCAGGGCTGGCGATCTGTTTTACACTTGGTAGTATACTTGTTTCAGTGCTGTTCTCTCAGAACATCCCACTTATTTCTCTTTTTAATGTAATACATTAGTGTACGTGGGAGTGTTCAGTCGCTTCAGTCATATCCAACTCTTCACAACTGACTTTTTGTAGCCTTCCAGTCTCCTCTGCCCATGGGATGTCCAGGCAAGAATGCTGGAGTGGGTTGCCATTTCCTTCTCGAAAGGATCCTCCTGATCCAGGGATCAAACCCGTGTCTTCTGCGTCTCCGGCACTGCAGGTGGATTCTTCACTGCTGAGCCACTGGGAAAGCCCTAATACATTAGTAAGAACTTTCAATCAAGATTTGGATGGCACCACAAATATGTTAGAGTGATCAGGGGAAGTAAAGCAATTTAAATTTTTGCTTTTGTGGACCATCTCTCTGGTGTTTTTCTTTTTCTTTTTTTTTTTTTTTCAAAATCATATCAAGTTTTATAATTCGGTGGAAACATAGTACTTTATAGAAAAAAATGCAAATGTTTATGTAAAAATGTTTTCCTGTGTGAAGTTTTCAATTTGATTAAGAAGTTTTTGTGCTGACAGTATTTTCTTTGTTATTTTTAATCATTGTATCTGTCAAAGAAAAAGATTAAATGATGAAAAGAGAAAAACTTGTGTAAAAATAGGTGATGTCAAGTTTTGACAAAAACACTAGCAGAGTAATGGGGGGGTTAGCTGGAGGTTAAAACTAGAGTGATTGCTTTATTTTGTTTTGGTTTTAAACTGGGAGAAATGAGAGTATGTATATGTGTTGATAGGAGCCATCCAACAGAAAGAGAATTTAATAATTAGCAAAAAAAAGAAGGTAGAGCTATCAAAGGAATTTTCCTGATTACGCAAGAGCAAGTTAAATCTGACCCTACATGGGAGAATAAACTGTCAAGACCATCAAGAGCAGTGAGGGCTGAGTACGGGCACACAGCTGCAGACAGGTGGGTAGAGGGGGTGGCAGCTATTTGTGGACATTCAATGCTGGTAACTTCTATTAAGATTTTTTAGTGGTAACTCTTCCTTACAATAAAAGAAGTCTGCTCTCATATATTTTATTTATATGAAAGTATACGTGTATGTTAGTTGCTCAGTCATGTCTGACTCTATGACACCCCATGGATTGTAGCCTGCCAGGCTCCTCTGTCCATGGAATTCTCCAGGCAAGAATACTGGAGTGGGTAGCCTTTCTCTTCTGCAACATGAAAGTATAAAACTCATTAAAAGTCTGTGAAGTATTACCTGCTGTAGTATTTGTTGGGTAAAGATGAAAGCTTTCATTTGAATTCCAGAAAACCTAGCTCATCTAGACAACCAAAAGAAAAAAAATTGAAGCTGGTCTGAGCGGGAAGGGGTATAGGAAACCACTGATACCACATCATGAGGTAAGTGTTCCTTTCAGTTCAGTTTGGTTCAGTTCAGTCGCTCAGTCGTGTCCGACTCTTTGCACATTTGCCAAATCTGTATTCTTTTATCAAGGAATTGGTCAGCCTTCAGTTTCTCTAATAACAGCTCACAGGTACAGAAGTTCAAGAAAAAAAGGACTCGTATGGAGTATGCTAAGATTATCAATGTCACTAGAGGCATGATATCTTAGCATAAAACCAGACAAGCTTAATGCCAGACAATTTAAACTCAAGATTGAGAAACTTCACTGTATCATATACAGACTCCCTGGAGAAGGAAGTGGCAACCCACTCCAGTATTCTTGGGAAATCCCATGGATGGAGAAGCTTGGCAGGCCACAATCCATGGGGTTGCAAAAGAGTTGGACATGACTTAGCAACTAAATAAAAACAATAATAATGATAAACAGATTAGCTGCTGCCAAACCACAACATTTCATCAGCAGAGAAGCCCTCTGATTTCAGTCACTGAAGGGGTGAGAAATGAGAGGACCTTGGCTGACTGGATAATACAGTCCAGTCTGAGGACTTTATAGAATTGTCAGATTCTTAGCCCCAAATCAAATTTAACAGATTATTTATTTTTACTGCACAACATCCTCATGACATTAACTTTTCAGATTGATAATATAACCCTCCTCTTCCCTTTCCATTAATACATTTCGATTCATAGGCACAGAGACATTTTCTTCACAATGATCTTTCCTTCAGGAACTACTCCCTCTACAGACAATAATCTGAAAGGATGAGCTCTTCACAGTAATACAATCCCCTACGGTTGGGAAGATTCCCTGGAGAAGGAAATGGCAACCCACTCCAGTATTATTGCCTGGAGAGTCCCATGGACAGAGGAGCCAGGCAGGCTACAGTCCACGGGGTCACAGAGTCAGACACGACTGAGCGACTTCACTTCACTTTCACGGGACCGTAAGTGAACTCCTGACAAAGATAGCTACTCACATTCTCTTTTCTGGGAATTAAGACTTGGGATTTGACATTCTCTTTTCTGGAAATTAAGACTTGGGACTGCCAATCTGTCCTTGCCTTTGAGTGACTTGTATCATACGAGTTCAGTTACAGAATGCTGACTTCCTTTTCATAGACTGAACACAGGGGATACCAGTCTGCGGACTTATGAGAACACAAATGATAGCTGAACTCAGTTGCTAAGTCGAGTCAGACTCTGTGACCCCATAAACTGTAGCCTGTCAGGCTGCTCTGTCCATGGGATTTTCCAGGCAAGGATACTGGAGTGGGTTACCATTAGAAGTGGAAATGTGCACTGGATACTGGCTGCCATTGATTCTATGAGATTCAATGTTCTTGTCCCATCATATGCAATTTCCTCTGAATAGCCACTGCTTCTGTTACTTATAGACCAAAGAGTCCAACTTCCCTTCTTCCAAGAGTGTGAAATACTGAAAATGTATCCTTCAGGATCATCTCAAGACATCGATTCTTTGTTAAGCATAATTTCATAAGTCCCTCAAAGCATCCCTTCTCTGGAAAAATGGTGTAGATAACCAGGAGGCAAACATCTGTGTGATGACACTGTAAATGGTCCCACAATTTTCTGTGAAATTTGAAGTAAACCAGTCTTTCTATGGGCTTCCCTGTTGGCTCAGTTCATAAAGAATCTGTCTGCAATACAGGAGACCCTGGTTCTGTTCCTGGGTCAGGAAGACCAACTGGAGAAGGGATAGGCTACCCACTCCAGTATTCTTGGGCTTCCCTGGTGGATCAGCTGGGAAAGAATCCGCCTGCAGTGCAGAAGACCTGGGTTAGATCCCTAGTTTGGGAAGATCCCCTGGAGAAGGGAAAGACTACCCACTCAAGTATTCTGGCCTGGAGAATTCTGTGGACTGTATAACCCATGGAGTTGCAAAGAGTCAGGCATGATTGAGCGACTTTCTTTCATTCTTTCTATGCTGTCTACTCTGTTGTAAAAGTATTCTAGGACACTAAGATGCTGTCGCTGAGAATCCAAAGTAGCAAAATTACATAAGCCTGTGACAGGTCTCCTCATTGTTTACTCCTTACATAACTTTCTTTCTAGATTGCAGCTCTTAGTCAAAAATTCTTGAAAATTTAACATTATTAAATTGAATAAAGTCTATTCCAACACTATGTTATGATTGTCTTACTAAAGGAAATTTTTAACCTTTATACTGAGCTAAAATATTCAGTGATAATCACTGATCCATCAGTCAATGATCAAAATAATTTTAAAGATGCAGTGAATGGAGTAATCAAGATTGTCTGCTCTTGGTAGATATATAATGAGGTTAGAGATACAATCTATAAGTAATATCTTAATTAAATTTAAGAATTGAAGCTAATGAGAAAGAGTGAAATAAAGTCATTTGCAGCAACATGAATGGATTAGAGATTATCATAACAGGTCAAGTAAGTCAGACAGAGAAAGACAAAGATGATATCACTTAAATGTGGAATCTAAAAAAATAATATAAATGAACTTATTTACAAAACAGACTCATAGACATAGAAAAAAAACTTATGGGGAAAGGAGGGGAGGAATAAATTAGGAGTTGGAGATTAAAACATACACACTACTATACATAAAATAGACAACTAACAAGGACCTACTATATAGCACTGGGAACTGTACTAGTTATCTTAACTTATAATGGAAAAGAAACTAAAAAAGAATGAATATATACCTGAATCCTTTCACTATATGCCTGAAAGTAATAGAACATTGCAAATCAACTGTATTTCAATAAAAAATTTTAAAATAAAGAGATTAAGCCTATAAATTTATGTACTTTTATAGAAACCATTTTCCTGGTTGAGAGAAAGACAGAAGTCATACAGCTATTCTTTCTATTTTATGTAATATATACAGAGATTTATTTGTATATACCAAGCATCCCTAGAAGCATTTGTCAAATAAAGCCAACTGTGTGAAATTTCCCCATCCTGCAACTGTTAAGGGTGATGGTGAGGGTCTATGCTTAGATAATAGAAATGTTCCAAAATTCTGACACACGTTGCCTTTGGGTATAGTCATCAAAAAAATATTTTTTCATTGCTGTGTACAATGGATTTTCACAAATCTAAAACACCATCAAGAGGACATCAATTTAATTACAGCTTTGGAGAAACAGCAACAATGTACTTTTAAAACACACACTTTTCATTGTTGTTGTTAAAGACAATAACACAGATTATTTGCAGAATTACAATTACATTCAGTTTGGGGCCCAGAAGGAGTAACAGGGCCTGTGTGAAACAACCGAAAAACAGACAAACTAAATAAAACAACAGACCTCCAGATTTTGGATTCCAGGCAAGGTAGGAGCATGATAACTGAGAGAGGAAAAGTAAATGAGGTGGGCCCGGTTTACAGCCAGGATAAAAATTTCTGACCTCAAAACAGAGAGGAAAACTCAAGTGAAGACTGGCAGTCTCCCAGAGCTCAGGAAACAGAGTTGGGAGCCCAGAGATGTCAGGCCAGCAGAGTTCACCAGGCCCAATCTACTGCATCTGGAGCATGGTAGCAAAAACATGGTTCTGGAGGTAATTCAGAGTACAGATTCAGGCTGCTCTGGGCTTGACAATTCAGTCTGTTCACTGCTTAATTGAGTTATTCAAGTCTCTTTAAAATAAATTTCTTTTGACCCAAATCAGCCATTGTTAGTTTCTCTAAGAGCCTGCATGTATAAACCTAATTGAATATGTAACAACTAAAATACTTACGCCAGAGGCAGAAAGATAATATATAATATGAACCCAGAGTTTGAATTCAAAACAAAGCTCCTCCTACTCTAACTGGAAAATTTGAGCAAGTAATGCATCTTTTTTGAGTTTTAAGTTCTTCAGGTATCAAGTAGAAGAAAAGCATAATAGTATAATCAGAGAAATTAAATCAACTAATGTGGTAAAGCAGTTCAGATTAAGATCTTTAAAGGTTATAAATATTAAAAAAATCTTTTCATATTAGGTTAAAATTATTTATGAGAAGATGATATTCCTCCCTACTAGATTATAAACTACTATATTATCCAGTGTCTGCTACAGCCAGAAACAAATACAAAATCTCATGACTTACAACAGTAAATATTTATTTCTCTTTCTTAGGTCTGAAAGTTGACTGTGGCTTGGCTGGACTCACCAGGGTCATCTGATTGAGTCAGAAATGCTCCATGCTCTCTTATTCTGGGGTCCAACTAGAGGGCAGTGGTTCTCTTTGAATAATGGATGATACTTGAAGCCTGCATACTTTAGGTCAGTTCACATCCCACTGATGTGGGTACACAAAGTGACCCCTGTACCTGGAGAACAAGAAGAGACTGAGGAAAGAGGCAGACCACTCCAGACCAGTAGATGGCAGGGTTAATAAGCGAGGGAACTTACATAGGAGGCTTGTTATAGGTGGCTGCAAGATGAGTCAGTCTCCATACCTGCCCATCGCATCTTAAGAGTTTGCATAAAGGCCTTCACTGGGTTCAGTCACCTATACCATCCAGTCTCTCAACACCAGATTGCTCTCGCAAGCCTGCATCCTTGAAAATGGTTCCCACTGTGGGAACAATGGGCAGAAAGCACATTTCAGGGATGAAAAAGGAGGGTGAGGGGCCTCTGATTGCCTGGATCCTGCTCATAGATTAACTAGTGATCACATCCCCTCAGTGACCCCCTTCTGAATGGGACATGAACATGAACGGGTCAGGGAGGCATCCTCCTTATACAGAGTGGTGGAAGGGGAAAGTGGGTCCACTTTTATTATTTTTATTATTTGCTCATTAGTAATACAATCTATCATGGCTACCAATAAGTAGAGACAAGTCCTTTTATTTTTTTATCTCAAGTTCTTCAGGTATCAAGTAGAAGAAAAGCATAATAGTATAATCAGAGAAATTAAATCAACTAATGTGGTAAAGCAGTTCAGATTAAGATCTTTAAAGGTTATAAATATAAAAAAATCTTTTCATATTAGGTTAAAATTATTTATGAGAAGATGATATTCCTCCCTACTAGATTATAAACTACTATATTATCCAGTGTCTGCTACAGCCAGAAACAAATACAAAATCTCATGACTTACAACAGTAAATATTTATTTCTCTTTCTTAGGTCTGAAAGTTGACTGTGGCTTGGCTGGACTCACCAGGGTCATCTGATTGAGTCAGAAATGCTCCATGCTCTCTTATTCTCGAATATAACTTGGTACAAGTTAAGTGATTAAAAGATGTTTGCTGAGTGGGGTGCCAGGGCCATTTATGGATAGACAACAACTCTAAAATAGTTCTTAGAAGTCACTAAACCTTCCAGCTAATTTTAAGGATTGGGAGGCTGAGATCCACATGTTGGTGGTTTTTCTATCAGAGAGCATTGTTATGCCCGATGTCCGAATCCCCGAGCGGGAAGAGAGAAGGCTTCCAAGGCAATGCAACTCGCAAAAAAAGGGAAGTTTATTACTGACTCGAGCCAGGGCCTTCTGCCTCCGCCATCACAGTGGTGCAGGGTCAGAAAAGCCCTGAGCCCAAGCTGTTACAGAAATTTATAGGACATGCATAATCAATTAGTATCTGGCTTAAGCGGATTGGTTACATGTTTACAAAGCAATTCTATTGGTACAGACATTCGCGGGCTTTTTCAAACCTGGGCTTTCGCGGGCTTTCTCAAACTTGGGCTTTCCCGGGCTTTTCAGCTTTCCCCTTTGTCTCTTACTGGGCGCATATTGATTGGCTGGCTTCAGGTTACCTGATGGGGGTGGGGAATCTTACCATTTCGGGGAAAGCTAAAACTTAGGTCCAGGCTGCCTGTCATGGAATTAACCCTGGCAGCCTCACATTCCCCCCTGTCTTCTTGTTCCTGTAGAGGAATCTTTCTCTTCATCCTGGGCTACCATCTGATATTGCTGCCTTAATACCATAATCTGAATTGTATTGAGACGTTCTTTAATAAATGACATTAGCCGGTTTAAAATACAAGGGCCAATGTAAGTGTTAATAATAGCACTATAAGTGGCCCCAGGAGGGTGGAAACTAAGGTGGTCAGCCAGGGGGAGCGTTGAAACCAAGACTCAAACCATCCCTGTTGGGCCTCTCGTTCCCTCTTACGTTGCGCCAGCCCTTCTCTCACTTTTGCCATAGATTCTCTTACCACTCCTGTATGGTCTGCATAGAAACAACATTCTTCTCCCAGAGCCGCGCAGACCCCACCCTGTTGGAGAAAAATTAAGTCTAATCCTCTCCTATTCTGCAAGACCACTTCAGACAATGAAGTCAGAGACTTCTCTAAGTGGCTGATTGATTTTTCTATGCGAGCTATATCTTCATCTATGGCGGCTCGTAGGGAGGAAAACCCTTGGCCTTGCAGAGACAGTGAAGCTATTCCTGTCCCTGCTCCTGCCAGCCCAAGACTGAACAAGGCTGCCATGGTAATCGCACTGATTGGCTCTCTCTTTTGTCTTAGCAATTCCCGGTCCCAATGTGAGTACATAACCTCTTCAGAGTGGTATAAGATTTTTGGCATTATAGCAACCAGGACACAGAATTCTTGATTCTGGTTAAAAACCTTCACATTTAAACATGGGGTTAGCCCAGTATGTGAACAAATCCACCAACCCCCAGCCTCTGGCACAATCCAATTTTTGCCATGTAAGCGTAGGTTACTGATAGTCCGGGCACAGAGGGGAGTTTTATCACGTGACACTGTGCCCAAACAGAGTCCCTGTCCCCAAACTTCATTCATTGTGAGGCCAACCTTGCGTTCTTCCCATCGGCATTGGGGCAGGTTCTGGCCTGAAGACAAGTGGTAAGAGACATTGAGGCCTATAGCCTCATAAAAGGGTGGGTGAAGATTATAACAAAGCCAACAGGACTGGGTCGCATTAGGGTTGGTATGGTTTAAGACCGTAAAGGCTGCATTCACTAAGGCCCATAGGGGGTCCTGAATTGTTGAGCTAATGGTAACAGCCAGAGGGCCAGGGGTCTCCGTCAATTTGCCTCTAAGGCTCGGAGTAGAGGAGATGTTAAATGTTCCCGGCGAGCTTGGTCTGAAGGTAGTTGGCTTGGGGGTTGCCTTGTGCCCCTGTAACGTTTTGATCAGATTGGGACCTAAACTATGTACCTGCACTGGCTCAATAACCTGTTTAATGATCAAAAGCTTGCCTGGGTAGGGGCCGGGCCAATTTACATGAAGCTGAAAACCCCAAGTCAGTCCTGAGATCCAGCGGTTTTCTTTTTTCGCCCGTTCCTGGTTAAATTGTACTCGTACCTGAGGGCCATGGTGTCTACGGTCCTTGAAGGTGAAGCTAACTAGATCTCTGTTTCCGACATCCCACCTCTGGGGTCCATCACAAGAGGTCACACAACTCCAGCTCTTGCAATAATAGCTTTCTATGCCACTACAGGTTTTCCAGTTATTTCTTACATAGCCCGGGCAAGCCCAGAACCCCAACCTATGGTTTTTTATCCCATCCCTATAGTACTTATCATAGAGACCGTCCTGCTTTGCGAAGAGGCTTGAGAGATCGAAGTTCAGGTCCGGCCACCAGGTGTTCGGAGGGTGGATTCCTGATGTCTCATTGAGCAGCTCATGAGTTTGCCCGTCGTTGAGTTTCCAGGTGATCTTAGCAGGTTGATGGGGGTTATGACTGGTCGCTCCTGGGTCGACGAGAGCTGCCATCAGCAGGAGAATTAGGAGGCCTCCTGGCGGGCAAGTTTCAGTTTCAAAGGATTTGACGGGTGAGGACTCGCCTTCCATTCTGCTCGTGCTTTTTCCTGTTCTTCCGGCGTGGCTTGCCGCACGTGATGGCAGTGAACCCAGGGTCCAATTCCGTCGACCTTGACAGCAGTAGGAGTGGTAAGGAGAACAACATAAGGGCCTTTCCATCTAGGTTCTAATACTCTAGATTGGTGTCGTTTTACCCAAACCCAATCACCTGGGCCAATATTATGTGAGGGAAGAGCCCTCCTGTTTTGGCCCTCGTGTATCTCTCGAATCAATTTCCAAACATGGTTATGCACCTTACTTAATGCCATCAGAGTTTGCTGGAATTGTCCCAAAGTAGGGGGTGGCAGGCATTTTCCTTCGAAAATAGGATACACAGGAGGGGGTCTCCCATATAAAATCTCAAAAGGAGTAAGATTCAGCTTATAAGGGGTGTTACGCGCCCGAAAGAGTGCAAAGGGAAGGAGGGTCACCCAGTCCCCGCCAGTCTCTATTGCCAACTTTGTCAAAGTTTCTTTTAGGGTCCGATTCATTCTCTCAACCTGTCCTGAGCTCTGGGGATTATATTCGCAATGTAACTTCCATTTCGTCCCCAGAGCTTGGGCCAGCCCTTGTACAATCTGGCTCACAAAGGCAGGTCCGTTATCAGAGCCCATAGTCACTGGCAGCCCATACCTAGGCACTATCTCCTCTAAGATCTTCTTAGCAACCACTATTGCTGTCTCTCCCTTAGTGGGGAAAGCTTCTACCCACCCCGAGAAGGTATCTACCAGAACCAACAGATAGCGATACCCGTACTGGCCTGGCCTTACCTCAGTGAAATCTATCTCCCAGTGTTGCCCTGGCTCCTCCCCCCGGTACCTCATTCCCGAGTGCTGCTTCTTCTCTGCCCTCATCAGCTGGCACGCTTCGCAGGCTTGAATTATCTCTCGTACAGCTGCATTTTGTCGAGGGAACCTCAGGCAGGCCGTCTGGAGAAGTGTTAGGGTCTTTTTTTCTCCCAAGTGGGTAGTTGTGTGCAGGTGTTCACACAGGTGACGACCCAGGGTGGCAGGCAATATCAGGTTGTTGTTTTGGTCCCGGTACCATCCATCTTGGTCATCCTTCTGGAGGGTGGCATCCTTGTTGATCCAAGCGAGATCAGGGAGGGAATAGTCGGGGACTGGCGGCAGAGTCCCCATACCAGGAGGTGGAAGTCCCACAGCTAATATGGGGGCGGCGTAGTCCCGGCTAGCCGCTTCTCGAGCGGCCGCATCAGCGGCACGATTGCCCCGCGCCTTAAGGTCTTCTCCTTTCTGGTGACCGGGGACATGTACTATTGCTACTGCCCGGGGCAGTTGGACAGCCTCCAGGAGCCTGCGAATCTCGGGCAGATTTTTGACCTCTTTTCCCTCAGCTGTCCGAAATCCCCTTTCTTGGTATATGGGACCTTGAATATGGGCAGTGCTGAAAGCATATCGGCTGTCAGTATAAATGGTGACTCTCTTCCCTTTGACTTGCTCTAGAGCCTGTATTAGGGCAATCAATTCTGCTTTTTGCGCAGAAGTGTTTGGGGGAAGTGTCTCAGCCCATATCGTCTGCCCTGAATCATCAACTATGGCGGCTCCCGCCTTCCTTTGCCCATCTTTTACATAGCTGCTCCCATCGGTGAATCATACTAGCTCACTGTTGCTTAAGGGAACATCAGTTAAGTCTTTTCGTGCCGCCAGGGCCTCAGCCAGTATCTCATTGCAGTCATGGAGAGGGCGGTCCTTCTCTGGGTTAGGTAGGAGCGTGGCCGGATTTAGGAAGCAAGGGGTCTGAAAACGCACCCGTGGGGCATCGAGCAGCAAGGCCTGGTAGTGTGTCAAGCGGGCATTGGAGATCCACTTACCCGGCGGCTGCTTTAAAACCCCTTCGATGGCGTGGGGGGTGTACACAAAGAGTTGCTGTCCATACGTCAACTTGTCAGCGTCGCGGACGAGGAGGGCTGTAGCTGCAATGATGCGAAGGCAAGGGGGCCACCCAGCGGCCACCGGGTCTAATCGCTTCGAAAGGTATGCTACCGGCCGCTTCCATGGTCCCCATTGTTGCGTCAAGACCCCCTTTCCTATTCCTTGCTTCTCATCTACAAACAGCTGGAATGGCTTATTTGGGTTAGGCAGGGCAAGGGCTGGGGCTTCTAGTAGGGCCTGTCTAAGCGTCTGGAAAGCCTTTTTCATTGGCTCAGTCCAAGTCCAGTTTGGGGTCTCTTTACTTCCCTCATACAAGGGCCGGGCCTTCTCAGTAAACCCCATGATCCACAGTCTACAATATCCAACAATCCCCAGAAACTCTCTCACCTGGCGAGGGGTTTTGGGCTCTGGTATCTGCAATATTGTTTCTTTCATGGCCTGAGTTAGCCACCTTTGTCCCTGCCGGATCTTATACCCCAAATAGGTGACCTCTTGCCGGGCTATTTGTGCCTTCTTTGCGCTAGCACGATACCCCAAGATGCCTAGGGTCTGTAAGAGGTCCCCGGTGGCACGGCTGCATGCCTCCTCTGTGGTTCCAGCCAACATGAGGTCATCTACATATTGTAGCAGAATGACCTCTGGGTGGCAAGCCCGATATTCACAGAGGTCCTAACTCAGAGCCTCATTAAACAAGGTAGGGGAGTTCTTGAACCCCTGTGGGAGACGGGTCCAAGTTAATTGTACTACCGGTTGGCCCTCCCCCTCAGTCCACTCAAAGGCAAATATCTCCTGGCTCTGGGCCGCCAGGGGTAGGCTGAAAAAGGCATCCTTCAAGTCCAACACAGTATACCAAGTGTACTCAGGCAGTAAACTGCTCAGGAGGGTATATGGGTTAGGGACAGTGGGGTGTATGTCACTCACCCGCTTGTTGACTTCTCGCAGGTCTTGGACAGGTCTGTAATCTGTCCCCCCTGGCTTCTTCACCGGCAGTAAGGGGGTGTTCCAAGGGGATTGGCATCGCCTGAGAATTCCGGCATCCATGAGACGTCGAATGTGGGGAGTGATCCCCCGCCGAGCTTCCTGGCTCATGGGGTACTGTTTCACCCTCACAGGAACTGCCTCTGCCTTTAGCTCAATGACGACCGGATGTCTCTGTTTGGCTAGTCCCATCCCTGCCGTTTCTGCCCAGGCCAATGGGTATTTATGGACCCACGGTTGTACATCTAGTGCTATGGTCTCTGAGGGCTTAGGCACAAAAAGTCTGTATTCATCTCTTAAGGCTAGGGACAAGACATGTATCGGTTGTCCAAGTCCATCCGTGACTGACATTCCCCCCGGGTCAAAATGAATCTGAGCATTAACTTTAGTCAACAAATCCCGTCCAAGTAGAGGGGCTGGGCATTCTGGTATCACCAAAAACGAATGGGACACCTGGTGGGTCCCCAGATTTACTTTCCGTTCTGTTGTCCAACAATATCTTTTTGTCCCCGTGGCTCCTTGCACTAAGCTGGTTTTTTTAGACATTGGTCCCAGTTTTTTATTTAAAACAGAGTGTTGGGCGCCAGTATCTACCATGAAGCCAACGGGTTTCCCCTCCACATGTATGGTTACCCAGGACTCGGGGAGGGGCACCGAGTCTTGACTCCCCTAGTCACTGTCTTCCCCCGCATATAGAACTCGAGTTCCAGGGGAAATTTTCTCTCTCTGGGTCATTCCTCTCTTTGAGTCCCTCTTAGGGCACTCGTTTTTCCAGTGCCCCTGTTCTTTGCAGTAGGCGCACTGATCCTTCTTTAGGGCCTGCCTTTTTGGTTTTTCTTTTTCTCCCATCCGGGGGTCTCGAGGTTCCCTCAATTCTGTTCCGGCCTTTATCCCAGCAAAAAGGATCTGGGCTAGCTCCCTCTGGTTCTTCCGGTTTTCCCTCGCCCTATGTTCCCTATCTTCTTTCCTGATCTTCTCAGCTAATTCCCTTTCCTCCCGTCGAATTCGTTCTTCCCTTTCTTCTGGGGTCTCCCTATTATTAAATACCTTTTCAGCTACTTTCAGTAAATCCTGTATTGTCTGTTCTCCCAATCCCTCTACCTTTTGTAATTTCTTCCTAATATCTGGGGCTGCCTGATTTACAAACGCTAACAGAACTGCAGCGCGTGACTCCTCAGCCTGGGGGTCCATAGGTGTATATTGCCTGAAAGCCTCCATCAGCCTCTCTAGGAAGGCTGCTGGGCTCTCAGTGGGCTCTTGCCTTACTAGATTTACCTTTGCCAGATTCGTCGGCTTTCTTGCTGCAGCCCGCAGGCCAGCCATTAGAGTCTGGCGGTACACTCGGAGATGCTCCCTACCCTCCACCCGCTCAAAATCCCAGTTAGGCCGCAACAGAGGAAACCCCTCGTCCACGAGATGAGGCTGGGCAGTTGGTCTCCCGTCGGCCCCCGGGACCCGTTTCCGTGCCTCTGCCAGGATTCGCTCCCGTTCTTCCGTGGTGAAGAGCACCTGCAACAGCTGCTGACAATCGTCCCAGGTGGGGTTATGAGTGAACAAAATGGAATCTAAGAGGTCAATGAGGCCTTGGGGTTTCTCTGAGAAAGGAGGGTTCTGGGTTCTCCAATTGTACAGGTCACTTGTGGAAAAGGGCCAGTACTGATAGGTTCACTCTCCGTCCGGGTTAGCTGGTCCCACTCGGACGGGGAGCGCCTGAACAGTGGATGAAGGTAACTCTGGGTCCCCAGGGTCTTGCCCACCCCTATCTCCCCTAGTTCTCCCCCAGGTCCCCAGTGCCGGTCCCCCCTCATGGTCAGTTCCCGTTGGCCCTTTTAAATCTCTCGGTTCACCCGTGGGAGCTTCTCTCCTCGGAGGGGGTTGCGAGGAGGGCACATATGGCGGAGGCCTTATCTCCATTTCTAGATCTATCAGGTTTGGATAAGATGATTCCTGAAGGACTGGTTTTGGGTCTTCTTTCTTTTTGGTTTCCTCCGGGGGGAATCTCCATCACCAGGACCTGTGAATTGGAGGAACTAGGAAGTGTATAAACAAAAGGTTTTAACCATTTAGGTGGATTTTCCACTAAATCCTGCCAGACCATGACATAGGGGACCTGATTTGGATGGCCCCAGGGATCAGGAGCCATAATCTTCTCCTTCACAGCCTGTATGATGGACGGTTGAAAGGTGCCTTCCGGAGGCCATCCTACCCGAAAGGCGGGCCACTCTGCAGAACAAAAAGTTATTAATTTACTTTTCTTGACTAGCAAAGACAAGTTATGGGCCCTGGCCCTGACATCCGAAAAATGGTCAGTCATGAGAGAAAGTGGGGTAGATTCTCTCTGACCCATGGTTAAAATAAATGGTAAGGAAGAAAGAGAGAGAAAGTCACTGAGAATGACCACCAAAAATCCTACCGGGAGTGGTGGCGGCCAAGAGGTTGGGCTTATGGTATGCTTTTGGAACTGTTTATGTGCCTACGTCATTGCACGGAAGTTTTCTTGCTGGGGGCGGGCACCCTAGGGGTTTCTAGCCCGTTCCGTGACCCCCTTATCCTCTCACGGGAGTCTTCAAGTGGCAGGCGCCCTAATGGCCTTTAAGTGCCTGACCCGTGCCCACAAGTAGAATTTTAGGCCACGTCCTCAGTTAGGGATGTTAAAGGAGAGTTTCACCCGGTCGGGCTCTAGTTACTGAGGCTCACTTATTGTAGGGCCTTCAGAGTCCGCCAGAGTGTAGCCCTGGCCAGGATTCATCAATTGCCCCACAACCGTTCGCCTGTTCACTGAAACTCCCGAAAAGAAAAGGAGTGGAGGGGAGATCGGAGAAGAAGAGAAGGAGAATAAGTCAGAAGAGAAAAGAACGATGCCCCAGAAGAGAACGAGAATAGAGACAATGCCGGCACACACAAAAACACGGAGAGCCGAGGACAAACACACGGACAAACAAACGTCGGCCGACGACACAGCGCTGGATTTTCGGGCCCCCTGAATTTCACCTTACCGAATGGCGTCCGCTGTTCACCAGACTCGGGGTCGGGAGAGGAACTTTCTTCCCCGCGGAGTCGGCTGCCTCCCAGCGCGTCCGCTGGCCTTGGCCTTACGCTGGCTGGTCCCCCCTTTCTAGAAAGCCTTCCCTGCAGAGTCGGCTGCCTCCCAGCGCGTCCGCTGGCCTTGGCCTTACGCCGGCTAATCCCCCTTTACAGAAAGCCTTCCTTCTGTGCCAGATACGCACCCTCCTGCTCCCCAACAGGGCCCTGAATTTACTGTGGTCTTTCCTGAGCACCGGTGTTATTATTTCTCCTTCCCCCTTTGTCCTGGAAGCGTTCTCTTCTCCCGGTCAAGGGATCCCGGACGAGCCCCCAAATGTTATGCCCGATGTCCGAATCCCCGAGCGGGAAGAGAGAAGGCTTCCAAGGCAATGCAACTCGCAAAAAAAGGGAAGTTTATTACTGACTCGAGCCAGGGCCTTCTGCCTCCGCCATCACAGTGGTGCAGGGTCAGAAAAGCCCTGAGCCCAAGCTGTTACAGAAATTTATAGGACATGCATAATCAATTAGTATCTGGCTTAAGCGGATTGGTTACATGTTTACAAAGCAATTCTATTGGTACAGACATTCGCGGGCTTTTTCAAACCTGGGCTTTCGCGGGCTTTCTCAAACCTGGGCTTTCGCGGGCTTTTCAGCTTTCCCCTTTGTCTCTTACTGGGCGCATATTGATTGGCTGGCTTCAGGTTACCTGATGGAGGTGGGGAATCTTACCATTTCGGGGAAAGCTAAAACTTAGGTCCAGGCTGCCTGTCATGGAATTAACCCTGGCAGCCTCACAAGCATAACTTCAGGTTGCCCATCCACCCCAAGCCTGAGGTGTGAGCAGGATTGGAAATGCGCTTTGTGGAGTGCACTGTTAAATAGGGCAAAATGCCAAAAAAGCCAGATCCATATATTAAGTGTTTCTATTAACATTAGCTGAAGATAATTAGCCCCTGGTTGAAAGTTGTTGGCTACAAGGTGAAAAGGAAATCAGCTTTGCACACATAGCTAAATAAGTGCAAATCAAGAAAACAGGGCACTCGTGGTAAAGAATCTGCCTGCCAGTGCAGGAGACATAAGAGATATGGGTTCCATCCCTCCATCGGGAAGATCCCCTGGAGAAGGGCATGGCTACCCACTCCATTGCCTGGAGAATCCTATGGACAGATGAGCCTAGTAAGCTACAGTCCATGGGATCACAAAGAGTCAAACATGACTAAGTGAGGGCACACACACACACACACACACACACACACACACACACACACACACAAAGAAAGTAAAAACATTATTTGAAAAAATATGCACTCCATGTTCATAGCAGTATTATTTGCAGAAGCCAAAACAGAAATTTTGTCATTTGCAGCACCATGAATAGACCTAGTAGGTATTATGCAGAATGAAATAAATCAGACAGGGAAAGAGAAATAAGTGATTTCACTTACATGTTGAATCTTGAAAAAAACACACAAGCAAAGCAAAATGGAAAGAAACTCATGGATAAAAAGAACAAATAGGTAATTGCCATAGGAGGAGAGAGGTGAGAGGTACGGTGAACAGATTAAGGAAACTAAGATGTACAAACCTCCAGTTATAAATAAATAAGCCAAAGGAGGTAATATACAGCATAAGGAATATGGTCAATAATATTGTAATAATTTTTCATGGGAACAGATGGTTTCTAGATTTATTGTGGTGATCATTTCATAATGTATGCAAATGTCAAATCCTAGTGATAGTACACCTGAAACTAATATAATATTCTGCATCAACTACATTGTATTAAAAAAAATCAGTCAAGGTGATTCAGCATTTTAATAGAATAAAGGAGAGAACCACATGATCATTGCATTAGATGTAGAAAAACATCTAAAAACAAATCAACGTTAATTCATGATTAAGGCTCAGATAATAGAAATAGAAGGTAATATCCTCAATATTTTTGTGTTTGCACTGGTTAAATGTAGGCAATACTAACTAAAATTTGGCATGTAGAAGAAAATTAGATTTGGAGGGAAAAATCATTTGTTTGATTTCTAATATATCTGATTTGAAGTGCTCTGGCTTTGGTTTTTCTCTCATCTAAGAAGAGAATCCAAGGGGACAGATGGTTGGTATTTCTGGAGGTTATAAACAGGTATGAATAGGGCCATAATGTTGGAGTCATGGTTGATAAGAGATTATTGAGGTGATGGTTACAGACATGGTTGGTTGCACAGAGGTTTCATTGTGTGGTGTTTATGAGCATGCATTTTGGAATCTCACTACCTGAGTCATTCCTACATTTTAGCATTAAGATTCTAGGCAAGAAATTCAACTTCTCACTTTAGTTCCTTTTTAAATTAATTTTTATTGGAGTATAGTTGCTTTATGATATTGTGTTAGTTTCTTGTTGTCCAGCAAAGTTAATCAGCTATGTGCATACATATATCCCCCCTTTTTTTTGTATTTCTTTCCCATTGAGGTCACCACGGGCTTTCCTTGTGCCTCAGCTGGTAAAGAATCCGCCTACAATGCAGGAGACCTGGGTTTGATCTCTGGGTTGGGAAGATCCCCTGGAGAAGGGAAAGGCTACCTACTCCAGTGTTCTGGCCTAGAGAATTCCATGGACTGTATAGTCCATGGGATCGCAAAGAGTTGGACACGACTGAGCAACTTTCACTAGATCACCACAGAACATAGGTCACCACAGAACGTTAAGTAGAGTTCCCTGTACTATACAGTAAGTTTTCATTTGTTGCCTATTTTATATATAGTATTAATAGTGTATATATGTCAACCCCAATCTCCCAGTTTATCTTACCCCCTGCCCCAATTTGTGTCCATACATTTGTTCTCTATGTCTATGTGTTCTGTCTATTCCTGTTTTGAAAATAAGATCATCTATACCATTTTTCTAGACTCTGTATATATGCATCAATATATGATATTTGTTTCTCTTTTTCTGATGTAGTTCACTTTGTTAACTTTACTTGTTTAAAATTAGAATGATGATATACCAATCATTACAATACATCTACTTGATGGAATACCACAAGGATGTTATGAGAATTGAGGGAATTTTATGTGTCAAGTGTTTAAAAAATGGCCTATCGTATGCTAGCTTCATTATTGTCTAATTTAAAAAATTCTACACATGAGACAAGTGCTCAGGGCTGGTGCACTGGGAAGACCCAGAGGGATGGGATGGGGAGGGAGGCAGGAGGGGAAATCGGGGATGGGGAACACATGTACACTTGTGGCGGATTCATGCCAGTGTATGGCAAAAAACACTACAATATTGTAAACTAATTAGCCTCCAACAAAGAAAAAAAATGAAAAAAAAATTTTTGTAATTCTACAAACTCTAGTTTTTGCTATTGCTGCTGTTATTTGAGAGAAAGAAAAGAGCATGAAATATGGAGAGGACCTGAAAGTCCTTTGATTTAGAACTTTCATATTTATAATATTGTTTTTGCATATTTATTATTAAACTCTATTTTTAATATATTGAGGTCAAAAGCATCTTTTAATAGTTTTTATTTCCCCACCAATTTAGATTGTGTTCTCTCAGAAGCAGATCCAGTGACGAGAAAGTAAGTGCACATAATTTACTCGGGAGGTGATCCTAAGAAACATTGGTAGGGCAATTAAGAGTGAAACAGAGTAAGGAATTAGGTCACTATCATCTGGATACCTTGTTAGCATTGTGAACAAATGTGACTTAATTCCACCTTGGGTCTCTAGAAAACAAAGTGGAACACATCTTGGGATTATCCCAAATGAGAATAGAGAAAATTAGAGTATCTTTCCATCAATTACCCCAACTGTCCAAGGTGGAGGGCTACTCCAGCAGCATAAATTTTCTGGGGCATTTCTGCCTTGCCTTTTGCATAGGCTAAGAGTTTTCCCAGGGTTAGAAAGAGCCCTCCAGCAGAAAGTAGCAGAAAATTCATTAAGAAGGTTTTGGTGTGCAGAGCTAAGGGGATATGGCTGGCCCTACATAGCTATTGCTACACCCACACTCCAGATAGAAAATACTAAATAATAATGGTCTAATTCAGTAACGGGTCCTGTTGTTCCCAAAAGAGCTTTATAAAACAAAAAGAAGTTTTAAAAAATGTATAAATTAAATTAAATAAATTTTACTTTAAAAGTTAATGCGCTATTATGAGGCATGATACCAGCTTAAAAGGGCCAAGGACAATAATTATTTTTAATACAATGGATCATCAAATGAGGAGTTATTTGTAAAGCCTGTAATGCTACAAAAATAGAAAAACAATGTACCCTTAAATCATAAGACGTATCAACATAAAAGCCATTCCATATATTTTTTAAACAACACTTAGTCTAGTTGTTTGCCTGAATCCTAAGTAACTTCCTTTTCCATCACTCACTGATACATGGTACTCAAAGATGAGTCCTTCATATGTTTTAGGTTAAATATTTCCCATTTTAAACAAGCCTCTCACAGCTTCGTTATCCCCTGTCCTTAATAAAATCAGGCTCTCTCCTGACCTTTCCCTGGTCATAGCTGCTACTCACTGACTTTCGAAGAAGGTCAGGGAATAGAACTTAGTGTTTTTCTTCCTCTCCTGCTTTCCTGACTCCCTCTGTTCTTCTTCCAGATCATAACTCTTGCTCTTCTTGTAAAATTCTATCTTCTGTAGATTAATTCCATGTCCAATCCCATCATTTAATTTTTAAGTCTCTCCTTTTCTCACTTCCTAAGGAAAACGTCCCTGACTCTCTGCCCCACCACTGTCGCCCCCCTGCATTTCTGCATTACTCTGATAGTGATTGTTATTAAAATTCCAAATGTATCTATTCAACTTAATTGTCAGTACTTTAGAGAGCACTCTAAGCTCTAGCAACTTACATTTTTCGAATTTGACTTTCATGATGACCAAATTTACTCCAAGTTTACAAATGAAGAAAGTAAGGCCTGATAAGGTTAACAAATTTGCCAGCATCACAGTTAGAAAGCCTTGAACCTGTCCCATATCAAACTCAAGTAGCAAAACTCCAGAATTTGCTCTTCCCCCCATACTTCTCCACTGCTTCTAAAGTATTTTAATTTGTTTTTTCAAGAATGTTTACTGTTTATCTTCTTGAAAGATTCTAAGCTTTGTGGAAGAAGGGCTCATATCTATGTTGCCACATAGGTAAGTCATAGACCCATGTTTGACACAAAACAGGTGTCTGGTTTATCTTTGCTGACTAAGTAAATGAATAAACCAGTCAATATCTAATCCTGTATCCTAAAATAACTTAAGAGATTGTTGATAGGTTGGTAGTGATCAGTATTTTTATTTTCCTAGGATAAAATCAAGCATATTGACCAAAATGGAACCACAATTATAAACCACTTAGTAGTAATTTATGGCATATAATGTTTTTAGATTTTTCTTTTAAAAATTTTCCATTTGCATGTAAAAGTGAAAGTTGCTCAGTTAACTCTCTGAATTTAGACTGGTTAGAAAAAGGACAGGTTCAATTAATAAAATATCCTTAAAGAAATAAAATTTTTATTACTTAAATGCTTATTGCAGTAACCAAGTCAATACAATTTGCTTATGGATATTTATTGGTTCATTAATAAATTAGTTACCATTTGCTTTTCCATTAATTTTTCAGAATATCAATACATATGCCCAAGATTAATCCAAGTGTTATGGAGAATATATAAGAAGGAGAAGACCTAAGCTTTGTTCTTAAGTACTTTGCAGTCTAGCTTGATAGATGAGACAAACAATGGACAGTCAAAAAAAATCTCTATAATCAAGTGTCATTTTGCATGACACACACTGAAATGTTACAGATATTCCAAGTGGGACTTTTCCCTGAGAGCTGGAGAAGGGAAGATAGTTTAGAGGATGAGGTGACTGTGAGGGAATGTAGACTTTTCATTAGTAGAAGTAAGAGAATTTTAGGAAGACAGGGAAGGCTAGAGAAATCGGTCATAGGAGGTGCTCAGTCCTATCCGACTCTTTGCAGCCCCATGGACTGTAGCCTGCCAGGTTCCCTTGTGCATGGAATTTTCCAGGCAAGAAGAACACTGGAGTGGGTTGCCACTCTCTTCTCCAGGGGTTCTTCCTTACCCAGGGATTGAACAAGCACCTCCTGCATTGCAGGTGATGTCTTTACCATCTGAGCCACCAGGAAAACATAGGAGGTAGATGAATAGAACAAAAAGGCAAATTGTTAGCCATAAAAACAGTTTGTGATAGGAAAGAATTGCAATGCTCTGTTTTAAACAACAAACTGGCTGATGGAAGGCAGTGACCGCCACATTGAAGGCTTAGAGTAATATAAGACATGACGCAGAGCCGTTGAGGATTAAGAGCAGGGTGATGAACAAGGGTCAGTAGGAAGATCACAACAGCATTATTTTTAGAAGGATGGAGGAAGAGCAGAGACTGAAGGTAGAGACCAGCTGCTACCGGAGTTATTTCAACGCTAGATGAAAGGGACCTGGATTACCATTAAGACACGAGGAATCGAAAGGAACAAAGAGATGAGTCACCATGAAGGCAGAATTGAAAGGGCCTGTTGACTGAGCAAATATATAGATCTCAGGAAAGGAAGAAATAAACAGTTGTATCAAAGTTCTAAGTCAGGAGAATCAGAACAAGCATGGCACCACTATTAGATAAGGAAGAGTCAGTTGGGAAATCAGTTGGTGGAGAAAACATGGAGACTAGGAGGTTTGGATTTTAGACACACTGCCTTGGAGGTGACAGAAAACACAAACATGAGATTTTTAAAGCTTTTACAAACAGAAGACTGAAATGTAAAGGAAAATCTTGGCCAGAAATTTAATTGGGAATGAAACCAAATTTACTATTTTGTATTTAAATTTTATTACTTTAAATACATAATTTACAGAGAGATCTTTGAGAAATGACTTCCCTGTAAGGAAACATTCTCCTTAAAAATGGATGCTGACTATAGTGGGGTTGAAGTTTACCTGCCAGAACTCAGATGTACCTCAAAAATGTAAATTTATTTTCTATGAGTTCTTCTTGCCTTCCTGCCCCTAATTCAATGACTAAAAAAAAATACCCTTAACTTTTCTATTACTGGTATTGTTTAAGGTAAGTACTCAGTAACTCAAAATTTAAACTCCCTATCAAAGCTGTTTGTGCTCTGTCACAGGGCTTCTATTCTGCCTTCACCATTTCAACGTTCATCCAAATATTCAAAGAGGTGGTGGGGTGGGGTCACTGATCCAGAAACTGCCCTTCCACATCTTGCTGGCTGCCACTGGGATATGCTTTGTCTTAGCACATTACTAAGCATCTTCAACAGGTGTTCATCTTGAGCCACTTTCCATCTGTTCTTTTGATGCTTTACCCTGACAACCATTATGAATCATGTGTTCCTGTGATAGCATTTAGTCAAGGCCCCTTTTGTTCTTTCAGTTTTCTCAACATTTTCTCATCACATTATATAGTCACACAGAAACTTCTGGACACCACAAACAGGCTTCAGGCATTAAGAAAATTATTCCGGGTGCATTCAGTTCCTCCAAGAACATCACTGTTTTTATGTTCCCAACCATATTATTCATGACATCATTCCGAACTGGGACTTCCCTGAAAGATCTATATAATCTCTTCAGAATCCTAGGAGTCAAAGTTCAAGATTCAACATTTTTGAAATTCCCAAAATGTATTTGGATTTTCCAAAGTGTATTTGGATATGTTTTGTTGTCCCCCAGGATCTCAATTTTGGGAGAGAGAGTGTAGCCAAGACCCAGTGGTATACTGGAGGCAGCTTCTACCAGCTCATGAAAGCTGACTGCTGTATCTTCAGGGATGTTGCTAGCCAGCTGTTAACCATGGACATCATGTGAACTTAAGTTTAAATTAATTACATCAAGAACGAAGGTAATAAATATTCCAACTCATCCTGTTCTAATAATTTTAATACATCTTTACTAATTTTATTAGCATTTTTCTAATAAAATATACTTCACTAATATCTATGCCCTTGAGGTTATTCATGTGCAATGTATCCTCCCAGCTCTCCATTCAATGAAATCAGATTGGTAGCTTGAAATTTTTCATAAAGTATTTACAGAACAGAAATTGGCAAATGTAATGGTAAACATTTACCATCACTCCACTGTTCATGATTTCACCTCTTGCCATTACTCCCTTGAATTCTTCATCTCTTCTCTTTTTTGCACCAGTGGTTTTAGGGTTTCATTACTTCTGCTTCATATGTGAAAGTGCTGCCCTTGTATTTTCCTCTTCTTCAACATTAAAAAAATGTAACAATGACATTTATTATATATTTTAAAAGAAGGGCAGCAGAGGACCTGGGCTTTCCAAATATTATCCTCATTGCATGACTACTAACTTGCTTTGCAAACTTTATCTTCCTAGCAAGTGAAAGGACAAATCTCAGCCAAGATTTCAAATCATCCCAAACTCCAAATTAATAGAGTTCCTTTTGCAAAGATTTATTACAGCAACAAGTAGCAATAAATTGTGAGTTACTCTGAATAACTCATAATTTCAAATGTCCCTCCATATTTTACCACTTTGGCATTCTTGGTTCCTCATAACTTTCTTAATTTCTCATGGTAATCAAGCTGATTTGATTTAACTAGTAATTGATGAACATAAGTAATTGTGTTCCCTTGGCATCTTTAACAAATGGAATCACCTCAGAACAGCAGTCTCAGAGCAGAGGATTTTCTGTGTTTCTGTTTCCAGAAATGGAATGGAAAAGGTAAGAGATTGCTTCATTAATCACTAACAATTATTTTTTAAATTGGAGAAACCACAGACTAATGAATGTTTCAGTTTCTTCTAGCTCCTACATTCAGTCTTAGTTAATTAAGCCCTAGACTAAATCTCTATTTTCTCACTCTATTGATTAAATGGCCACTTTGCCAGAGAGAACTTAAAAGAACAAGCTTTGGGGAAATATATTTATTGTCAAATTCTCTGATGAAATGATCCCAGTTCCCTGAGTTATGCAACATTTTCTAACCCAAAGAAACAGAATAACAAAGTTTCATTCATGGGAAAATGCTAGAATTTTTCCCTGAACATAATGAGAAAATGGAATTTCTATTATTAAGACAAGGAATCTAGTAACTTTGGACCACGTAAGTATCAATACCTTGCCATTATAACATACAGTACTTTCTCCTTTATTCTTTAAAAGAAATAATGTTATGCTCACCCAGGATTAATCATCTTTATAGAAGAGCATTCTATACTGTTTACCTGGTTTTGTAAACTCTGGCTGCCAAAACCTTATCTCCATTGGTTAAGCTAAGTCTATCCATCCAGGTATCATATATAGGAATACTTGAAGGTTTAATTAACTTTCAGGGATTTATCAAGAGACAGAAATATTTGTGGAAAATACTGAAGCAATGTTCAGTAACATCACCACATGCATAGTATGCTGCTAATGCTGCTGTGGCTGCTTAGTCATTTCGGTCATGTCCAACTCTGTGCAACCCTATGG
The DNA here is from genome assembly GCF_963930625.1 of Muntiacus reevesi. NCBI lineage: Eukaryota > Metazoa > Chordata > Mammalia > Artiodactyla > Cervidae > Muntiacus > Muntiacus reevesi. The sequence goes on along the minus strand of NC_089262.1, from coordinate 36,068,828 downwards.
CCTGTAGCCCGCCAGGCTCCTCTATCCATGGGGAGTCTCCAGGCAAGAATACTGGAGTGCGTTGCCATGCCCTCCTCCAGGGGATCTTCCCAACCCAGGGATCAAACCTGGGTCTCCTGCATTGCAGGCAGATTCTTTACCACTGAGCCACCGTGGAAGCCCATGCTTAGTACAACCAGAATCAAACAACAAATTAATTTTAGTGAAAAAGCTAAGTAAACTGTAAATGTATACACAGGTAATGTTCTCATATCACCTGATGATAATCTAGCATGGCTAGACAAAATGATCTGTTCTCACCTGGATATTGCTGTTTCTTTCACAGTGTTCTTTCAAATCTTTAAGATGGGAGAGCTCTTTTTCCTTCCCATCCCTTATTAAAATAAATGCACTGGTTTATTTTTGCTCATGCACTTACTTAGAAGCAACTGAGTATTTATCACATTTCTGCAGATGTGCTTGCCTCCCTCTAAAGTGCACTACAAAAAGTTAATTGCCAAAAAAAAAAAAAAAAAAAAGTTAATTGCCTACTTTTCTGTAACAAGAACAGCTCTATGCTTTTTTCTTACGTTATTGGCCTGTGATGCTCATCCCTCTGCCATGATGTGAATGTTCTGCCGGTGAAGAGCTTTCTCTATCTATGATGTTAGTAGAAATAGTTACACCTTCTTTAGAGATCTGAGGTGAGCATCTCTCAAATCAGATGGTCCAGTTACACTTTTTGTAGACCATACATCAAATAACAGTGGTAGCAGCAGTTTGTCATCGTTTAACTAGTTCGTATCCAATGTCTTTTATGCCACCATCTCCTTACAGATCAGTGGTTTCATTTACTTTTGACAACTATCAGAAAGAGTAGCTAGAGAAACTATCATTTCCTTATTTAAGATGAGATAACTGAGCCCTAAAAATGTTAATTTACATTCCCAGGTCAAAATTGGTGACTGAGCTGGCATTAGAAGAAAATTTTCATATAGAGAAGTGTTTATGCTATTGTCAAATGAACTTTAAAAATATAAAAATGCAGACAAAATGATAAGCATGACAGAATATTAATTTAAAATATACACACACAAAGAAATAAGGCTGGTAGAAAAGCACATTTTGTTAATATCAAATATCTGCTATGTTCTAGGCTATGATAGATACTATTTACAAAGAGGAGCAGAAACATGGTCTTTACCACACTGTCACTAATAATTGAATGCTAATAAAATAAATATAAAAATAAATCTATGATAACACATTATAGAAAGTGTTAATTTAACTAAGTGCTATGAATAGTATCTAATTTAATATGAATAAGGGCTGACTAGACTCTGAAGGAGTTAATCGAGGTTGCAAGCAGAAAGATGACTAGGAATTAACCAGGTGAAAATGTTGGATGATTTTTAAATTTTTCTCTTTACTTTTCTGACTTTCCAAATTTCTACAAAACATGAAGTTTACTTTGCCGGTTAGGAAATAAACATGTGTGACTTTTGATTTTCTCTCTGGCAGAGTACTTCCCATTAGACCAAACTCTTTTAAAAACAATTCTAAAAGCTAAAATTAAAAGGTGAATAAACAAGGCAAGAAATACTTTAGCAATCAAGAAGACTGAGCAAAGGAAAATCCACTGTGGTAAAACAAATTCTCTGTCACTTTTCCTTTTAAAGAACTATCTGACATATAACATGGGCTAGAGTTTCAAAAAAAAAGCGGGAGATCAGAGCTTTCTGGAGTCTATTAGTCCTAGGGAGCCAAAAGCTAGTAGACTTCTAAGATAGCCAGAACTCAAGGGATAGGCAATGATATGGAAGATTTTAATGCAATGCTCAATAGTAACTTATAGAACAAGCAACCAAAATTCAGTAAAGATGCAGAAGATTTGAAGAATGCGATTAATAAATTTGACTAAATTGGAATAGGTAAAAGATTACAAAACTTTTCATATACATTTTTCAAGTGTATGTGAAACATTTGTCATATGTTGGTAGATAAAAGCCTGGTGGGCTGAAGTCTGTGGGGTCACAAAGGGTCAGACAGCACTGAGTGATTGAGCAGGCGAGAGAAAATAATTATTAACAACAAAAATGCTAACATTAGGAATAATAAAAGGCATTATTAGAGAGCCTACAGAATCTAAAATTATCATACAGGCCTATTTTGAACAACTTTATGTCAAAAATTAGAAAGAAAAAGAGAAATGGACAAATTCTTGAAAAACAAAAATACCAAAACACAAGAAAAGAAATATATAATTTGTATAGTCTATTTTGATTAAATAGATATTATATTTTATTAAATTCTTTACCTCTCCAAAACTTAGGTCTGTATACTTGCAAATATTTTTAAACAACATTAATCTTAAACTCTGTCACATTATTTACAAAAAAAAGTTTGTTTAACATGGCAATACTGACATCTGACCAATACAATAGAAGAAAGGAAAATTACAAGCCAGTCTTTCTCATGAACATAGAGACATAAATCTTAAATATATATAAGCAAATTCAAGCATTTCCAAGATGCACTTACTCTCAAATGCAATGGTAGTTTGAGATTCAGAAATCATTTGATGCTATCTATCTTCAGCTGTGGTACTTTTAGACAAACCCCAAGTGAGAAATATTCTAAAATTAGCTGGTCTTTATTCATCAAATTAATTAATGCCACAAATGACAATGAAAATTTAGGCATCTCTTGTTATATTAAAAGAGGCAATGAAATGAAATAAAACAAGATTTGGGGCTGGATTCTATACTGGAGAGAGAAAAGGCCATAAAGGATAGTACTGAAACAATTAACAGTATTGAAATATGAAAAATGTAAGCTATTCATGTCATAAACAATATAACAAAATTAGATAGAAGTACTGTATTAGCTACTAGCTTTTCTAAATTGTATAAATGTACTTGGATCAACAGTACACTGGATACAACTCCTAGAAACAGAGAGGAGAAGGGTGTTTGCCAGGGGCTACGGGGAGTGGGTCATGGGAGCTCTTAGTCAAAGGGTGCAGACTTTCAGTTGTGCAAGATGAATAAAACCTAGAGATCTACCCTACACTATAGTTTACAATACGGTATAGTATACTTAAAATTGTTGTTAAGAGGGTAGATCTTATGTTAAGTATTCTTATAAAGAGGTTGGAAAGAAACCTTTGGAAATGATGGATATGTTTATGGCATAGATTGTGGTAATAGTATATATTTATCTCCAAACTCTTCAGGTTAAATTCATACAACTTTTTGTATCAATCACACTTCAATAAAACGGTTATTTTAAAAAGTAAGTAGACTGGTTAAATAAACTGTGAAGTTCCTGCAGTGGAACTTATCTTTGTTGTATTCTTTGTTGTCTTCTATGCATTGAAGCCTAGGGGAACACTGTTTTCATTCAAATAGACTACTTCACTTCGGGCTTCCATAGTGGCTCAACGGATAAGAATCTGACTGCAATGCAGGAGGCACAGTTTCAATCCCTGGGTTGGGAAGATCCCCCAGAGGAGGGCACGGCAACCCACTCCAGTATTCTTGCCTGGAGAACACCATGGACAAGGATCCTGGCGGGCTACATTCCATAGGGTTGCAAGAGTCGGACATGACTGAGGCAGCTGAGCACTGCACTTCACTTCACCTGTTAAAAAAGACTGGGGCAATGTAATCATGCAAAAGGTCAGTTAGGCATATTCCACGGTGCCAAGAAAACATATTTTGAGATCTCTTTTCCTGAACTGGTAGGACTCTGCGTTCATATTTTTATCATATCCTTGCATCTTGAAAGCTTCACTTGGTAACCTGGCACCTGGGATTGCTCATCCACCCAGCCTGTTGTGCAGCTGTATTCCCTGTGGATGCCCTTTAGTATCACAGGAAAGAAGAGCAGAAAAAGCATGTTTAATCAAGCACAGTTTCATTCAACCATCTAGTCACTCTAAAACAAGAAAATCATCACAGTTTCGTAACTAATTCTCTGCTACTCTGTTTTCCTGCCTCACCTAACATATATCTCCCCAGTACCCAGTGGGGTAACAATAACTTTTAATTCATAAATGTCAACTATAGATTAAACCATAAAACACAATGCCTTATTTATTGCAATAGTACCTGAGGTGAGTTCAGCTTCAGGCTGAATGCAAATCTTTCCCTTTACATTCTCATAAATTGTATTCAATATATCTGTATTCAAAACGTATTGAAAAACTTAATTTGTGATAGAAATTTGAAAGGATTTACACATGTTAAAATTTCTTAGGATGAGGAGAAGAACAGGGAAAGTATCTGGTTAAATGAATACAGTTAAGCGATTAAATGTATTCTCACCCGAACAGCTATGTGAAATTCTACTGAACATAGCAATTGGCCATATGGACTTACTTCATCAATTTCTCTTTATAACAGGAAAGAAATAAAATGTTGCAAATTCAAAAGGATGGGGAGAATAGAGGAGAGCTCAGAAGACATAATATCTTAACATCTTTTAGAAAACAAAAAACAGATGGAAGGATAGTACCTGACTTAGAACAGAGGAAGCTATATGCTAAGAGTCACACAGAGAAGAATTCTGAAGAGAAGACAGTTCATTTTCTGCAGAACCCTATGGAGTAAAAGGACTAGGAAGCACCAACTCGCCTCACTCAAGATACACACCTTTAGGTTTAGAAAAACATATCTTAACACGTGAGATGGAGAACATTAGAGATACACAAAAATAGTGGGGTTTTTTCCTATTAATTTCTTTAAAATATGTACAGTAGCTTAAATCAGTTTTCCAACCTTTGGTTTCCTTATTGCCCCTTCAAAATCTATTTAGACACTTTTTGCTTAATCATTCCCTCAACTCCTGCAATAAAATTTTAATACTTGACATATATGGTACACCTGTTTATATGTTATACATATATCTGCTTTATGTACAAAAAGAACAACCTAAAGTTTATTCTTTTTGATTAGCATGGTGTTTAGAATGACTAAACTTTGAAGTTAAAAGTTACATTAAAACATTTAAAAGCTACATCAAGTAACCTAAATTTATAACTGCAAAATTGCACGCTTGCTAAGTCTCTGCCCTTCGTGTTCGACTCTTTGCAATCATATGAACTGTGGCTCTGCAGGCTCCTCTGTCCATAGGATTCTCCAGGTAAGAATACTGGAGTGGGTTGCAATTCTCTCCTCCAGGGGCTCTTCCTGACCCAGGGATCAAACCTGGGTCTCTCCAACTCGATGGACACGAGTTTGAGCAGGCTCCAGGAGCTGGTGATGGACAGGGAAGCCTGGCATGCCGCAGTCCATGGGGTTGCAAAGAGCTGGACATGGCTGAGCGACTGAATTGAACTGACCTTGCATCTCTTACATTGGCAGACAGGTTGTATACCACTAGCACCACCTGGGAAACCCATAACTGCATAATTATTGTTAAGTAAATTTTAATGTAATTTATTTAGTTCTGCAAGTTGCAAAAAGAAAAAGTAGCAAATTAGCAAGGTATATAATACACAGCAATAAGACCTCTCAAAGCATACATTTTTGAAAAAAGTAATATAACATTACTTTGTCAACAAAGGTCCATCTAGTCAAGGTTATGGTTTTTCCAGTGGTCATGTATGGATGTGAGAGTTGGACTATAAAGAAACCACTACAATATTGTAAAGTAATTAGCCTCCAACTAATAAAAATAAATGAAAAAAATAATAATAAAAATTAAAAAAAAAAAAGATGGTTGGATGGCATCACCGACTCAATGGACATGGGTCTGGGTGGACTCTGGGAGTTGAAGATGGACAGGGAGGCCTGGCCTGCTGCGGTTCATGGGGTCGCAAAGAGTCGGCCACGACTGAGTGACTGAACTGAACTGAACTGAACTTAAATATCAAATACCTTAGAAATTATTTTTAGTGAAATCAACTTTTAATTTTTACTTGACATGAGACAATAAAGAACTGCTAGATATTTATTTGAATACTGTTGATTATTTTTATTTTAAGTTCTTGACATGTTAAATAATTTCTATTGAATTCAAAAAATAAACTGAAAATAATTTTTATTTATATCTCAAGCCCAAGTCATACACAGAGACGCTGAGGATCTAACAATGATCCAATGGCAGCCAAAAGACATGAAGAACACTTCTTGCAAATATGCCTTGAGATAAATCACATAATTGAAGTAAAGAAGCCATTTCGTCACCACAATTTCTCAGCACTCATCTTATATTTTGTATATCTTCCTCAAATCCAATGTCATTACCGCTCATGTGCTACCCAAAAAATCCAGCCAGTGAAATTAAATCCTAAGGAATAAGGTTCTGTTGGGTGAATTTTTACAGATTATTGTAATAAGCCAAGAATTTTTCTCCATCTTCACCAACAGCCATTTTCATCCTCTTGAGGACAATGTCATCCCTATCATAAATGTATAATTAAAAGCAACAATTTATAACAGTGTGTTATGTAGTTTACATGAAGACTATAGTGTAAATGCCTGGGATTAGGATAAAAGCAGTTATGTGGGTGCTAGTATTAAGAAATGCTTCCCGGATGGCTCACGCAGTAAAGAATCCACCTGCAATGCAGGAGATATAGGTGAGGCAGGTTTGATCCCTGGGTCAGGAAGATCCCTTGGAGGAAGAAATGGCAACCCACTCGTGTTCTTGCCTGGAAAACCCCATGGACAGAGGAGCGACCACAGGGTCGCAAAGAGTTGGACACTACTGAAGGGACTTAGCACACATCACACATTCATCTAACACAGCTTAGCCCAAATGTTCATCCTTCATCTTTTCCTGACCTCCAAGTCTAAATTCCATGTCCTTTATACTTTCTCCTCAGTTCAGTTCAGTTCAACTCAGTGGCTCAGTTGTGTCCGACTCTTTGCGACCCCATGAATCGCAGCACGCCAGGCCTCCCTGTCCATCACAAACTCCCGGAGTTTACTCAAACTCATGTCCATCGAGTCGGTGATGCCATCCAGCCATCTCATCCTCTGTCATCCCCTTCTCCTCCTGCCCCCAATCCCTCCCAGCATCAGGGTCTTTTCCAATGAGTCAACTCTTCGCATCAGGTGGCCAAAGTACTGGAGTTTCAGCTTCAACATCAGTCCTTCCAATGAACACCCAGGACTGATATTCTTTAGGATGGACTGGTTGGATCTCCTTGCAGTCCAAGGGACTCTCAAGAGTCTTCTCCAACACCATAGCTCAAAACATCAATTTTTCCTCAAAGTCCAACTCTCGCATCCATACGTGACCACTGGAAAAATCATAGCCTTGACTAGAAGGACCTTTGTTGGCAAAGTAATGTCTCTGCTTTTTAATATACTTTCTCCTAGCAACCTATTATTTTTATAACAATCCTCATATTTAATTAAGCAGTTTTAAAGTTATTATTTCAAAAGTTATACACTTTATGTGTGTGCTTAATTTTTAATATGTTTTGCCTAATATAAGTAAGCTCATGAGAGCAATATCTATTTTAGCCACAATTATATTCAGGGCTGAATTCATGCACTAATATATAGGTGGTACTCCAGGGTATTTTCAAAATGAACCTGAAACAGTTTTTTAAAAATATTTTCAAATTGAGGATAGGTTTGGAAGTAGTTTAAATTCATTATCAACACTCTTAAATTCAAATTTTAATATATTGGTAAGAAACAGTGACTTTTTATTGGGTCACAGAAAGAATAAACACAGTTAAACAATCAGTCTCACTTTCATAAATGTTTGAAAAAAAATCATGAAATCAAGAAGCTTCTTTGTCTTTGCATCACACACTATATCATGTCAACAGAAGTTGAATTTTTTGTCACTGTAAGACTGTCCTTTGTCATCATTTATTAAAAAATACAAATATCCACCAGAGGTTAGTTATTTTTAAAAGTGACTTCCTGTAGTGCAACCCTTGACAGTTTGGGGGGAAGGGAGGGTGTTCTTTTTCTGTTTCTTTTGTAATCCAGGTGCCTGACTTAAGCGTTGATTGTCAAGGCATTCACTGCAAAGAGTCATCCACTTCAAACACAGCTATCTTGAATAAACACAATGCAGTCACATGACTAGATAAAGAGTCAGGCCACCTTCTCCACTGAGGCTCCTTTGTTTTGGGCCACTATTTTTCTCTTCTCAAGTTTTAAATTCCCGCTCTTAGGTTTTAAATTCACCAATAAAGTGTGAGCCTGGGGAACCTTAGGCCTCCACCCTTGACCCCAATAAAAGAAGAATCCCTGGTGCTTGTTCACTCACTCTTGCACTCTCTCTACCCAAGACTTCGCTGTGTGGTTCCAGGTATGCTGTAAAAATTCCAGTTTCTGTAAGTAATAAATTTGTATTTTTTCAAAGTTTCCTGATGGTTACTGTTAAAGGGTATTTTGCAATCATAAGAACCACAAAGCTAGTTGCACCACAACGCTGGTAATTGGTGGACTCAGACAGCTACATAACACCTCTCTAAACACTTCAATTCATTCCATTTCTTTCTTTTCCTCTCTACTTTTGCTGTGTTGCACTGCTCTGGTAAAGGTGCTATATATATTCTGTTCATGCCCTGTAAGACTTCCAAATACTTAACTAAAATAACTCCTCCCTTAAAGATCTTGAAAAAAATGGGTATTTATTTGTGTGATGCAAATTGTGAAGAGAGGATGTGCTCTATTTCTCATTGACTTTTACTCTTAGCCTGTTGTTAAAAACTGGAGATGTTTATTTGCCCCAACAAAACATTTCTTCCTTTGCCTTGAAGCCTCAAACCTAGCCAAAACCTCACTGATCTCTTACTTGGACTTATTCTTTGTTCCATGCTTCATCTATTGCCCTGTGCCCAGAGGATCACATCAGTGATCATTATTAACTTTTCGGTAATTTTCCACAGCCTCAGTATCAGAATAAAAATGTTCCCTCAAAGCATGTCATCAGAACTATCTCCAGGACCTCACATCTCTGTAGCTTTTATTGCTTCACTCATTAGCTACTCACAACCCTGAAGATAAATAGTGTTCAATACAGCCCACTCACCTCTTTTAACAGTCACACTTAAACTTTGAATGGCCTTTTTCTCTTGGCCTCTTCCCTTCTATCTTACAGGTTGATCCTAGATGGCACTACCTGAAGGAAGCTATCCAATTTCTAGCTTTCTCTTTCCGTACAACCCTAGGGGAAAAAGTAAGCCATTTTTAGCAAATATTTAGCTGATTTGTTAATTTCTACAAAGTTTAAGAAAGAAAGAAATTTAGGTTGGCCTTAGAAGAACAGATGCACAATACACTAATAATTCAGAATTTGGAATTGAGGGGGGAGAGTTTCAAGAAAGAAATACAATGGCAGAAGAAATTATATCTCATTTTGAGGAACAGCAGATTTTCCAGTCTAGCTGGATGATGGTATATAAAAATGGAACAAAAGAAATACGTCTAAAGAGCTAATGTAGGGTCAGATTGCTCTGGGCTTAAAAAAATTAGGTGTTGGGACTCTATTCCCTAGTCCAACAGCCTTTTGAAAAAGAGCAACACTGAGATTTTACATAGTTTTATGCCACTGGGAGGTGAGCTATAGAACTGAGTTTCTGAACTACTCTAGCAAAATAGTTCAAAAGGAATTACAGGAAGACTCCTAAGGCTAGAGACAAATTAAGACACTGATAAGATCTTCATGGTGTGAGTTCATCATGGCTGGAGGGAGAGCTGTAACTGTAGACTAGGTGAAGAGGTGGAAAAGATGTGAAGTGCGTAGACAAGAGAGAGTTACAGGATTTAGAACCTAGCTTCACGACCCAGATAATCACAATGGTGTGATCACTCACCTAGAGCCAGACATCCTGGAATGTGAAGTCAAGTGGTCCTTAGGAAGCATCACTACGAACAAAGCTAGTGAAAGTGATGGAATTCCAGTTGAGCTATTTCAAATCCTAAAAGATGATGCTGTGAAAGTGCTATATTCAATATGCCAGCAAATTTGGAAAACTCAACAGTGGCCACAGGACTGGAAAAGGTCAGTTTTCATTTCAATCCCAAAGAAAGGCAATCCCAAAGAATGCTCAAACTACCACACAATTGCACTCATCTCACACGCTAGTAAAGTAATGCTCAAAATTCTCCAAGCCAGACTTCAGCAATACATGAACCGTGAACTTCCAGATGTTCAAGCTGGTTTTAGAAAACGCAGAGAAACCAGAAATCAAATTGGATCAACATCCATTGGATCATCGAAAAAGCAAGAGAATTCCAGAAAAACATCTATTTCTGCCTTATTGACTATGCCAAAGCCTTTGACTGTGTGGATCACAATAAACTGTGGCTGAAAGAGATGGGAATACCAGACCACCTGATCTGCCTCTTGAGAAACCTGTGTGCAGGTCAGGAAGCAACAGTTAGAACTGGACATGGAAAAACAGACTGGTTCCAAATAGGAAAAGGAGTACGTCAAGGCTGTATATTGTCACCCTGCTTATTAAATTTACATGCAGAGAACATCATGAGAAACGCTGGACTGGAGGAAGCACAAGCTGGAATCAAGATTGCCAGGAGAAATATCAATAACCTCAGATATGCAGATGACACCACCCTTATGGCAGAAAGTGAAGAACAACTAAATAGTCTCTTGATGAGAGTGAAAGAGGAGAGTGAAAAAGTTGGCTTAAAGCTCAACATTCAGAAAACTAAGATCATGGCATCTGGTCCCATCACTTCATGGCAAATAGATGGGGAAACAATGGAAACAGTGGCTGATTTTATTTTTCTGGACTCCAAAATCACTGCAGATGGTGATTGCAGCTATGAAATTAAAAGACGCTTACTTCTTGGAAGGAAAGTTACGACCAACCTAGACAGCATACTAAAACACAGAGACATTACATTGCCAACAAAGGTCTGTCTAGTCAAGGCTATAGTTTTTCTAGTGGTCATGTATGGATGTGAAAGTTGAACTATAAAGAAAGCTGAGCACTGAAGAATTGGTGCTTTTGAACTACGGTGTTGGAGAAGACCCTGAGGGTAACTTGGACTGCAAGGAGATCCAACCAGTCCATTCTAAAGGAGATCAGTCCTGGGTGTTCATTGGAAGGACTGATGTTGAAGCTGAAACTCCAGTACTTTGGCCACTTGATGCAAAGAGCTGACTCATTTGAAAAGACCCTGATGCTGGGAGGGATTGGGGGCAGGAGGAGAAGGGGACGACAGAGGATGAGATGGTTGGATGGCATCACTGACTCAGTGGGCATGAGTTTGGATAGGTTCTGGGAGTTGGTGATGCACAGGGAGGCCTGGTGTGCTGCAGCTAATGGAGTCACAAACAGTCGGACACGACTGAGGGACTCAGCTGAACTGAACTGAGAATAAAGGAAATGGGAGGAAGGATGTCATTGTTGTAATAGGATGTTCTCTTTGGATACTATTAATGAATGTTAGAATACAGATTGGTGGGCAAAATAGCAATTAATACAAAGAGGATAGATATTGTCATGGATGGAGATAATTGTTATTGTTGTTCAGTAGCTAAGTTGTGTATGATTCATGCAACCCCATGGATTGCAGCACGCCAGGCTTCCATGTCCCTCACCATCTCCCAGAGTTTGCCCAAGTTCATGTCCATTGAATTGGTGATGCCATCCAACCATCTCAACCTCTCCTGCCCTCTTCTCCTTTTGCCTTTAGTCTTTCCCAGCATCAGGGTCTTTTCCAATGAGTTAGCTGTTTGCATCAGGTGGCCAGAGTATTGGGGCTTCAGCTTCAGCATCAGTCTTTCCAATGAATACTCAAAGTTGATTTCCATTATTATTGGCTGGTTTGATCTTGCTCTCCAAAGGACTCTCAAGAGTCTTCTCTAGCACCACAATTCAAAAGCATCAGCTCTTCAGCATTCAGCCTTCTTTATCATCCAATTCTCACATCTGTTCATGACTACTGAAAAGATCATAGCTTTGACTTTTAATATGCTGTCTAGGTTTATCATAGCTTTCCTTCCCAAGAAGCAAATGTCTTTTAATTTCATTGCTACAGTCACCATCCATGGTGATTTTGGAGCCCAAGAAGAGAAAATCTGTCACTGCTTCCACTTTTTCCCCTTCTGTTTGCCATGAAGTGATGGGACCAGATGCCATGATCTTAGTTTTTTGAATGTTGAATTCTAAGGCAGCTTTTCCACTCTCCTCCTTCACCCTCAGCAAGAAGCTCTTTAGTTCCTTGTCACTTTCTGGCATTAGAGTAGTATCATCTGCATATCTGAGGCTGTTGATAAAATGCCTTACAAAAGAAAAGAGGCTAAAGATAGAATCCCAGATGGGAGTAGGAAGAGAATCATAAAAAGAGAGAAGAGAGGGATTTCCTGAGAAAAATATGCATTGTACCATGTCCTGGATGGGATGAGAGTTACTATATATCTTGTACCTGAACATGGAATGAAATGGTTGAATGGCATCACCGACTCAATGGACATGAGTTTCAGCAAGCTCTGGGAGTTGGTGATGCACAGGGAGGCCTGGCCTGCTGCAGTCCATGGTTTTGCAAGAGTTGGACATGACTAAGTGACTGAAATGACTGACCACATCCAGGAGCCTACTGAGAACTGAGAAGTGGTGATTCAGTTTGGCAGTCAGGAAATTACTGATAGTCATTGGTCTTGTAGGATGGTTGTATTTATGACAGTTGCAAACAGTGAAGTTAATAAGGAGTAGATGATAAGAAATTAAAAGTAGTGAAAAACTTAGGCTATTCTAATAATTTTAGTAGCAAAGGGAAAGAGAAAAAATCATAGTAGCCTGAGGTTCAAAGCAAACTTTTATTTTCTCCACTTGCGACTTTTTATCTATGATTCTCCATGTGAAATAATTTAATTTGCATTTCACTTTATCGACTCACACATTGACTGACAAAGTACACTCTAAAGGGCTTGTGAAATAGATGGGGTCATTAGTCTTGGTGCTAATGAGAAATTACAGTATTTTTGCTGTAATGATAAGTTGGCGTGTGAATATTTAACATATGAAAAAGCCTTCAGAGAGTCAGCAGCTCCCACTGTTCATTATCTTATGTGTGGGGTTATTTTCTTGGCAGAAAATACCATTTAGTTGTGAATCTATCATCATTAGGAGAGCAATAAAGATTTTTAACAATTCACATTCTCCTTCTGGAAAAACGATAATTGCTCCCTCTTAAGTTTCCATGTCCTGGCTCTAAGTTCCTCCCACACCCTTCTGTTTCTCTACAATTAAAGCCTTTTTTACTGGTCAGTCAAATTTAAGCTCATTAGTAAATTTCTACATTATGAAAATATGGAGCATTTTGTGCCAAAAGGTATTTCATGTCACCAGCCAACACTTTACAAAGTCTGCAGTTGCTTAAAGAGCTCTGGTGAACTTCACAGTATCTTTGTTTCTCAGCAGCATGCCTCCAAACATCACCTAGAGAGCACTCGTGTTCTCACCCAGAGGTAGACCTGAACATAATTGGACACAAGCATCCAGTTCCTAGCTCTGAAACAACACCCATTTATTAGACCCAAGTAACACTACTACTCCTCCTCAAAGCCAACTGGACATAGTGGTTGTGTTGATCAGGCTAGAAATCTTTCCCTTTGGTGTTGTAGGATTCAGAAAACTTTTTCTGTAGAGGACCAGATAGTAAATAGTTCTGGCTTTGCATGCTTCAAAGTCTCTGTTGGGACTACTCAACCCTCCTCTTGTAGTACAAAAGCAGCCATAGATAATGACTAATTGTGTGATTTTATTCAAATAAAACCTTACTTACAAAATAGGCATCAGGCCAGAATTGTCTCACTGGCTTTAGTTTTCCAATCCCTACTCTAGAAAAGGACCCTAAGTGAGATATGTCATTTAACCATCCACGAGAATACAAGATGGAGAATCCAAATACATCACTGAAAAGATGCTAAATTCTCCTTTGATGCCAGCTCACTCTTGCCTCATAGACATTTGCACCTTGTCTCAAAAATTCCTCTACACAGCCTTCAGTTTTTTCAACCCGTGTTTTTCCCGTACCGTGACACACAATATTTTTACTTCTCTTTCTTATAGCACACATTAATTAATAACTTTATTTAGCCTCATTGGGTCTGGACTCTTACCTCTCCAGGGTCTGACTTCTAGCATTTTCCCTTAAGTCCAAACACAATATCTTAGGGAAAACCGCATTTCATTTTAGGCCCTCAAAGAACCAACTAGAAAAAGAAGTACTCACACACAAAGGATATATTTTCTTACCCAGGCATAAAATATTTTCTCTCTTCTTTATTGTCTTAGATCCTCATGGCTGAAATTGCTACACCAGCGCCAAGTGTCCTCAACACTGGCATGCAGTTCACCACATTTCCTTCCTTCTTAGCTTAAATTTTCATTCTTTAAAGTCTTGATACAATATAGGAGAAAGAAGACAGACTTGTATTCTGGGTCTGACTTGCTTTGGTCTTGGGTAAGTTACTACAATGCATGTTAAAGCATGATATCTTGGAATACTGCCTCTCTGCTATACTCCTATGAAACTTTATACTGCTGAGGTAATCACTCCCACCACTTGGTGAAAACTGAATTTTTCTGAAGAATATTTGTTTTAGCTGCTTTCCATATTGAAGATATAATTAGTATTTTTAAAGACATTTTATACTGTTTTTAAAAAATTAGAAAAACATTTATTTTACAAATGAAGAAGCAGCTTCAATGAAGTAAAGTGATTTGTTAAAAATCACCTAGCTGATGATTGCCAGAATCAAGAGGAAGTTATATCTCCACACTTTTTCTTTCCACTAGTTTTCTCTTTTCCTATTACACTATTTTATTTCACTTCACTTCACCTTAGCAAATACTCATATTAGCAAATATCAACCTATTAATATATTGTGAACCTTTCATAGAATCATAATTGTCATTAGATGTAAAGAACCCACTTGACCACTGTTATTTTAAATCTTTCCAGATTAATTATTTTGCTTGATTTTGCTGGGATATAGAAATACTTTTTTGATAATAAACTTGTATCCAATAACCTTACTAAATTCATTTATTAATTCTAATCTATGTCTGTAACTCCTTTTGGATTTTCTATGTACACTATCATTCTGTCTGTAATTCAGTTTACTTTACTTTCTTTTCAATGTGATACTTTTTTTTTTTTCCCTTCCTGATTGCACTAGATGAGATCTCTGGTGCAGTACAAAATAAAAATGGTGATATCAGGCATCTTGTCTCTTTTCTGGCCTTAGGAAGAAAAAGTGCAATATTTTTGCACTAGCTATGATATTAGCTACAAGATTTTTTGTTTTTGTTTCATTTACTTTATTCTACCTCATACCATTTATAAAAACATAGTGTGACTGTAGGGAACTAAAGAGGATATCTAAAATATAAAACTATTGGATTCTGAAGAAAATTTAGGACTATATTTGTGACTTCAGATTTCTTAAAATAATTTCTTAAACTAAAGAAAAACTATCCAAAGCAAAAATTATCAGAGGAAAATAGACAAATTAGATGACATTATAATTATAAGTCTCTCATTTATCAAAAATACTGTAGATAAAACTAATAGATAAGTGACAGACTGAGAGATCTGTAAAATCCATATCTTATAAGACACTAATATCTAGAATGTATGGGGCACACCTGAACAGATAGAAAGCCAGAATGTCAGGTGAGAATGGAATACTGAAGTTCACTACTGATCACTGACATGCTACTTAAACACTTAACAAACAAAAAATGCTAGTAAGAAGTCTTCATAGGCTGCTAGTAAGAGTTTAAACATTTTAAATAGGTTTTCTGAAGAGCAACCTGGAAGTCTCTTGGAATTTTTCTCAAAGGTTCACGAGGAACGAGTACATTGTGTTTATAATTGCAGGGAGATGAAGGCAACAAAAGCGCTAAGAGAGTGGGTAAATAAAATGTAGTCCATACAGTGAATGTCCGTGTTCCAGTAGACATACACTGCATAAGGCTCAGAAGCATAATGTTGAATGAAGAAAGTAAGAAATCAAATCAAACTTTTAGCAAAATACCATTTGTGTAAATTACAAAAATACTCATGGAAAATGAGACTTTGTGTTTTTAGGGTATAAAAACATATATCTAAATAACCATATGTAAGGACAAACATGAAATATACTAATATATAACTAATCTGGGAAAAGAAATGAAACAAAATCATGGGGGAAGATAGTGAAATTAAATAAAAAGTCTTGCACAGACCAATGATGATATGGTTCTGTAAATCATGGAATATGATAAATTCTGTGCCATTTAAATCTTTTAAAACATATGTACTATCACAAAATTATATATGTATGTTTTATATATATATATATATGCTTTTTTTGCAAATGTGTATGTGGAAAGACACATATATGTGTTGACTGAACATTATATGACTGGGACTGAAGTACATTATATATGGAGTATGTACTCCAACTATGAATAGTTTTATCTGTTTATGAAAAATGATTTTGCTTTTCCTCTTCATGCTTTTCACATTTTCTAAATCTTTCTCAATAAGTATTACATAATCAGAAAAAAATCTATATTTTTTTAATTAAATGGACACATTGCTAAAGGAGAAGGCAATTTTAAGCAATTCATTCTGACAGTTTTTTAAAATGGAGTCAGAGATTTCTTTTATCTTCAGGAGCAATACCCATTACAATAGTCCTTGAATGGGAAAATCCTTGAAAAAGCAGGACCCTGTGTAATATCTCACTCTTAAGAGATACAGGGTTGTTGCAGAGTTGTTTCAATGCTACCCTCTCAATTCATCCCACCCTCTCTTTCCCCCACTGTGTCCACAAGTTTGTTCTCTATGTCTGTATCTCTATTCCTGCCCTGCAAATAGGTTCATCAGTACTATTTTTCTAGATTCCATATATATGTGTTAATATATGATATTTGTTTTTCTCTTTCTGACTTACTTCACTCTGTATAACAAGCTCTAGGTTAATCCACCTCAACAGAAGTAACTCAAATTCATTCCTTTTTATGGCTGAGTGATATTCCACACATTACCATATGTAAAATAGATAGCTAGAGATAGTTAGAGGCAAATTGCTATATAATACAGGGAGCTCAACCCAGTACTCTGTGACAGCCTAGAAGGGTGGGATGAGTTAGAGGGTGAGAAGGAGGTTCGAGAGGGAGGGGACATATGCATACTTATGACGATTCATGTCGTTGTATGACAGAAGTCAACACTACGTTGTAAAACAATTTTCCTCCAAATAAAAATAAATTTTAAAAAACATAACAAGAAAAAAAAGTTGCAGGATTACTGCTGATTGAAGTAATCATTTCCAAAGTCCAGAGTTCCCACGGATTGTTTGTTCTGACAGTGCTCTAGGTGTTGTTAGATCTCTGGGACATGACCTTGTGTCATCTAGCAAAGGGGAAAAAAGGCTTGTTTGGATTATCCTATAAACCCTTTTCACTGTGAGTACCTATTGTTTCCTTAGCCATCTGCAGATTAGTTCTCTGGATACCACAAACTGGATACCACAATCTTTGTTTAAGGTAAGTGACATAATGATTTCATTTGTAATTTTAAGATTTCAAAATCGTAGATCATGCTTCCAACAAACTTGCCGTTTCATGCAAGAAAATACATAACAGATTACAGTCCTTTACCTTCCTTTAAAAATAAGATATAACTACTTTGCTTAAACCTCAAAAGAACCAAAAGGTTCATATTTCTTAAAGAAATGTCCTTCCGGAGACCTGCCTTGGTGAATCAAGTTTTGCTATGAGATAAACTACATTTGAAAGTAAAGCAAACATACCTTTTAGCTAAAGACTAGTCATGTGTCTGGGCTCCCCAGACAGCACTAGCAGCGGTAAATACAATTTCTTGAGCTTCTAGGGCATGCGCAGAAGGAAAAAATAAAAAATAAGAGATTCAAGACATTTACAAGAAGATGGAAAGGAAGAACTTGAACTTAGGGTCAGACCAGAATACCCTCTGAACCTGTCAGGTAAGATGTGCTGAACTGCCTTAGGAACAAATCATTCATATGAGTCAAGGACATGGGAAGGTGATAGATCAGAATAAAATGGATTTCACTCTATGATAGAATTCTTCAAATGCTCACATAGCCATCTTCAATGGTTCAATGGAACCACTGATTTTTAGAGTTCAAGAGGGTAGGCAATGAGAAAACTGCAGAACTGTTGCTCTTCTACTATGCTACTACAGTGGAAGATTTTTCTTAACTATGTTTCTCTATTCACTGAAAATTCTTTTTCTTCCATGTTTATATGAAAATTGTGTGGTAATGGGCATAATGCCTACATGAAATTTTAGATATCTCCAAAATGTGTAAAGATGTTAAAAATTGATAAATAAGGAATGATTTGATATTAGATGCTGGGCTATGATAATAAAAAATAAAAGAAATAATTATCTTTATTTGAATGAAAATTATTATTTTAACATAAGACAATTTTTCCTTATAACAATAAAATGTTATAAAAGGAGAAGCTACTGATTAGCTATTTTATTAGCATCTCCTAAAATAAGAATCTTTGGTGTTATCATCTTCATTTATAGCATTTTCCGAATTGTCTCAGAATCATATAGCCAAAGATAAGTTTAGAATATTTTACATGGATTCTGTTACTGCAGTTTTTTATGATAAGTGGAATAAAATTCACCTATACTTTTCAAGCTTTTGGAAGTTAAAACAGAGCGTCTGCTGAGAATTGAGAACTAGTAATCTCTTGTAATTCAGTTTTGCCTGATCATTTACATGCTGATCCTACAAAATAAGAATTTATTTTCTCTACAACTGAATTATTCTGGAACATATCTATCTATTCAAAATTTAATAAGAAAAAGATCAAATAAATAAACAATGAGAAAAACCCCTCTGTTTAGGTCTCCTTCCTTGCTGAAACGGTTCCTGCTCGAGAAGGTCCCAGTTTGGGGGTGGGGGATGGGATGGTGGTCTGTCTAGTGATTATTAAGAAAACTTCATATTGTTTAGAAGCCTTAGCTGCCAAGGGCCCTAAAGCCAGTAGAAAACCATTCAATCTCAGCTCGGCTCTGATGTGTACTGTATAGAATTCATACTATGCATTTGGTTTGAACCCAGCGTAATTTCTGGACACTCTTATCCCAAAGTCTATGGTTCTGTATTGCTGAAGAAAACCAGAAAAGGTGAGTTACATACCAGTGAACTAAAACTGGGCTTCCCTAGTGGTTCAGATGGTAAAGAATCCGCCTGCAATGTGGAAGACCTGAATTCCATCCCTGGGTTGGGAAGATCCCCTGGAGGAGGGCATGATAACCCACTCCAGTATTCTTGCCTGGAGAATCCCCATGGACAGAGGAGCCTGAAGGACTACAGCCCATGGGGTCACAAAGAGTCGGACGTGACTGAGAGAACTAAAATTGGCAGGCAAGTGCAGTGGACTTTAAAGGAGTCTCTTGTTTTTATGATTGAAACAGCCTATGTCTGTAGCAACTTACATGTATCCTATGGCTGATTCATGTTGATGTATGGCAGAAACCAGGTCAATACTGTAAAATATTGCCAAATCTCCTCCAATTAAAAATAATCTTTTAAAAATGTTTGGATAAAAATCATGAAAAGCATCCTCAGTTTCTATCTACCTTCTCCAGAGAGTGATAATGAATTCTATTTCTTTATATCCCACTCAATGAACACTCAAATATGTATCAATTCCATTATAAATTAAAGGACATATTCAGCCACATGTCCGTGGATTTTGTTGCTTTTATTCTAGCATTTTTCTCTGAGCTTGTAGGACAATTTGAAAATGTTTACTTTACTGACATCCTAAGTGATGTTAAGTTAGAAAGACAAATGCCATATGATATGTGCAATATAAAATATGATACAAGTGAACTTATTTACAAGACAGACTCATAGACATAGAAAGCAAATTTATGGTTATCCAAGGGAAAAGAGGTAGGAGATGGAAAAATTAGTAATTTGGAGTTAGCAGATACAAACTACTATACATGAAGGAAATAAACAACAAGATCCTACTGCATAACACAGGGAACTATACATCCAGTTTTATATATATATATATATATATATATATATATATGTATGTATATATATGTATATGTATATGTATATGTATATGTATATATATATATATTTGGGCTTCCCTCATAGCTAAGTCAGTAAAGGATCTGCCTGCAATGCAGGAGACCCAGGTTCTATTCTTGAGTTGGAAAGATCCTCTGGAGTAGGAAATGGCAACCCACTCCAGTATTCTTGTCTGGAGAATCCCATGGACAGAGAAGCCCGGCAGACTATATATAATATAGTCCATGGGGTTGTAAGACTCAGACACAACTTAGTATCTAAACCAGCACCAGCATGTGTGTGTGTGTGTGTGTGTGTGTGTGTGTGTGTGTATATATATATATATATATATGAATCACTTAGCTGTATACTGAAAATTGTTGTTGTTGTTCTATCCTCGGTCATGACTGGCTCTTGGTAACCCCATGGACTACACAGCATGCCAGGCTTCCCTGTCTTT
Source organism: Muntiacus reevesi (assembly GCF_963930625.1). Taxonomy (NCBI): domain Eukaryota; kingdom Metazoa; phylum Chordata; class Mammalia; order Artiodactyla; family Cervidae; genus Muntiacus; species Muntiacus reevesi. Next base: position 36,048,352 of record NC_089262.1, on the reverse strand, counting down.
CAGTGTCTCCCGGTTTGCTCAAACTCCTGTCCACTGAGTCAATGATGTCATCCAATCATCTCATCCTCTGTTACCCCCTTCTCCTCCCACCCTCAATCTTTCCCAGCATCAGGGTCTTTTTCAATGAGTCAGCTCTTCTCATCAAGTGGCCAAAGTTTTGGAGCTTCAGCTTCAGCTGAATATTCATCAGTCCTTCCAATGACTATCAGGACTGATTTCCTTTAGGATTGACTGATTAGATCTCTTTGCAGTCCAAGAGACTCTCAAGAGTCTTCTTTAGCACCACAGTTCAAGAACATCATTTCTTCAGCACTCAGCCTTCTTTATGGTACAACTCTCACATTGGTACCTGTCTACTGGAAAAACCATAGCTTTGACTAGATAGACATTTCTTGGCAAAGTAATGTCTTTGCTTTTTAACACTGTCTAGGTTAGTCACAGCTTTTCTTCCAAGGACTAAGCGTCTTTAATTTCATGGCTTCAGTCACCATCCATAGTGACTTTGGAGTCCAAGAAAATAAAGCCTGTCACTGTTTCCATTTTTATTCCCCATCTATTTGCCATGAGGTAATGGGACCAGATGCCATGATCTTAGTTTTCTGAATGTTGAGCTTTAAGCCACCTTTTTTACTCTCCTCTTTCACCTTCATCAAGAGGCTCTCTAGTTCCTCTTCATTTTCTGTCATTAGAGTGGTGTCATCTGTATATCTGAGGTTACTGATATTTCTCCTGGCAATCTTGATACCGGCTTCCAACTTGAGCTTCATCCAGCCTGGCATTTTGCACGATGTACTCTGCACAGAAGTAAAATAAACAGAGTGACAATATACAGCCTTGACGTACTCCTTTTCCTATTTGGAACCAGTCTGTTGTTCCATGTCCAGTTCTAACTGTTGCTTCTTGATCTACAGATATGTTTCTGAGGATGCAGGAGAGGTGGTCTGGTATTCCTATATCTTTAAGAATTTTCCACACAATTTGTTGTGATCCACACAGTCCATGGCTTTAGCATAGTCAATGAAGCAGAAGTATATGTTTTTCCTGAATTCTCTTGCTTTTTCTATGATACAGTGGATGTTGGCAATTTGATCTCTGGTTCCTCTGCCTTTTCTAAATCCAGCTTGTACATCTGGAAGTATTTGGTTCACATACAGTTGAAGAGATGGGAATACCGGACCACCTGACCTGCCTCTTGAGAAATCTGTATGCAGGTCAAGAAGCAACAGTTAAAACTGGACATGGAACAATAGACTGGTTCCAAATCGGGAAAGGAGTACGTCAAGGCTGTATATTGTCACCCTGCTTATTTAACTTATATGCAGAGTACATCATGCAAAATGCCAGGCTGGATGAAGCACAAGCTGGAATCAAGATTTCCAAGAGAAATATCAATAACCTCAGATATGCAGATGACACCACCCTTATGACAGAAAGTGAAGAACTAAAGAGCCTCTTGATGAAAGTGAAAGAGAAGAGTGAAAAAGTGGCTTAAAGCTCAACATTCAGAAAACTAAGATCATGGCATCTGGTCCCATCACTTCATGGCAAATAGATGGGGAAAAAGTGAAAACAGTGACAGACTTTATTTTGGGGGGCTCCAAAAATCACTGCAGATGGTGACTGCAACCATGAAATTAAAAGACATTTGCTCCTTGGAAGAAAAGCTATGACCAACCTAGATAGCATATTAAAAAGCAGAGACATTACTTTGCTGACAAATGTCCATTTAGTCAAAGTTATGGTTTTTCCAGTACTCATGTATGGATGTGGGAATTGAGCTATAAAGAAAGCTGAGCTCCAAAGAATTGATGCTTTTGAACTGTGATGTTGGAGAAGACTCTTGAGAGTCTGTTAGAATGCAAGGAGATCCAACCATTCCATTCTAAGGGAAATCAGTCCTGAATGTTCATTGGAAAGACAGATGCTGAAGCTGAAACTCTAATGCTTTGGCCACCTGATGTAAAGAACTGACTCATTGGAAAAGACCCTGATGCTGGGGAAGATTGAAGGCAGGAGGAGAAGGGGATGACAGAGGATGAGATGGTTGGATGGCATCACTGACTCAATGGACATGAGTTTGGGTAAACTCCGGGAGTTGGTGATGGACAGGGAGGCCTGGCGTGCTGCAGTTCATGGAGTCGCGAAGAGTCAGACATGACTGAGCAACTGAACCGATACCAATAACTACTGACACCTAACTTGGAGAATTTTGAACATTGCCTTGCTAGCATGTGACATGAGTGCAATTGTGTTATAGTTTGAACATTCTTTGACATTGCTCTTCTTTGGGATTGGAATGAGAATTGACCTTTTCCAGTCCTGTGGCCACTGCTGAGTTTTCCAAATTTGCTGGCATATTGAGTGCATGTTTTGTTAGAGATATGAAAATCAAAATGGCAGTATTAGTGGGGCAAATATGGTTTTACTAACTCCATCCAGTAACTCACAGATCCTCAAGGCTCCACAGCACATGGGGAACCACTGGTCCAAGTTTTCTCTGGCATTTAGCCACATCTGAGCAAACCCTCTTGTGGTCTGGGTGGTGAAGTTCCAAGCATGTTATTAGTATTATTACAAATCAAATGAAGGGATACATCTCATCTAAGAATGAGGAATCTTGGACTTACTATTTGTGTAGCTTCAACTTTATTATACCTGCTAAAGCCTCAGTCTCATCATCCCTAAAATGAGGGGGTTTAACCTAAACGTTTCGAAGACCCTTTCCAGCTCTAACTTCTCTGACTCTAAAAGTAGAGATAATGGAACAATGAATTATTTAGCAAGCTATTAATACCACGATGCCATGAAACTAAACAGAGCTTCAGAAAGAAAGGTTCCAAAGTCCTTCCCCAGTCCCAGAAAAGTATGAAAAACTGAAAGGAAGTACTAGGTAATACTTAAGGGCACTGTCTGGACAAAATAAGCAGTTATCTCAAGAAGTGTAAGATCATATAAAAAATTCCATTTTGGAATGGAATGAGATACAAATATTTACTACACACTTTGTCTTGTAGTCTATGACTCACAGTTCAGAAAAACTTAACTAGTACTGGGATTTTGAACTATGGGAATGTCCACCTTAAAAATCTTTAGAAATGGAATTTATACTCATAAGCCTGTGAATTTATAGGTGTTGACTTAAGGAAGGCAAGATGTTTTCAAAGATCATATTTGAGGCTGTAACTGAGAATGATTTGTTAAGTTTTACCCCATGAATGTTTGATGTGTATTAAATCATTTCTTTTCAGGATCTGGAGGTCCTCCAGGCATGGCCAGACACTCCATCTTGTATTTTATCCTACTGAGTGCTCTGACTGACAAGAGCCAAGCCTGTTTCTGTGATCATTACCCATGGACGCAGTGGTCTAGCTGCTCAAAAACCTGCAATTCTGGAACCCAGACCAGAGAGAGGTGGGTGTGGGCTTTGTAGCTTGTCTTTGTGCCCTGGGAAACCTCAAGGACAGAATTAGCAAAATCAAAAAGTGCCACACTAAGCAATGAGAAAGAAAATATATCTGCAAGTATAATTTTTGCAGAGTACGATCTGCAAAATTTTTTTAATTTTAAAAAGAACTCATGAATTTGGGTGGAATTTAATGTCTTTTCCACGTAAGTTTAAAGTGGAGTCTACTTTTGTTCCCTCCATAAAATTGAAGCATTTTAAAGAAATTCAATTAAGAATCTGTGCAATATTTTCAGTTGACTATTTAATTTACTTAGAATCACTACTTGGGCTTTTTTTTTTCAATCAGCACATAACTCTGCTTGCCTACAGTTAGTGAGTTAATTATAGAGAATTTTCTACTCATTAAACTGAGTCTAACAGGACCTCAATTGAGCAGCACCGCTAGCTATTAGCTTGATTGTTGGCATGGACAAGAAGGCAAGAAAACTGTGTTTTACTTGATAACATTTAATAATTCGCTCTTTTCATTAATTCAGATTATTCCTCCCTCACAGTTTCTTTAAATCTGTTAGATATTTCTGTTCCATGAAGACGCTCACATGACTTGGAGGAAAAAAGGCTTATATTTAATGTGTTTTAACTGTTATGGCACTTTTTAGAGATCTATTTTAGAAAACTATTTTTACATATGTAGTGTGAGTTTCATTAAAATCACTACCTGATGGCCTCAATAAACCATCCACTCTGGGTATAAGAACAGATTTGTTCATAATACTTCCCTACTCAAGAGTCCCTTAGTAGCTCATTATTGCCTACCAAATAAAGTACCATAATGAAAGCCCATCCCTCTCAGTTATGCTCTTCTCAGGCCCATCCCACAGGCTTCTCCACGGCCATGTCATACTCCTTCACTGCTAATCTGTGCACAAGCTGTTTCCTCTGAACGCTCTTCCCTTTGTTGCCTGGAAAACTCACATGGATTTTTCAAATTGTATCTCTCATGTCACTTTCTTCTTTCATCTTTAGCCCCACGGAGCTCTGGCTCTATCTCAGTCATTGTACTTACCATGCTGCACTGTCATCTTTTAAGCAACTTGCAGAAACTTTCTTCTCTCCTTTTCTTCCAGTCCCTCCCAGGAATTTCATCAGGGCCGGCTTCATAGATGTGCAGTCACACAGGATCCCTCTCTGAGAAGGGCTGTGGTTTGGCTTCATGCTCTGCCTCCTCTCTTTGGAAATTCTTAAGAATTTTTGAATATGTGTTGCTGTTCAGTCGCTCAGTCATGTCTGACTTTTTGCGACCCTATAAACAGTAGCCCACCAAGTTTCCCTGTGCTTCACTATCTCCCAGAGTTTGCTCAAACTCATGTCCATTGAGTCAGTGATGCCATCCAAATCTCTCATCCTCTGTCATCCCCTTCTCCTCCTACCTGCAATCTTTCCCGGCGTCAGGGTCTTTTCCAACGAGTTGGCTCTTCACATTAGGTGGCCAAAGTATTGGAACTTCACTTTCAGCCTCAGCCCTTCTAATGAATATTCAGGATTGATATCTTTTAGGATTGACTGGTTTGATCTCTTTGCAGTCCAAGGGACTCTTAGTTCTCTAGCACCACAGTTTGAAAGCAACAATTCTTTGGTGCTTAGCCTTCTTTGAACATATGCCCCCACCCCCCGCCCACTTTCATTTTGTACTGTGCTCCACAAATTATGGACCCAGTCTTGAGTTCCATTAAGTGGTAAAAACTGTACATATGCTGGACTGCTTGATTTTCCATGAAAACCTCTTTTCTTTCATTCACTGTAATTAATGCTCAATGAATATTTTTCTTATGGGGCTGGAGCCACAGTAAAAACATTGATTCTAAGCTGCTTTCTCCTCCTTATTATAGACAGATTGTTAGAGATCAGTACTATTTTGAAAACGTTTGTGACCAGCTTTGTACCAAGCAGGAGTCCAGAGAGTGTAACTGGCAAACTTGCCCTATCAATTGCCTCCTGGGAGATTATGGACCATGGTCAGACTGCGACCCTTGTGTTCAAAAACGGGTAAGTGACATGTAGCTATATTCAGGAAATGAGAATCACAGTTAAATTCTTGAATTTCCTGACAAATTCACAATCATGGAAATGATGAATTACTTTAATTTCTGAAAATAAATTGTCCCAGCTTCCACTGAGGGAAATGTTTTAGGGGAAGGCAGGATTCACTTGACATGTTTTATTGGCATGTGAATACCAAAAAAAGTTCTGCCTGCCACCTGCCACCCCACCCCACCCCAAGGATTCATATTGCACTCACCCAGCTCTGATTTCCACTGCCTCTGCCTTATGAGAGCTCACAAAGCAAAAACGGGTGCTAAAAAATGGACAATTCAGTCCAAGGTTTAAAATCAGACAGAAATGAGGTGCATTAATTAAAATGGCTCCTTGCCCTTTCTTTAACTGTCCTTACTAGGGGAAAGTCCCTCCATTTGTTTATTGTTCCCAGTTGCAATATTTACCTACCTTAAGTTCAATCCAGGTAGGGCCCTGGCCCACATGAATCCCCATCAGGGTAGGTGCTAAGCATTCAGACATTAGGGAAGTAAAAGGAACTCACCCAGTACAAGGAAAGCACCCACTATCTCAGAGAGACAGTTTAGGTTCCTTTGCACACATCATCTTATTCAAACTTCACATCACATTGTTTTTCCACCCATTTTACAGATGAGGAAGTTATAGCTCATTAGGGGTTAAGTAATTTACCCAAGCATGCACCATGAAAGAATAGAAAACTACATATTGAACTTGGATTTTTCTGACTTTAAAGTCAGTACTTTTGAGTCCTATTCTGTTTCTATCCTTCCCTGACTCTTTGATTTACTACTGATCATTTAAAACATTTCAAAGTGTGGAAAATGTGCCAGCCTTGGTTTCCACAGTGACTTCCTCATACAAAAGCCCGTCCCCCCAATCCTTTCACATTTATCACTTCACACTATCTGTGAGAAATAAAAAGGCTACTGTTTTGACCTGGAAGATTTATTGCACTCAGGACATGCTCGGTAAATATTTGTGCATTTGATTTTGATTCAATGTAGAATCCTATGATTTCAGAGTTAGAAATCTTCAGAAATTTGTTGTCCCACTTCCTCATTTTACAGGTTGGAAAAATGAGACCCCAAAAGTATTGACTTCCCTAAGCAAACACAATAACAGAATTGGGAAAAAATCAGTAATTTAGGAAATGCCACTATCGGAAAAATAACTACTGTGACTGAGAAGCCCAGTTTTCTTACTTTCTGGCTTTGACCCAGCCTCAGAGTTATTCACCTTTCTCTCTTTTCCTTTTAGTTTAAGGTAAGGTCCATCTTGCGCCCCAGTCAGTTTGGAGGACAACCATGTACTGAGCCTCTCATGACCTTTCAGCCATGCATTCCATCCAAGCTCTGCAAAATTGAAGAGATCGACTGCAAGAATAAATTCCGCTGTGACAGTGGTAATGTACTTTTGAAAAATGTTCAGTCTTCACTAAAATGACTAAAGTTATTCCAATTGACTCCCAGTGAAAGTCATGATAGAAAAGTCCCACCTTATTTTAAGCTTAGGGAGACAGGGATGTTATGCTATCAATTACACACTATTCATGTGTAAAATTACAGCTTTCAGGCTATAATCATCTTGACCACTTACCTGATTCCTTTGCTCATCAAGTAAGGTTCCCAGGTTCCTACACTGTTATACAACAGGAGGAAGAGAATGAGGAGGAGGAAACAGAGGAGGAAGCAGATATTTTAAAAATCGGCTATTAATAAGCACAACTGTAGACTCAGAATAAGCAATTGAAAAGGAGTGATGTATTTTAAAATTTTAATATGGTTTATTAAGATAAGGATTTTAATGCTAAGATATTATGTAAAGGGGATGGTTAGAGATGATGTAGCAAATTTTCTGGTATGGTCGATTTAATGACTCCAAAGATAATCACAGAAGAGGAGACTGCAAATGATTTAAACAATGGCAACATTCCCTTCAAGTCCAATTCTCATACAGATTCATACATTTTGATATTTAAGTATTGTTAGATTATAATCAAACCTTGAATATACTACTTAATCTATGTATTCCCTTGCTAATTAATAGCTTTCCAAAGCTCAGCATGTTGAACCATCTAGGTCAGATTTCTGCAAACTTTTTCAGGAGAAGTCCAGGTGGTGAATATTTTAGGCTTTGCAGGCCGTACATTCTATGTAGCAACTATTCAGCTCTGGAATCACAGCATCAAAGCTGCCATAGACAGTATATCAACAAATGAGCATGACTATGTTCCGATAGAATTTTATTTACAAGAGTAAGTAGCAGGTCAGTTTTTGTCCATGGGCCATAGTTCACTGATTTCTTGTATAAATAGTCAATTATAGTTAAAATAAAATTAGAGTTCTGATGAATAAAATCCAAATTATTTGTGTACTCTAAAATACATTGAAAAGTATTTAGAACTAGATGGCAGATTTCAAATTCCCATAGAAAATTGACCCCAGACTTGGGCATAATGTTTCTCTTCTCTTACTCTTTGCTTCCTGCCTTCAGCTTTACCAATCTTTTCTGAAAGTCAGACAGGAAGGTGGGTTCCAGGGTTTTCCCTCTGTACCTCATCCTCAAAACGGGATGTGAGGGTGAGACATGGGTAGGGAGATATACATTATGCCTATGTAAATAAGGGGCTTCCCAGGTGACCTTAGTGGTAAAGAAACCACCTGCCAGTGCCAGAGACACAAGAGATGTGGGTTTGATTCCTGAGTGGGGAAGATCCCCTGGAGGAAGAAACGGCAACTCACTCCAGTATTCTTGCTGGGAAAATTCTATGAACAGAGAAGACTGGCAGGCTACAGTCCATGGGACCTCAAAGAGTCAAATATGACTGAGCAACTGAGCAACCAACAGCCAACTGGAAGCTAAGAAGAGGCAAGAAGGATCTTCCCAGAGTTTTAGAGGGAGCATGACCCTGCAGACATCTTGTTTGCACTTCTGCACTCCAGAACTAGGAGAGAATAAATTTCTGAATTTCTGTATATAAATAAGGTCATGTCACATATTGACAAAACAAGGAATATGAGAAAAACCTTGATGGCAATGGCTAAGGGGAATACAGACCTAAGCACTATATCCAGAATATTAAGATAAAAGTCTAGAACTGAGGCACATCAATTTGAAGCTTGAAGGGTAGTTTCCAGAACAGATTATCAAGGAGAACTCTTTTATTCAATAGATGATAAATCTATGAAATTTATTATGAAAGAGTTTGTTTATGTCAAAAATATCCACAAGTCTGAGAAATCTTTAGGTATATCCATGTGCTATCAGTTCAAAATGAGTGATTTCAGGAAAGTTACTGGTATAGGGACAGCAATCTCTACTTCATCAGTAATATGTCCATAGCTAGTGATATAAACTGAACTGTTGAAATGCATCTGTAATGGTTGATAAGCAGCTGCTACCCTGAGCTCTCTTAGTGACCTCTGCCCTACTGTCCAGATCCCTTCATCAGAAATTCCTAGATCTTCCTAGGATCCAACCATTAACTAGTTAATCTCTGGTACAAAAATGGTTGGCATCCATTCTGACTGGGTAATGCCATGGCCTCTTGGTTGTTGAATATTCCACTGGAGATGATACACCACTGTACTCTCCTAAAAACATCCACTAATGCCACTCTCAAAGGAATAAAAGGTTGGATGAACCATTATTTGTCTGACATATCAGGATGATGTAAGTCATCCTGACAAATATCAGGATGATATTTAGATCAGTTAATAACAGAAAAAAATCTCTATCTTTCCTTTATACTCTCATGATTGCTCTTCAGAATCTCCCAAGGCTAATTGTATTTTTTTGTTTTGTTTAGTTTTTTAAATTTTTTCCATGGGTGCACTGTGTCCCCCCATTCTGAACCCTCCTCCCACCTCCCTCCCCACCCCACCCCTCTTGGTTGTCTCAGAGCACTGGCTTTGAGTGCCCTGCTTCATGCATCGAACTTGCACTGGTCATCTGTTTTACATATGGTAATAAGCAAGTTTCAATGCTATTCTCTCAAATTATCCCTTTAATGTATACATGGATTTTTGAGAAGTACCCATGAGGCAAATCCCCATGCACTATGCCAACTCCTCTCAAAGTCCTAACTTTAACACAGAGATGAGAATTTGCAACTGGTCATAAAAATAATATACCATGTAGTAACACAGTTCAAGTAAATAGGAAAATCATATATAATTCTAAATGACTACATAATTCCAGGTGTAAATATATATATGCATGTGTTGGCTAAAGCATGCTGACTTCTACAAATCCTGTACTATTGAAATGTCCCTTCACCTCTGCCATTCTTTCTTTGGTATAGGATATATTTGTGGCTTACAAATCTTTCCCCTTCCTATTCCATAGTGTTTCCTTGACCTGGAATCATTCTCAACTGTGTCCCATCAGCCCTATTCCACACTGCCACCCATTCCTAAACATCGCTCAAGAGAAGTCCTCTTGCTTTCATCCCTACCCTTGCTAATGTTGTTGCTGCTGTTTAGTCACTAAGTCGTGTCCAACTGTTTGCAAACCATGAACCAGGAAAAGCCTGCTAGGCTCTTCTGTCTGTAGGATTTTCCCAGCAAGAATGCAGGAGTTGCCATTTCCTTCTCCAGGAGATCTTCCCGACCCATGGATCAAACCTGCGTCTCCTGAATTGACAGGTGAATTCTTTATCACTAAACCACCAGGGAAGCCCACCCTTGTTAAAAGAGACTCTATAATATCCCTAAAATTGTTAGCACAAGTTCACGGTGAGGTCAAACAAACCAAAATGTCAGAGTTTGGAACAGAGAAAGGTTAACTGCAGAGTTGTACAAGGAAATGGGTGGTTCAAGCCCTTAAAAAACCCTGAGCTCCCCGAAACATTTCAGTAAAGCATTTTTAAAAGCCAGGTGAGAGAATGGGGTCACAGGATATGTGATCAGCTCATGCACAGTTCTCTGACTGGTTGGTGATGAGGTAACAGGGTTGTGTCACAGAGGTTAACTTTATCAGTCCTTAGACTCCAGGAGGCCTGGGGCTATGTGCTCATGTTCATCAAGAGGTTAACATCTTCCAATTAGTGGGGGGTTTTCACATCTGTGAAACAACTCAGGGCATGTGCATCAAATGTGTGTGTATATATATATGTATATATACAGTATATATATATATGTGCATATATATATATGTGTGCAATATATATATATATATATTCAGTAGGTACTTCAGAGAGGAGCTAAAGCAGAGGATATGGGAGAAGGCCAATCCTGGGAAAGCCCCACAGGGTCCTGCTCCATTACAGAAGTATCAAATGAGTAGACTTTCTTACATATCTGGTACCCTGTTCACAAACTTAGGTTAATTAGAATTGTACCTTACATGTGTATCCCTACCTCCATCTGATAAAATGGGAGCTTTAGTGTAAAATATAAAAAATCAGCTCTTGCTCAAATCTGTGAGTACTAGGTTCAAAACTTTTAAAAACTGTAAGATGTGTCCTTTTTTTCTCCTATAGGTAAAACATCCCTCTTTCAAGCTAAATTACCCATTCTGCACTGCTCTAAGAAAAGCAAACAAGAAAAACCAGAAATGTGTTATTTTTAAAAACAGGGTATATTTCAGATTATATCTTAGGACTGACAGGAATTCAATTCCCTATATATTTTCACCCTTGTGTGATTATGATGCTCATACCTATAATAAGTGTCTTGATATAAAATTTTGAATAATCAAAGGATGATTTAATTACTTTCATTACATTCCACCTTCTTACTGAAGATTCTTCAGTTCAGTTCTGTTCCTCAGTCATGTCCAACTCTTCATGATCCCATGGATTGCAGCATGTGAGGCTTCCCTATCCATCACCAACTCCCATAACTTGCTCAAACTCATGTCCATTGAGTCAGTGATGCCATCCAACCGTCTCATCCTCTGTTTCCCCCTTCTCTTTTCACCTTCAATCTTTTCCAGCATCAGGGTCTTTTCCAATGTGTCAATTCTTCGCATCATGTGGCCAAAGTATTGGAGTTTCAGCTTCAGCATCAGTCCTTCCAATGAATATTCAAGGCTGATTTTCTTTAGGATGGATTGGTTTGATCTCCTTGGAGTCCAAGGGACTCCCAAGTCTTCTCCAACACCACAGTTCAAAAGCATGAATTCTCTGGTGCTCAGTTTTCTTTATAGTCCAACTGTCACATCCATACATGACTACTAGAAAAACCATAGCTTTGACTAGATGGACCTTTGTCAGCACAGTAATGTCTCTGCTTTTGAATATGCTGTCTAGGTTGGTCATAGCTTTTCTTCCGAGGAACAATGTCTGCTAATTTGATTTTGGAGTCCAAGAAAATAAAGTCTGTCACTGTTTTCACTGTTCCCCCATCTATTTGCCATGAAGTGGTGGGACTGGATGCCATGATCTTAGTTTTTTGAAAGTTGAGCTTTAAGCCAGCTTTTTCACTCTCCTCTTTCACTTTCATCAAGAAGCTCTTTAGTTCCTCTTTACTTTCTGCCATAAGGGTGGTATCATCTGTGTATCTGAAGTTATAGGTATTCCTCCTGGCAATCTTTATCCCAGCTTGTGCTTCATCCAGTCCGGTATTTTGCATGATGTCCTCTGCATATAAGTTAAATAAGCAGGGTGACAATATACAGCCTGGACGTACTCCTTTCCCAATTTGGAACCAATCTGTTGTTCCATGTCCACTTCTAACTGTTGCTTCCTGACCTGCATACAGATTTCTCAGGAGGTCTAGTATTCTCATCTCTTGAAGAATTTTCCACAGTTTGTGTGATCTACACAGTCAAAGGCTTTGGCATAGTCAATAAAGCAGAAGTAGATGTTTTTTCTGGAATTCTCTTGTTTTTTCTATGATCCATTAAGATTATTATCCCCCTCCCCTTCAAAAGTTGAAACTAAGTGCTTTCTGGGGAACTCTTTATTAGTAAAAAAAAATATATATATATATATATATATCAATTCAACAAAATACCCAATTTCCTCAAGCATTTTAGTTGATCAAAATAGTCATCATGCATAGCTGTATTGAAATGTTGATCACAATTTAAGATAGGTAACAAGATGTGTGTGTGTGTATGCTTGAGGGTTCTCAGTCGCTCAGTCATGTCTGACTCATTGCAACCCCATGACTCTATAGCCCACCAGGCTCCTCTGTCCATGGAATTTTCCAGACAAGATAGTCCTGAGTAAAATATTCAATCACTGTTGATGAGACTTGTACATGGTACAGATGCCAGCATTCCTGATTATATGCAAGAGACTGAGGAGCAGGAGACAGGCTATCTGTCATTGTAGACAGAGTGTTTCAATTTCAGTAACATACAGGCACACACTGTTCCCTAGGATCATTATGAAATTCAGCAAGTTTTAAAAGAAAGGGAATTATCTGAGTTGGTACTATTTTCTAAATTCACTCACACAAATTGCTAACACTGTGGTATCTAGGCATTTAATGTGTCCCAAAAAAATATATAGTAAATTGTATGTAGTGAAACTCTTATTAATGGTAATTATAACAGTAATCATACATAGTGAATATCTATAATAAAATACATGATTATGTATAGTAAAGTGGGGGCTTCCCTAGTGACTCAGACAGTAAAGAATCTGCCTGCTCTGCAGGAGACACAGGTTCTATCCCTGGGTCAGGAATAACCACTGGAAAAGGGAATGGAACCCACTCCAGTATTCTTGCCTAGAAAACTCCAGAGGAGCCTAGAGGGCTCCAGTCCATGAAGTTGCAAAGAGTCAGATACAACTTAGTGACTTACACTTTCACTTTTTTTTTCACTTTTCAAAATAATTATATATAGTAAAATTTACTGATAGTAAAATTTACTGGTAGTAAGTGTGCAATTTGATTTTGACAAATATATACACCCATGTAAACAACCCCCAATCAAGGTACAGAAAATCTCCATAAACCCCAAAAGTTTCTTGTTTCCTGTTTCTAGTTAATCCTTCTTGTTCTTGAACATGAGATAAAAGACCCAGATGCCATGACTCGTCTGGGTCCAGCTTCTTTCTCTCAATATAAAATTTTAGACATTAAGTCACATTGTTATGTGTACCAGTAGACATGTGTGTGTGAAATTATATAGCTTTTTAAAAATAAAAGCAGTGACCTTGAGTCTGTTATCCTGAATTAAAACAAAATTCTGAGCCTATTTTTAATTTTCTCCTACAGAACATGATTTCTGCAGCAAGTTCACTGTAGTGGGAATGGAATTCTAAAGTTATTTCTTTGATTGAAGACAATCAGCTCAAGAGTGACTAAATAATTCTATCTGGACTCTTGTAATCCTAAAAAATAAGAGAAAATATCAGTTTGTTATTCCATTTCCTTATTTCTTATCAAAAATAGTGAAAACTGGCCCTCTACCTTCCCTTGAAATTTAAAGTAATCATGTTTCAAATCAATAAATACTCTCTAAAATGACCATTTGTTGTCAATGTTACTATTTTTTGACCAGGTCGCTGCATTGCCAGCAAGTTGGAATGCAATGGAGAAAATGATTGTGGAGACAATTCAGATGAAAGGAATTGTGGGAGAAAAAAAACAGTATGTTTACGGAACCATAACCCCATCCCTAGTGTACAGTTGATGGGCATGGGGTATGTAACATCTTTTTATCATTTGGGAAGTAAAACCATCTCAAAACCAGAGTTGGAAGCAGCAATGAAGCAGTGAGACCCACCATTGCCCACATTCCTCATTAACCTCTTACTCCTCCCACTAATCCTATCTGTCCGTGATACTTGGTTGCCAGGCTTAAAGATACAAATAATTCTTTTTAATTTTTAGCATTTTAATAAATTAAAATGATAATTTAGCATTTTCACATTTAGTGCGCAGTAGACAATGCTATGAGTACTTCATAAACATAGTTTGTTTAAAGTCTTATGGCAGGTATTCTTTCCTTCCTGAGTTCCCCCAGGGCTCACCAGTTCACCATTGGTGGTAGCTGCAATTGCTGATGACTGTGACATCCTTTGTTTACTGATATGGCAGGAAATATTCCATTTTTCAAATGATTTTTAAGCATCATGCAATGACTGGTATTTTAAAAATCACCACTGTTTTGATCTTCTAAAATTTATTCACAATATTTCCCTATTACAATCCTATTTTTTAAAAAAACAAACAAGCAGAAAAAGAAAAGAAAACAAGAGCTAAGCCTTAGTTGAAAGCATAAGAAAAACCAGTAAAGGTAATTTCTTCTACTCTCCTGTTCTTATGATAAATAATTCTCCCTTCAGTTTTTGGCCAGAAAGCAAATAGTATTATACAGGCTTTTATTGCTTTGTAGTGAGACTTTTAAAGTCTTTACTTGTACTGCCCGGCTTGCATAAAAACAAACCTTGAGGCACCAAAGACAAACAGCAGCAGTTGCAAATATAACCTCATTTGATTAGAATGAAAACTAACAGCTATAGAACCAAACTCAAGTACAGCAATAAAGTAGAACAGCCATTAATCTGGAAGTAAGAGGAGCACTGTTCTAGATCTGAAAATGTTAGTCATTCAGTTATGTCCTGACTCTTTACAACTCCATGGACTTTAGTCCACCAGGCTCGTCTGTCCATGGGATTCTCCAGGCAAGAATACTGGAGTGGGTAGCCGTTCCCTTCTCCAGGGGATCTTCCTGACCCAGGGATCGAATCTGCATCTCCTGGATCACAGGCAGATTCTTTACCGTCTGAGCCACCACCTACTTCTGCATTAATTCACAATATCACGACCAAGTAAGTGAACATCTTTCAGCTGTAATTTCCCCATCTCTAAGTTGGATGGCTACAAGCTGATTTGAGGTTGTCCTGAGAACTCCTAATTAGAGTTATTTCAACAAGAGTGTTTCACGGCATCTTCTTATCAAGGTGCAGAAATGGTTTCCTTTTTTCTTTTCTTTGGAAGGAAAACTCAGCCAAAAACTCCCACTGATAATCCCATTTTCCAATGTTCTGATTGATTCTGGGTAACATTACAAACTCACCTCTTGTTCAGTTGATCTAGACTCTCCAGTTACAGATGGGAAAGACCACATGCTATGTGTACTTTGGCAGAAGGACCATGTGGGACTCTGCCAACCAGAGCTGTTGTCCCAGGGATTCTCAGAAATGAGCAAAACCCACTGGCTCAGGGACAGCCAGTCCTCTCCTCGCCTCCCCAGGGATTGAGAGTTCTGAGAGCTGCTTACTGGAATCTCTAATTTTCTGGCCTTAAAATCTCTGCTTCTCTCCAACACATTTCTACCCCAAAAAAGAAGCTTCCTGAGTGACTGTCCTTCACTTTTAAATGGCATCTTTCCAATAAAGAATTTAAGAAGACATTCCAACATTGCTCCTTTGTCAATATCACTCACCAGATCTGAAATCTGAAGCAAGAAATCAGGCAATAATAGTGCTCTGTTTGTTTTCTCTCAGGCTCAGACAAGGTACAAATGCATACAGACGGACACACACACACACATGTAGAAATAAACACACAAACACACGTGCATATTTATATACAGAAACTCTAATGAAATTCAAAAAGTTATAAAATATAACATTAAAGGCAAATTAGATAAAACACTTTAGAAACCTAAAATATTCAAAGCCACAGTGTGTTTGAGACACCAAAATATTTAAAATCAACTTAAATACCACAGAGGTGAGTAGAGAAAATAGAGCTGAAAACTGCTACATAGCTGACTTCACTTCTAAAATTCTCCTTGGGGTGGCCTAACAGGCCTATCTTCAGCCTCTGTGCCAGCAGTGACTGCCATCAGAGGGATTCCTCATGACCTGGGAGCCATTTCTCAAGCCCTTTCTTGTTTGTGATAAACTTATAAGTACACTGTATAAGGCAGTATAAGATCATCAGTTGTTTTTTCCTCATTGACCCCTCTTAACTCAGAAAATGAGCCCCAAACCCTTGTGTTAGTCATGCTAACTTAAGTACTTTGGAAAGTTTTTCCCAGACCAGTTCCTCTTACTTCCTCCCTCAAATGCCCAATGATACAGACTCAAATATGGATGAGAATTTGACTATGAGATATATCTTAAAGGAAAGGTAAGAATCATTCTTTTTTATCAGTTTTACTGAGATCTGATTGACATGTGGGTCTTCCTATTGTATACATATTTTATTCTCATTCTCACAACACTGCCACACCACAACACTTTTGATGCCAGAAAGGCAGGGGGTTCCCCTACCAAGCAATTGTCTGTGACACCAGCTGACTGCCCTACAATTTAACTGAATTTTTACCTTACCTACCTGGAGATAGTATTTGATCCCCTAGGTTAGGGGTTCAGTCCTGCAAGACCGCCACCACTCCCCCAGAATGCCGGATACCAATTGCAAATTCAGGTTCACATGTGTGCTTCTGTCACATCGAAGATTCCCAAAAACTCCTCCTTAGGTTTGACTAATTTGCAAGAGCTACTCATAGAAGTCAGAAAAACCATTTACTTAAATTTACCAGTTTTCTATGAAAGCATATGATAAAGGATACAGATGAACATCCTGTTGGGAAGGGAAAGATAGGTACGGCAAGGATGTGGAAGGGGCATGAGCCTGCACCTCCGTGTGCTCACCAACCTGGAAGCTCTCAGAACCCCATACTTTTGGGATGTTTATGGAGGCTTCATTACATAGGCTTGTAATCAATCATTATTTCTATTTTCAGCCCCTTTCCCCTCTCTGGAGAATGGAAGGTAGGGCTAAAAATTCCAAGCTTTGAATCATGGTATGATCTTTCTTGTGACCAGCACCCATTCAGAAGCCCACAAAGAATCACCTCATTGGAACAAAAGACACTTTTATCACTCAAGAAATTCCAAGGGGTTAGACACCTTGTGTCAAAAACTGGGGTCAAAGACCAAATATTAGAACAAAAGATGCTCTTAGGGCTCTTACTACATAAATTACATGGGTTTGGGGAGCTCTGTGCCAAGAAATGGGCAGCAGACACCATTATATGTATTTTCTATTGTCTCATCATTGGTTTCCCTGGTGGCTCAGTGGTAAAGAATCCACCTGCAAGGCAGGGAACGCAGGAGATGTGGGTTCAATCCCTGGGTTGAGAAGATCCCTTGGAGGAGCACATGGTAACCCACTCCAGTATTCTTGCCTGGAGAATTCCATGCGAAGAGGAGCCTGGTGGGCTACAGTCTGTAGGGTCACAAAGAGTCAGACATGACTGAAGCTACTGAGCATGCACCCATCATCACATCGTATGTGATTCAGCAATGCTAAATTTTTGACAAAAAACTTTTTTTAACAGAATCATTTTAACAGATATTAATATCCACAACACTTGGAAAACAATTAGCATTCTGGAGAAGTTCTTATCTACCACAAAACAGTTTCTGAAATACTTGATTTGTACTAAATTAATTAATCTCTCTGTGCTTCAATTTCCTCATTTGTAAAATGGGTATAATAATTGTATCTATATCACATGGTTGTCATAAATATTAAATAAATATAATATTAATATCAAATATAGATCAAACAGCCCTAGACACAGTAAATATTAGGTAAGCATTTGTTAAACAGATTTTAAATATCATTATAGTTATTAGTAAAAACAATAATAATATGATTATAATTCTATTAAAATATTGCTATTACTATTTCATTATTAGCTCTTTGTAAGACTTCTTTTCCTGTATGATAGTAAAGAGAGTGGACCCAGAATGGCACAAATTATGTAGTAATTTATTTCATAATCTGCTTTCAAAGTTTGTGTTGGTTTTGTTAGTCATGAAATAACTATAAACCTAAATTTTATTTCAGTGAAAGCTTGGGACAATTAAATAAGTGGAATAGAGAGAACCTAACAGAGTTAGAGGGATTGAGTTTTGACTTCCAGATCTTTTTGGATACCTCGCCATAAACTGGAAAATATGGGCTTTCCTTCAAGCCATTTGTCAAGAGTCAAAAAAATGCCTAAGAGAAGAATTTCTTTCATATAAATACAGTAAATTTTAAAGACTTTACATCTATTGAATTCTTAAAAAATGACTCTGTTTCTAGGTTTCATTTCCTGGCAGGAGAGCCCAGAGGAGAAGTCCTAGATAACTCTTTCACTGGAGGAGTGTGTAGAACTGTCAAAAGCAGTAGAGCAAGTAATCCGTACCGTGTTGCGGCCAATCTAGAAAATGTCAACTTCGAGGTATGACAGCCTATCTTGGGGGCATTCCAAATGCCAATGGTGATTATAAGCTAAATTTCAATGAAAAAATAGTCATGAAGGAAGGGACAGAATAAAAAGGTAGTGAGCATTCTTCATCACTATCATGGGCTGACATTTATTCCTTCCACAGCTCAGGAATGTCAGTGTTTGCATCATCAGTTCACAGATGGAAAACAGGGAAACTAATTTGCCCAAAGTTAAACATCTATTAAGTAGTTGGGTTCAAGAGTTAAGCACAACTTTTCCAAATTCCAGAGTCCATGCTTTCTCCCACGAAAGCTATGATAGGTCCCCACTCAGATAAATGACTTGTTATATTCAGAATCCTCTACCATAGTTCTCTCAGATAACCACAAAATTTAGACATAAAACACATCTAAAAAATCCAGATGAATTTAAGCATAATGGGGATAATTCTGCTTACCTTCCATCCCGTTTTACTAGTCGGTTTGGTTTTCTTTTCATTTTTCTGAGTGATAAGGAGCAGTGTACTATATAGTCTTAGGATCCAGTCCACTGCCTTACACTTGATAAGTACTCCATACTTGCCAAACTAAAATAAACAATTTGTTTCTTCTCATTTATGATAAGGCAAACAGGGAAGACATGACTTTAACGGTTATATCCATGCATATAAATTTGACATGCTAGAGAGAATTTCAGAAAATCTAATGATTTCTGAGACCACTTTTCAGATAATATGCATTCAGCAAGTTTTTCGATCCTTTAAAAAAAAAGGTTATATTCATATAAATACAGTTATTTTCCAATTTGACAAACTCAACTTAAAAACCATCTAATACATATTAATGGGTGTGGAGAAATATCCTGGGAATCCAATTGCCAAGTTCAAACTCCTTTGGGGAGACTTAACTTTAGACGTCCCACCTCTACCTGGAAGAAAATGTGACAAGAGTAACAAGTGACCCTGACCAGGTAAAGAGAACACTCACTCTCTTGCCACAGATCCAGAAGATGCTAACCACCAAGGGAAGTAGAGAAGGTCTTGCTGGAATGCTGAAAAAGAACTGAGAAGAGACATACTTCCGAAGAAAAGATAGCATCAAAAATTCTGTAAATGATGGAAGATGTATTCTATTCTTAAGATGTAGGCTTTGTAGACAGAGCTAAAACCCAAACATTTATATACATTATTGTTATGTGGAAGGAAGGTTTTTAGCTCATAAACAATCAAACCATTAGCTTACTTTCAAAATAAATAACTACCCCCCCCCCCAAATACTGCCTATACTCTCAGCAAGCATCTCTTTTATAGAGTTTTACAAGTAAAAAATCTTGGCTCAACACATGATAGCAAATATGGGCAGAGTTAACACTTTACTCTTAAATAATACTATGGGTTTTACTCAAGTGCCATAACAACCTCCCCAGAAAGAGAAATTTATTTTATGTTCCTCTTACTAATAATAGGAGATTTAAGATCATTGAAGTTAGAAACTTTCTCAGAGTAATGCAGCAAATAAGTGGCACAGTGGAATTAGAATTTGTGCCAGATGAGACCTTGATAGTAAAGTATCAAGAAAGATATTAATGACTCTGCAACTATTGCCAGGTCTGAGTTTAAAAGATCTGATTTAAAACGTATCACCTGTGAAGTTCACCAATGATGTGCTAGAGCCAGCTTTTCCAGCTTTTCCAGCCAACTGCTAAATTTTCAGGACTTTTGTAAGCGGATTATTAAACATGACCATTATTAGATATTAAATATATGATCTTAAATTAAGATTAAAGATATTAAATTTAAATTTAAATAAAGATATTAAAAACACGGATGATAATTACTCAAAATATATCTCTTCTCAATTATTATGGCACATTTGACCACAAATCTATGCTCTTGAAGTTACTTGCATCTATTGTAAATCATAAAAGTACTATGTAATAATTTGCAGGACACACTTAACCATCAAAGCCAATTGGCAGTCCTTGCTAATTGTTATAAAGCATTAGTTTCCCACCCCACCAAAAAAATAATAATTTGCTTCTGTGCATGTCTTTCCAAGTTTGAATTCAGGAGTATCACATAGGTAGGAATCAGCATAGTAGGAATACATACAGCATGAGAAAGGCAAATGCTGTAGTATTAAATCACAGGGTTGTTTATTTGGTTTTTTGCCCTCTCAGACAATTGGTTGTTAAACATTTACCAGCAGAATACTGGATCTACCCATGTAACTTAGTAACCCAAGCCTGCATGCCAAGTTCCATCAGGATATACAGCCTGAAATCCCTCATTCAGAAGGAAGTAGATTCTTTTCGTTATCCATGTAGTTCTGAAACTTGTTCAACCTTAAGAAGCTGCCTGAGTTGATCTCTACCTATATGTCACTTAGTTTTAGATAATATTCAACTGCTGAGGAAGGTCATGGTGATATTTCTTCAAGGATTTGGAAATGACCAGAGCCGAGGTCACTACTTTCCTTAGAGTAGCTTACTTTCCACCGATGCCTGTATTACTTTGTTCATGCCATTAATAGGCATTTGTGCAAATCTAAGCTATTCCTCACTGAAAACAGCAGAGGAAGAGAAATTCAGCAGGCATCTGACTTCCATTCTTCTACAGTATCAGAGCATATTGAGACAATGGAAATCATGAGCTGGCTGGTACACAAAGATTAGCGAAGGCTGCTGAATGGAAGGCAATTGGACAGGAAGTCAGAATGGAAGATGGTAGGAAGAATCCTGCCCCTCGGGGATATCCCAAGTGCTAAATGCAGAGCTCTGTCACAGTACGACCCCTGCACCAGTCCCCAGAGTTGTATCACTATCTCAGGACACCTCATCTCTTTTCTTAGGAGTTGCTGCTTGCTACTGGCTAGACGCTAAGTACTTGCTGTCACCAGCAAAGTACAGAGCGTGGTTATCACTAGTCTTTTTGATTCTTACCAATATACTGACCTACCTAGATAACATCTCTTGCTGCACCCTAAAGCCTGAAAGCCTTCAAAGGTCTGCAGTGCCCCAAAGCCTCTCTAAATCCCCTGTGAAATTCAGAACTTTAGGTTCTGTCTCTAACCCTCACATCACAAGCAACCAAGTGTCACCCATCCTGTCTGTTCCCCAGCCTCTCTCAACTGTTTTCTACCCCTCCCTACAAACCCTGCTCCTTTCTTCAGACACAACAGTGAAAATGTCAACACGTGTCAAGCTGTAGGAGGTCATCAGCCCACAAGATCCACAGATAGTCAGGATGGGCTAGAAATAAGATGTAAAATGGGGATTAAAACCTTTTCCCCAGAGTTTGCTTAACATCTCTTTCTGGGAAAAGCTAGGAAGATGAAGCTAATCAGAGCTCACCAGCTGATATTTACACATCATGAATAGAACTCATCTTCCTCCTTTTGAAATTGTCTTGGCTTTCCATATTCCTGTTCATGAAATAGCATTCCCATTCATTAATTCTCTCTCTCTCTCCGCACCCTGCCCCCCAACACACACACGCACATGAACAAACATACATACACCTCTACTTGGTCAACAACTTCTGTTGATTTACCTCCTAAATATCTTTCAAATCCACCACTTTCTCTCTACCCAACCAATGTTGCCCTTGACCTGGCCATTCTTCTGTCTCAACTGACTTTTTTGCAACAGTTTTTTAAACTGCTCTCCTGGCCTCTAATTTAGCTATATAGTTAACATGATCTTTGCAAAACAATTTGTGGCATCCCCAATTTTTCAATCCTTCAATTAATATTGTTAAAGAACTTATTAGATGCAAAATCTTGCCTTTAGAAGTCAAATCAAATGCTTTATCAGAACATATGAAACCTGGCCCCAGTTTCCCAGTTCAACTTTTCACCATTGCTCAGCCATACACTTGCCTTCTCACCAAGCGAACATACATGGTGGTCAGATTTTTCTCTGAGCTTCTTCCCAGGATACCCAATGCCCTTACTTTACATGCAAATATATATACTTTTTAAGTCAACATATCTTTTCTAGCATGCACTGCAATGTCTCAAAGGAATACTGAACTTCTGGCTGTATTTTACTATTGAGCAAGACTCTCTTGCAGCTGGGTTATTTCTTCCTTTGACTAATTGTGCAAGCTATTTAACTATGACATGTGGTTTGCCTCACAGTGTGTTTTAATATTGAATAATTTAAAACAAGAGTTTTTTTCATTACCAACAAAACAAGCATTTTTAACATAAAGAGGTACTCTTCAATCAACTAACTTTGCAACTTTTAAAAATTTGTCCATTGTTCTCTTCTTACTAGCATAACCATAGCAAAGGTTTACCTTGTGCTTGGAAAATTCATCAAGTACTCATAATTCAAAATTCAAGTTTCACTGGCTATTTCTTTTCTTCCCAGACCTGGTCAGATAAAAACTGATCACCACCTACCACGCAGAACCAATGGATTATTGGTGATTTGTTCTCTGTCTTGCAGACTTGGCCAGTGAAGTGCTAAGGCCCAGTATATGAATAAGGCTGAGGGGTTCAGGATGGAGCCAGAGCAGATTAGGACAAGATCTGCCCTCCACTTTTCTAGGTCCCAATTTTCTGAGAGATGCCTTCCATTAGCTTGCAAAGAGCATCAAATTCACAGGCAGACTAAACACAGGTCTGTATTCTTGTCACCTCACTAAATCTCAGTTTTGGAGTCATGTCCTTGATGGTAACTTCCCTAGTATTGCCTCTCTGAATTTTATAGCTATTTGTGGCAATCCCCTTGGCAACACAATGTTACGCTCATTGAGTGTCTGATTGTCTCTCTCCCTCACTAAACTATTAACTTCCTGAAGACACGGACAATACTATTCCTTGTTCTCTAGGAAAATGGGTGCACAATAAATGTTTACTGAATGCGTCAATGAATGAATGATTATTGCATTCAGTTCAGTTCAGTCGCTCAGTTGTGTCCGACTCTGCGACCCCGTGCATCACAGCACGCCAGGCCTCCCTGTCCATCACCAACTCCCGGAGTTTACTCAAACTCATGATCATTGCATTAGGTGTTCACAAATAGCTCTAGTTTCCTAAATTACGTTTTATTTCTTGTGGATTTTCCTCCAGGTGCAAACTAAAGAAGATGATTTGGAAACAGATTTCTACGACGATTTAATTGCTCTTGAAGATAATAAAGATCAACAAGCCTCGGGTTCCAGCCAAACAATGAGCTCTTTTTATATACCGATTTTCTATTTGTCAATGAGAAGGCAAAGCAGCTCCCATACTTCCACCTTCAAACAAGCCATTCAAGCCTCCCAGAAAATGGTAATAAAAGTGATTCTTGATCTTTTTAATTTTTCCTGAAAAATAACACCAATTCCAGCAGTCGTGCAAGAAGATCATTTTAATATCAAATGGTAGGATTTCTAACATAGATTTAAGTAGACTTACTTTTCTGTTGTTATAGCCCACTTCAAAAGTTATAGAGATAATAAGTATAATAATGCCTTTTTTGCAAGCATTTGGCTGTGTTTGTGGTTGTGTTCTTGTTATTTTAATTTCTGTCTTATTATTTTAAATGCATTTCTTATAAACCACATGTAACAGAATGTTGCTTTTTTCTTTTAACATAATGTGACAGTCTAGGGTCTTTGCTGGAGAAATTCAGCCAACTTCTATTTAGTATCTTTCCTGAAATACTTAATCATGCTCCTTCTCTCTTTAATATATCTCACTCATTTAACTTTGCTGCTAATTTCTTGTTTCTTTACTTTTCTTTGTCACATTTCTGCTTACTTTTTTTGGTCATTTTGGAAGTTCTACTAAACTTTTAAATTCTGCTGGTACTTACCTTTCTCTAGTTAATACACATAATTAAACCAATGTTTTTCTTTTATTCCATGAAGTAATATATAGCCTCCACCAAAGGATTATTCATTTTTCTACTCCCCGCTTTCCATTCCCACAATCTAGAAAACATATTTGCTTCTTTCTTTCCCCACCACTACCACCACAAGCCTCCAAAGCCTCCAGTTTTATTGAGATAGTTGAAAATCTTTGTATTCCAAGCTATTCCTAGGGATTGTTTTGTATTCTTTTTTATATTATATATGTTCATTAGTAATTTATTCTGGATCCCATCTTTCCTATTAACAGTTCTTCACATAATACTGATAAATTCCAATTCATAATATGTATTTTGTATTTGTGTGTTTCTATGTATGTGTGTATGTGTATATATATTATATAGGTCTATATCCCATATACATGCTCATCACCACTTCTTTCATCTTCCCTTTCTTGAGATCCTGTTCTCATTCAATTGCCATATTTTCAGTGTTTTCTTTAGGTAGAATACATTCAAGGTATATTCCCTAAATCCTTATATATTTACAAATGTCTACCTTTTCATTGAACAATAAAGATACAAAATATCTTGACTGGATAAAGGAATATTGGAACACAGTCTTCTTTTCTTGATAGCTGGTGGAAGTTATTCTATTATCTTCTAATTTCTATTGTTACATAGGAAAAATTACATGCAAGCTTATTTTCTTTCTTTTGTTCTCTCTCTGGAAATTTGCAATTTTTAATACTCTAAGCATTGGACTTTATCTACTAATCTTGCCAGGAACTAATGGAACTTTTCAATACGTAAAACTGCATCTTCATTGGTTAATCTTTCCTCATATCTTCCTTTTTCCTTTGTTTGCTTGTAAAATCTTCTAGATATGTATTCCAACTCTTACATGATTTAGGGATAGATATCTATTAGGCATTTTTAGACATTTACAAGTGTTTTTAAAAATAGTATCTATTTCTCATTACAACCACCACTCTAAGTAGGATTTCTTCTTTCCAAAGAGACATATGGGGAGATTGAGTCCTGAATCCTAGAACTTGATGGGAGATGTGAAAAGAGTAGACCAAAGTACCAGTGTCAGAACCAATGGGACCAGCACTGGAGGGCACCATTTTATTGCTCTTTCTGTTTCTATGATAGTGCCCCTCGTATTTTTTATTAATTCATTCATACACTTATGTAAATATGAGTACTTATAGTACTTTACAAATAATTTTTCCAAGCATTTCATTTGTCTTCAAAAGAACCCTAAGAGGTAATGTTGTTTTTGTTCACTCAGTCAAACCCAACTCTTTGCAACCCCATGGACTGCAGCATGCCAGGCTTCCCTGTCCATCACCATCTGCTGGAGCTTGCAGAAAGTCATGTCCACTGAGTCGGTGATGCCATCTGACCATCTCACCCTCTGTCGTCCCCTTCTCCTCCTGTCTTCAATCTTTCCCAGCATCAGGATCTTTTCCAAGGAGTCGGCTCTTCGCATTAGGTGGCCAAAGTATTGGAGCTTCAGCTTTGGTCTTTCCAGTGAATATTCAGGGTTGATTTCTTTTAGGATTGAGTGGTTTGATCTCCTTGTAGTCCAAGAGACTCTCAAGAGTCTTTTCCAACACCACAGTTCAAAAGTATCAATTTTTGGCACTCAGCCTTCTTTACTATTTAACAGGTAATGGTAGATATTTTTAACATCATTTTGTAGATAAGTAGATTGAAGTCCATATATTTATTTTTAATTCAACAGACATCCATCACAGACCTACCCTTCGTCAGGCACTATACTCAGGCACAAGAAGCTAAGTACTCTCATGATTGTAAAACGAGTAAATGCCAGAGATTGGAATTGAAATCAATTTTCTAATTTTTGCCCACTATTTACATCTACCACATTAAATGTCAAGCTTCTTGCTTATTTTCATCAAACTCTGAAAAGAGTATAGCTCTAGTGATATAAGCATGTAAAAAAAGAACAAAAAACAGATCCCATTTATAACATAGATTGTTAGCCCACTATAAAAATTTTTTATTTATTTATTTTTGTCTGTGCTGGGTCTTCGTTGCTACACAGGCTTTCCTCTAGTAAAAGCAAGTGGGGGCCACTCTGTAGATGCAGTGTGCAGGCTTCTCATTATGGTGGCTTCTCTTGTTAAGGAGCATGGACTTGGGCACATGGTCTTAGTTGCTCCACGTAATGTGGGATCGTCCCAGATCAAGGAGCAAACCCATTTCTCCTGCATTGGCAGGCAGATTCTTTACCACTGAGCCACCAGGGAAGCCCCTGTTAGTTCACTTCTGCATGGATTATGGGACATATCATGCCCCTCATGCTTAACCAAACTCTATTTTTTTTTCTTTTTTTCCCCAATTATTTTTATTCAGTTCAGTTCAATCGCTCAGTCATCTCTGACTCTTTGCGATCCCATGAATCACAGCATGCCAGGCCTCCCTGTCCATCACCAACTCCTGGATTCCACTCAAACTCATGCCCATCAAGTCAGTGATGCCATCTAGCCATCTCACCCTCTGTCGTCCCCTTCTCCTCTTGCCCCCAATTCCTCCCAGCATCAGGGTCTTTTCCAATGAGTCAACTCTTCGCATGATATGGCCAAAGTATTGAAGTTTCAGCTTCAGCATCAGTCCTTCCAGTGAACACCCAGGACTGATCTCCTTCAGGATGGACTGGTTGGATTTCCTTGCAGTCCAAGGGACTCTCAAGAGTCTTCTCCAACACCACAGTTCAAAAGAATCAATTTTTTGGTGCTCAGCTTTCTTCACAGTTCAACTCTCACATCCATAAATGACCACTGGAAAAACCATAGCCTTGACCAGACGGACCTTTGTTGGCAAAGTAATGTCTCCGCTTTTTAATATGCTATCCAGGTTGGTCATCACTTTCCTTCCAAGGAGTAAGCGTCTTTTAATTTCATGGCTGCAGTCACCATCTACAGTGATTTTGGAGCCAAAAAAATAAAGTCTGTCACTGTTTCCACTGTCTCCCCATCTATTTCCCATGAGGTGATGGGACCAGATGCAATGATCTTAGTTTTGTGAATGTTGAGCTTTAAGTCAACTTTTTCACTCTCCTCTTTCACTTTCATCAAGAGGCTTTTTAGTTTCTCTTCACTTTCTGCCATAAGGGTGGTGTCATCTGCATATCTGAGGTTATTGATATTTCTCCTGGCAATCTTAATTCCAGCTTGTGCTTCCTCCAGCCCAGCATTTCTCATAATGTACTCTGCATATAAGTTAAATAAGCAGGGTGACAATACACAGTCTTGAGGTACTCCTTTTCCTATTTGGAAACAGTCTGTTGTTCCATGTTTAGTTCTGTTGCTTCCTGACCTGCATACAGGTTTCTCAAGAGGCAGGTCAGGTGGTCTGGTATTCCCATCTCTTTCATAATTTTCCACAGTTTATTGTGATCCACACAGTCAAAGGCTTTGGTATAGTCAATAAAGCAGAAATAGATGTTTTTTTGGAACTCTCTTGCTTTTTCGATGATCCAGCAGATATTGGCAATTTGATCTCTGGTTCCTCTGCCTTTTCTAAAACCAGCTTGAACATCTGGAAGTTCTCGGTTCACTTATTGCTGAAGCCTGGCTTGGAGAATTTTAAGTATTACTTTACTAGTGTGTGAGATGAGTGCAATTGTGCGGTAGTTTGAGCATTGTTTGGGATTGCCTTTCTTAGGGATTGGAATGAAAACAGACCTTTTCCAGTCCTGTCGCCACTGCTGAGTTTTCCAACTTTGCAGCACTTTCACAGCATCATCTTTCAGGATTTGAAATAGCTCAACTGGAGTTCCATCACCTCCACTAGCTTTGTTTTGTAGTGATGCTTTCTAAGGCCCACTTGACTTCACATTCCAGAATGTCTGGCTCTAGGTGAGTGATCACACCATTGTGATTATCTGGGTCATGAAGATCTTTTTTGTACAGTTCTTCTGTGCATTCTTGCCACCTCTTCTTAATATCTTCTGCTTCTGTCAGGTCCATACCATTTCTGTCCTTTATTGAGCCCATTTTTGCATGAAATGTTCTCTTGGTATCTCTAATTTTCTTGAAGAGATCTCTAGTCTTTCCCATTCTATTGTTTTCCTCTATTTCTTTGCATTGATCGCCAAGGAAGGCTTTCTTATCTCTCCTGGCTATTCTTTGGAACTCTGCATTCAAATGGGAATATCTTTCCTTTTCTCCTTTGCTTTTTGCTTTTCTTCTTTTCACAGCTATTTGTAAAGCCTCCTCAGACAACCATTTTGCATTTTTGCATTTCTTTTCCATGGGGATGGTCTTGATCCCTGTCTCCTGTACAATGTCATGAATCTCCGTCCATAGTTCATCAGGCTCTCTATCAGATCTAGTCCCTTAAATCTATTTCTCACTTCCACTGTATAGTCATAAGGAATTTGATTTAGGTCATACCTGAATGGTCTAGTGGTTATCCCTACTCTCTTCAGTTTAAGTCTGAATTTGGCAGTAAGGAGTTCATGATCTGAGCCACAGTCAGTCAGCTATTTTTATTATTTGGAGGCTAATTACTTTACAATATTGTAGTGGTTTTTGCCATACATTGACATGAATCAGCCATGGATTTACATGTGTTCCCCATCCTGAACCCCGCTCCCACCTCCCTCCCCATCCCATCCCTCTGGGTCATCCCAGTGCACCAGCCCCGAGCACTTGTCTCATGCATCCAACCTGGACTGGCGATCTATTTCACACTTGATAATATACATGTTTTGATGCTATTCTCTCAGATTGTCCCACCCTCACCTTCTCCCACAGAGTCCAAAAGTCTGTTCTATACATCTGTGTCTCTTTTTCTGTCTTGCATATAGGGTTATCATTACCATCTTTCTAAATTCCATATATATGCGTTAGTATACTGTATTGGTGTTTATCTTTCTGGTTAACTTCACTCCGTATAATGGACTCCAGTTTCATCCATCTCATTAGAACTGATTCAAATGAATTCTTTTTAACGGCTGAGTAATATTCCATGGTGTATAGGTACCACAGCTTCCTTATCCATTCATCTGCTGATGGGCATCTAGGTTGCTTCCATGTCCTGGCTATTATAAACAGCGCTGCGATGAACACTGGGTGCACGTGTCTCTTTCAGATCTGGTTTCCTCAGTGTGTATGCCCAGGAGTGGATTGCTGGGTCATATGGCAGTTCTATTTCCAGTTTTTTAAGGAATCTCCACACTGTTTTCCATAGTGGCTGTATTAGTTTGCATTCCCACCAACAGTGTAATAGGGTTCCCTTTTTCCACACCCTCTCCAGCATTTATTACTTGTAGACTTTTGGATAGCAGCCATTCTGACTGGTGTGTAATGGTACCTCATTGTGGTTTTGATTTGCATTTCTCTGATAATGAGTGATGTTGAGCATCTTTTCATGTGCCAAACTCTATTCCTAAGACTAGTTAGTGTCAGAATTACCAGGAAGTAAAAATACATCTCCCCAGGTCCTTCTTTGAATTTACTGATTCATACTATCTGGGATTGGGCATGTGATTCTGGCTTTTTTTTTTTTTTAAGTCCTCCAGCTTGCTCTAATATCGTAAAAATATAATCAAAGATGAGGAGAGAAATGGAGGTGTTGAAATATATATGTGTGTGTGTGTTGTAGTCAATCAGTCATGTCTGAGTCTTTGTGATCCCATGGACTGTAGCCCACTGGGCTCCTCTGCCCAGGGAATTCACCAGGCAAGAATACTGGAGTGGATATCCATTCCTTTCTCCGAGGAATCTTCCCAACCCAGGAATCAAACTTGGGTCTCCTGCATTGCAGGCAGGTTTCTTTTATTGTCTGAACCACACGTGTGTGTGTATGTGTGTGTGTGTGTGTGCTTACACAGATACACATATACACCAGTCTCAAGATTTGCTTCTCAGAACTGGTTTCTAAACGTCTCAAACATCCTAGAGAATACTTACAAAACTCTTATCTGTAGGTAAACAGCTTTTATTTGACCCTCTAATATCTGCCTCAAAGTGGAGACATTTCAGGCTATTCACAATATCAGGTTCACACATATGAAATTACTGATATTCAACCATTTTTGAATTACAAGATTGGCAGCTTTGTATGGTTCAACCCAACATCTTTGATTAGATCTGAACAGAATCAGGATATCTCAGGTTAAATAGAAAATGCTTC
Organism: Muntiacus reevesi; assembly: GCF_963930625.1. NCBI lineage: Eukaryota > Metazoa > Chordata > Mammalia > Artiodactyla > Cervidae > Muntiacus > Muntiacus reevesi. The sequence continues at coordinate 36,017,757 of NC_089262.1, read as the reverse complement.
TGCAACCTTTATTAATCTTCAAATACTGAAAACAAAGTCCCACAACCTTGAAAATCATTTCAAGCCCTTCAGTGGCACTCAATGCTTTATTTTGTCAGGCATAGATCTGACTAAACATTGGTTGGTCAGATAGTCTGTTTCAATGTCAAAATATCAGTTACCTCAGTAGGCTTCAGTGCGGTTTTTTTGTTTTTTTTTTTTTTCTTTTTTTACTGCTGCTAAGTCGCTTCAGTCATGTCCGACTCTGTGCGACCCCATAGACGGCAGCCCACCAGGCTCCCCCGTCCCTGGGATTCTCCAGGCAAGAACATTGGAGTGGGTTGCCGTTTCCTTCTCCATTGGCGCGTTTTTGAATTGCTTCACACAGATGAACCAACAAAAAGATGGTTAAGATGATGCAAAATCTCACAAAATGTTGAAATAGACCATACATAGTTAATAACTTCTGTCATGTAATTTTTTAGTCCAAAATAGCCAGTTCTAGCCATCAGAAACTGACAAGGGGGGCCCAGGGAGATGTTTGCGCTAAGTCGAGTTACCAAAATTTCGCTTATATTTCCCACAATTTCGTTTTTAAGGCAACCTGAAATTTTTGAACAGCCTATTTCAATGTGCATATCCAACAGGCATTTCAGATATTCAGGGAGTAAGAGTGCTTCTAAAAGCACAATGTCCCTCTACCTTTCCAAAGCCACACCTCCATGACAAAATTCAAGTATTAAACTTACAGTTAATGGACACTTAAAATGTAAGCTCCACAAAGGCATGAGCTTTTTCTGCCTTGTTCACATTTGTGTCCACTGCCTCTGTGATAGCTGAGAGAAACACGTATTGAAGGAAAGAAGGGAGCAAGGAGGAAGGGAGGAGAGGAGGGAGGAAGAGCAAGAGGAAAACAGAGACGGAGGGGAATGAATGTTGCCTCTTCTTCAGTCTTTGTGGTGTTTTTTCCTTCTGTGTTAATAGTCATTTTGTGGCATAATTATAGCACATGAGAAGATAGCTGTTTAATAATTTGCAGCCACAATAGTAACAGGTTTAGCAATTTAACTATTACAGATTTTTGGCTAAAATATGCCCCTCTCTTTTTATTACTTAAACATTATAATTTGCTAAAACTAAGAAATCAGTTACAATATCTAAGCTTTTTTAAAACAATAGTATATGTGGATATACTCAGAAAACTCAGTATCTATGGAAAAGGACAATTTAATGGAATGAAATTTGGGGCATAATACCAGCCGCATAATCCTAAATCAACCTGACATAACAAGAGATGATCCTCCAAACAAATAGTTCTGTTTGTGGATGGAGGACAGAATACAATCAATTTTATTTAATTTTATCATCTACGTAATTTTGAGTCTTAGCATCTTGGAGTTGAAAGCAGTGTGAAATGTCACTGATGAAGGCTGTGCACAGGTAACTTTTCCCAGATGACTGAGGCCCAGAGAATTGACACGCTTTCCCCAGCTGGTGGACAAAGCTATGACTTGAATCTCATTGTGTAACTTCCAGTGGAAAATGTATACAATATTTTTTCAATTATTTGCATTAGCAAGACTTGCTAAATAAAAATGCAGTAGGGGTGCACCCAAGATTGACCATCAAGAAAAAAAGATTTACTTTTTGATCCTTGATTTCTTTTTGGTAGACAGCGTATCCCTTCGTCACACAATTTACATGATTGAGGTCATCTTATCTGTTTAGCATTTTGAATAGCTAAGGAAACTGAACTGAAGGAAAAGGTACTGGAAAAATAAGATGAAGATTATCATTTTGTATGTGGGAACATTCAATGAACAGTTAACAATTATAATGCTATGGGTACAATGAAGCTGGTGATAAACATTTAATGTTTGATTCCTCAAGTTTTCATTACCTTTAATCATCTTTTTTTTTTCCACTTCTTTCTTCTCTTCCATTTAGGCTTCCAGTTTTATTAGGATCCATAAAGTCATAAAAGTCTTAAACTTCACAATGAAAACTAAAGATCTGCAGCTTTCTGATGTCTTCTTGAAAGCCCTTAACCATCTGCCTCTAGAATACAACCCTGCTTTATACAGCCGGATCTTTGATGACTTCGGGACTCACTATTTCACCTCCGGCTCCCTGGGAGGCGTGTACGACCTCCTTTATCAGTTTAGCAAGGAGGAACTAAAGAACTCAGGTTCGATTTCTTCAAGACTTATTTTTAACTGATAAGATACTGTGTAATACATTTTTTTCTTACGCTATCTTTTTAGTTCTTTATTGACTTTATTTCGACCTTACTTTATTTCCAAAATGATATGAAGAACAACCAAAGTGTGCACACTCAAGAAAATAAAATTAGAAAATTCAGACCAAAAGAAGAAGGAGAAATAAATAGGCTTAACCTCTTCAGGCATCGGATTTGTCCCAGAATTTCCTGACATTTAAGAACATCATAAACTGCCTAGTAGTGGTAAACTAAAGAGACATAGATGCTATCACCTAAAGGAAAACAAAATTTGTCTTGGAACTAAACTCTAAAAAATAATTTACTTATAGAATTTTTATAGGAGATAATAATTTTATAAAATTGTAATTACAACAAATCCACTGACAATTTTTTTTTCTCTGTTCCCCAAACAGAGATTGAACCTGGGCCGCTAGGCAATGAAAGTCCTAAAGACTGGACCTAATCTTTTTCTTTTAGTGATTTTAACTAAAAGCCAAGGGCAAAAGATGAAAAGCAATTAAGAACTTGACAAGGGACTAAGTTAACATTAGCCAGACATGCCCCTACTGGTGGCGAAACTTGAAACCAGATGGGAGGCACTTTTCTTTGAGGAAAAGTTGCAATTTTCTATCTGGAGGTATAATCTGTGATATTTTCTGCTTACATATAAAATAATAATACAAATCTTGTTTAAAAAATAACTTTTGATTTCTTAACTATTATCTCAGATTACCAATATTCATTTCTATTAGAGCTTAAGTACCTTTGTATAAATTTGTTTTCAGGCTTCAGTGTGAAATGACACAGCATCCCTGTGATGCTTCTATCTTGAAAACATGATTAGGAAATTGTATAATAACCAGAACCCAAGTGTCCAATTCTCCTAAATAAATCAGAAGTCTTGATCATTTGACTCTTATACAAAAGAAATCGGGAATTTATTTTAAAAGACACCCACCAAGCCAATCCTGGGGTCCGTAGAATTTCAATTCCTCTATTCCTTTATTCATTATGGCAAATAGTTATATTTAATGTGGGTTCCCTGAGTCCTTCCTAACTTTAAGTGATCTGCTTTTTAAGAGAGGAGATGGGATATATGTCTTTGAAAAGGATTTTCGGTAAGAAGGTCTTCAAAATTTTTGCCTGACAGAGTTACTGAAATCCCAGAGATTTACACAGTGATGGGCTTTCCACACGGCCTCTTACATTTCATTACAGTTATCCTTTCCACTGCAGTCACGTTTGCTCGCTGAATTTGATGTCTTTGCCATTGAGAACAGCATCAACATTAAAGCTGAGCAAAAATGATTGTGGGAAGTCTCTGGACCTTGACTTGGTTTTGTCTCACCCTAGGGATGAAATTATTCTGGTCACTGCTGCTGTAGCCCAGAGAATAATTTCTCATTTGATAAACTATACTCATCATGCATTTACAGCAAAGCTGCTAAAGGCTTAGAGTTCAGGTCAGTTAAAGAACTATGTGAATCTTTAATCAACCATCCAGGATTTTAATAGTTGAAGTCCCATAACCAAAATGAAGAAATATTCTCACTTTCTATCTCTTTCTCTTTAAATAAAGGTAGAGACTTTAGACACACAGATATACATAATAAGAGAAAGAAAGCGAGTCTGAGGTGTCATATAAAACTGGAAACATATAACCATACACACCTATGTACACATACAAACACTACACATATATACATAATATTTATATATATGTATATAAGACATATTCTCATATTTTATATGTATTATATAATCTTATAGTCATGAAATATGTGCATATATATGTGTTTGTGTATACATATATATATATGTATGTGTATATATATACTTCTCTGAGTCACAGTAATAATATTGGCACTCAATTTTATCTCTGGTTTAAGATGAAACACACTTAGAAAAAAACCCTTATTAAAATGGAATTCTCCAGTGGGTGTGCTTGTCTGTTTCTGCCCACTCTCTAGATGAATCCATATTTTGGTCTCCTCCCTTTTCCCCTTTTTAGTTCTTTTGCCCTTACTTCGCCACAATGTAGAGCTAGAGTTTAGGCCTAGTTTTATTTGCTTTTTTCAATAAAAGCTATATCCCTTGTCATTAATTTAAAAAAATGACTCAGAGTACATTCTCTAGTGCAAGAAGAATAAAACAAAATTAAATTGCTCTTTATTTGCATCTCTTGATGTATTCCTCTATTCTGCAGTGTTCCACAGTCAATTTAAAACCTTGAATAAAAAGTTGACCTTGGTCCAGTGTGCAAGGTAAAAAGAACTTCAGGGACATAGAGAAAACAGCAAAAAATTAAAATATCATGTTATACAACATGGTAATTTTAAATTTCTTTTGCTGGGAAGTCATGTTCTGCTCTGATTGAAGAAGAAAAACTATTCACCCCACTGTTTATCAGTATGACATTTTTGATTGACACTGTTGATCTTTGCCCAGTCAGAGTAGCTAAGGACATTTCTGGAATACTCATTCCTGTGCCACATCAAACTCAGGTTGGAGACTGCAAGTGCTTCAGCATCAAGCAACTCCTTTGTCAGTGTGGATAGGGTCAGACATAAGCTACAGGGCATCCTGTGGGGAAGAAAAGGCCAGTACAGAAATTCACTGATAAAGCCTTGACATTTTCAACACCGTGTGACCAATACCACGCTCATAAGAGAGATTCATCATTCAAATCTTGTAGGATTCTCCTGTAACCCTCAGAAACTGAAATTAATGAGGTTTATAGTTCATTAATTATGCTATAGTTAATGAATTGGTCACATGCAATTTAATTTTCACTTATAAATCATAGAAGCTAGGGACTTGCCCGGCAGTCCAGTGGTTAAGACTCTGCCTTTCATTGCAGAGGATATAAGTTTGATCTCTGGTCAGGGAGCTAAGATCCTACATGCCTCAGGGCCAGAAAACCAAAGCAAAACAAAAAACCCAGAAGCAATACTGTAACAAATTCAATAAAGACTTTAAAAATGGTCCACTTCAAAAAATTGTTTAAAATAAATCATAGAAATCTAATGAAAGAACAAGGGTTAGGAGACCATTAAATTCCTCACATGGCCCAAACATTTGACTGACCCATTTATAAGAACAACGCCACCGGAGGAAAAATGAATCATATTTATTCAGCCTAATCAAAACAGCCATCTTTTTTGTTAGAGATTAAAATGCCAGGTACACACGAGGGCTTCAAACCAAGACTTTCTTTTACGGCCAATCTTTGATTCATCTTTTTGAATTTATCAAACTATTGAAAAAACTACAAAGTAGGAAGCCTCACCTGCACCTACTCAGCTTCATTCCTTGGTGAGCTGCACACTCAGATTTATATTCTAGCACCACACACTCACACGGTGCCTCTGGCTCTGATAACACTCTTCCCTGCCTCTTGTAACCTGCAACCCTAAGAATCAGTGTTTGATAAACTACTTGGCTTTAAGGTGCGTAACAGTTCACATAACAGCTCTATCTCTTATGTGCTTTTATTTTCACGTATCAGGTCAGGTGACTTGGGAAGCTGTCAAAAAAAAAAAAAAAAGGAAACACTCCTCAAATTGCCCCAGAGAGGCAGTACCAAGTCAGCCTCCAAATAGCCAGACCTGTTTCCCTGCCTCTGTTCCACTCAATCCCTGACATCCCCCACTGATTTTGAAGTCCTTAAAAATAATGAACCAGCATTAGGGCGGGAAAAACTGATTCAGATACCAAAATCTTCAACAAACGATGTTTGGATGTTTGGAAGAAGCGATGTTGGATGTTTGGAAGCAGTGAGGACCAAAGGTATTAGAACTGGATACTCTGAGTCTTAGAGCATGAGGATTTTTACAAGACTTATACAAGAGTGGTGTGTCATCCTGCACAAGCAGTCCTGGGAAACTAGGAAGGCATCAAGCCCAGCTCCCACTCCTAAAGAGACTGGGAGCCAGGCAGCATCAACCTCCCTTGAAGACAACAGGGAAAACACACGGGCTTGAATTAAGATAAGGAGAACACAGAAGAGTTCCTGAGTCAGGAAGTCAGAGTTTCTGAGACAAAGCAAAAGGGTTTTGGAGGTAGGGGTAGAGTGAATGGCCAAGTCAGGGAGAGGAAGCTTAGATGAGTATGGGAATGAGTGTTCAGGGAAGGAGAGGTGACCAACGAGACTTACGTTTGAGGTGGTGAACCCAGGAAGAAGTGAAACGGACTCAGTCCTCACAGAATCTGCCGCGGCCCCCAAGGAACGGTGCCCCCTGACGATGGGGCACCAAACAGCCGGTGTGCATCTCTTGATTTGCTGTGCAGGGGCGGTGCCAACAGCACGGGCAAGCTCAGAGGCTGATTGTGTGCAGACAACAGAAAGAGGCCAGCATGGTCCCCACAGGGAAGACGGCAGGGACTCACAAATACCTCTCCTCTTCAGGGTGTCCCATGGCCTGTGAGAAACCGCCTTTGGAGTAAAAGCCATTACTCATTCGAGCTCACGGGCAGCAGAGGAGCTGGGTGCTGGTACAGAGTACCTGAAGCTTCCTGAGTGCTCAGAGTCTCCTGCTGTTTTCTGAATTCTCCAGGGTGCATTCTCAGGGTTTTTTTTCTTATACTTTATTTCCCAGGTTTAACAAAGGAAGAAGCCAAAAATTGTATCCAGATTGAAACAAAGAAACGCTTCCTTTTTTTTACAAAAACAAACGTGGAACACCAGTGCACCACTAAAAACCTGTCCGAGAAATACGAAGGTAACAGTACTCTCTTAGCAGCTTACCTAGTGGGTTCTGACTGGCAATAATTTAAGTACCATATTGCACTTGACTGTGACTGCACTATTTTTCTATTTCATTAGTTTCATTTATCTGCCTCAGAGTCCTATGCATGGTATGGAGGGAGCAAATCAAATATTGATACTACTCAAAATGGGATTTGGTTAGGATTTTCTTTATCTCCTATTTAGGTTGTCTGAATGCACATTTATTGATTCTTCCTATGGGCCAAACCCAGTACTAGACATTGTTAAGTAAGGACGGATATGAACTAGGTCTTCCATTCAAGGAGTTTACAAAGTAAGGATATCTATAGACAACCATTAAAAATACAGAAGATGTAGTACACATATACAATGAAATACTACTCAGCCATCAAAAAGAATGAAATCGTGCCACTTGCATCAACATGAATGGACCTAGAGATTATCATACTAAGTGAAGTCGGACAAAGACAAATAACATATGATATCACTCATAAGTGGAATCTAAAATAAGATACAAATGGACTTATTTACAAAACAGACTCATGGACATAGAACACAAACTTATGATTATCAAATGGGAAGTGGAGATAGGGATAAATTAGGGGTTTTGGATTAGAAGATACAAACTAGTCTATGTGTGCAGGGGTGCCTAGTGACTCAGTTGTATCTGACTCTTTGTGACTCAGCTGACAGTAGCTCCTCTGTCCAACAGGCCCCTCTGCCCTTGGGATTCTCCAGGCGAGAATACTGGAGTGGCTTGCCATTTTCTCCTCCAAGAGATCTTCCCAACTCAGGGATTAAACCTGGGTCTCCTGCATTTCAGGTGGACTCTTTTATCAGCTGAGCCACCAGGAAAGACCCAAACTACTGCATACAAAATAGCTAAACAGCAAGGTCCTACTGTATAGCACAAGAAACTATATTCAATATCTTATAATAAGCCATAATGGAAAAGACAATGAAAATATATATATATATATATTCACATATGTGTGCTCAGTTGTGTCTGATTCTTTGCAACCCCATGGACTGTGACCCACTAGGGTCCTTTGTCCATGGAATTTTCTAGGCAAAAATACTGGAGTGGGTTGCCATTTCCGACTCTGATATTTACATATATATATAAAACAGAATGATTTTGTTGTACACTAGAAACTAACACAAAATTGTATATCAACTATACTTAAATTAAAAAAAAAACACAGCCTGATAAATTCTAAGGGGGGGGGTGGGTTTCCCAGAAGGCTCAGTGGTAAAGAATCTGCCTGCCAATGCAAGAGACATAGGTTTGATCCCTGGGTCAGGAGCCTCCTATGGAGAAGGAAATGGCAACCCACTCCAGAATTCTTGCCTGGGAAAGCCCATGGACAGAGGAGCGAAGCAGGCTACAGTCCATGAGGTCGCAAAGAGTCAAACGCATGCACAGAAGCTCTAAAAATGCTCAGACAACCAAGTGAGAAACCTGAGCGCTGTCTTTGATTTCTCCCTCCCGCTTTCTTGCCTCTACATGCAGGAAGCAGTCATTCTACTCCTTCATATTTCTCCCGGTTCTCCCCAATTCCTCATTTCCATGCCCATGCCTCCCATTCATCATTTCCAACTTGGATTACCCCAGAGGCCTCCCCACTGGTCCCTTTGCCTCTGGTCTTGCCTTATTCTACACCTTTTCTGCGAGAGGAATATTCTCCAAGGCAAATCTTATCATGAAACACTCAGGCCTTAAACGTGTCACGGCTTCACATAGCCTTGAAGATAAGTTCCTGCCTCACTTTCCGCTTAGCTACGTTTCTGCCTCTCTTTTCTAAATAAGTCATGCTCTCGACTGTGCCTTGTCATTATAAATAACTCCTTCTCTGTGTAAAATTTTCTTATTCCCTTATTTTTCCTGACTGATTACTACTTCTGCTCAGAACAAAGGGAATCACAGAAACTCCCAAAATATGAAGCTTATATTGTCATTGGGGGACAGCCAAGGAATAGATAATAATATCATATTTACTATAACAATAAGTAGACAGTTTTAAATATCAGAGGCTATTGATGGTTTACATGTGGAAGCCCATGTTCAGTATAAGCAAAATGAGAGCTGATTTGATAACTACACATTTGTATTATAGCCAAAAAAAGAGCAGTATGCAATCAATCTAATAATGTAAACCAAAGAATATACAGATTCTATACCAGTTTGTCTTGTCATAGAATAACTTAATAAGAATGAGAATTCAATAAATCAAGACCTCAGAGTTTGGAAAGATTAAATATAAGAATTAACTGAAAAGGAAGATTTTAAAACTAAGGTACAAGGACACAAATATTGAAAAGAATCACCATTATAGTTATAAATAGACACTGAAAGTTCAAGATATAATTGTCTGAAAGTAAAATTAATAAAAGAAAGATCTAAACTAGTTCATAATAAATGCAGAAAAATTCAGATATTAACCATTATTAAAGAATATCTAATGGAACTAGAATGACAAATATAATTTAATATATAGGAATTAGTGTTCCTGAAATAGAGAGCCCAAGAAATGGAAAACTATTTTAATAAATAAGTAAATATATGAATGGGTCCCTGAAAGGATGAAATTTGTCTTGATTATTTGTATCAGAAATATGGTTCAAATATACAATTTTAAGGCAAATTCTAGCTAATTAACTAAATTCAAAGATTTTTAAAATGAATTCAAGTACATTAGCTGAAAAAACAACTTCCCTATAGAATAACAATAAAATCTGGCTGGCATCAGACTTACTGACAAAATGCAATGCTAAAACAATAGAAGAATGTTCACAAACTTCTAAAACAGAAAAGAAAATGTGTTCATATGTAAACATAACAGAAAGACATCTCAAAACATGAGAGCATTCTGGAAACGTTCATTCTTGAGTACTCAATGAATAAAAACGCCTCAACTGTAAAATCTATCCAACATAGAGATGAGAAAAATGTCCAAAATGAACTCATAGTTTTCAGCTTCTAGGAATAACATGAAGACACTGCAAAACCAAAGACTATTGCAGTAGTATCCAAACCGATTAATCAACCCAACCATCCATCCTACCCAGCTTACACATCACTAATATTCCTAAATTGTGTCAACTCTCCAACCCAAGTTTTTAGTGCCTGGTTTATAGCACACTGTCAACTAACATTTATCAATCACAATGACAATTTGCCTAAAAACAAAGACGTATTTATATTGTTTTCTAAAAGCACACTTAAGAATATAGATGTGTCTATTTCTAACCCTGAGCTAGTTTCAAAAGATAGTCTATATAAAATAGAATTTTTCATTATCTGGCTCATCAGAGTTGTTGTTGAGTCTCTCAGGCAAGTCTAACTCTTCTGTGACCCCATGGACTATAGCCTGCCAGATTCCTCTGTCTATGGGGTTCTCCAGGCAAGAATACTTGAGTAGGTTGCCATTTCCTTCTCCAGGGGATCTTTCCAACGCAGGAATCGAACTTGACTATCCGGCATTGCAGTGTACTCTTTATCTCTGAATCACTAGGAAACCCCTGGATTTGATCGCATATCATAGTGATAACACTTCATAAAACTCCTTGAAATTTTTTATATGTTTTGAGGCAGCTTTGGTGTCAAACTCATGTTGTGACAATGAGAAGCTTGCATAAGAAACAGAAGTATCTGTTCTTCCTTCTACTAGTTGTTTTGCTTATGTTGGCACTATAGGTATCATCTTCAGTCTGAATTTTCTTTCTGGAATCTTTTTAAGCCATTTACTCACTTGTAAGTGTTCTGTTCATAGTAGTTAATAGAATAATAAATAGACTTAACTCTAGTTCTTTCTTCAAGATCCCAAGCTTATCATATATAACTGTTACCATAGTGTCATTCCACTTATGACATATATGATATCAATCTAGCAAATCAGAATCACTATCAATAGGTATATGCTATATTGGAAAATAATGATTTCTCTCATATTTCATATAAAAAAAATGCAAAAAAAAACCCTCTAAAATTTTCTTCCTATATCCCTCTTAAGCAGCTCACTTTGAAAAGGACCATAGTTTTTTCATAGAGTATTTCATCCATTGTTTTAATCATCCTAGTCTCCCTGACTGCAGCATTTCTAAACAGGGGTATGGCTGAACCTTACTGAGACTCCAGAACAGACACCAAATCAATGCCATTAATTATTACCCATTTCACTAACCTATTTTCCATTTGATTTTCTCATTACAATTTCTTATCACCCAGCTGGGCTTCCCAGGTGGTGCAGTGGTAAAAAATCCACATGCCAATGCAGGAGCCTCAGAAGACCCAGGTTTGATCCCTGGGTCAGGAAGATCCCTTGGAGAAGGACATGGCAACTCACTCCAGTATTCTTGACTGGAAAATTCCATGGACAGAGGAGCCTGGCAGGCTAGAGTCCATGGGGTGGCAAAGAGTTGGACACGACTGAGCACGCACACACACTCATGTTAAAGACACTATTAGTTAATAGGAATTGTTCTGAAAATGTATGTAAAAGATCTTTGCTACATACAGTAAATGTATTACCTCTAAAGCAACATTGTGCCAACTCTTACATTTAATTTTTCCCTTTGGTTAGTTGTATTTTTACTCCTATCTTTAAGCTTAAAAAGATTCTATCACCTTTTTTCTGTAATTGTAGCCAATTATGGCATGGTGGTCCACTGAATGGGTGCCAGAAACCATGTGGTTTATGTTATTCTGGGGCCCAAGACATATGCTTATATAAGTCAAAAGTGGGAGGTTTGGCCTCAAAGAGCAGGAGGCAGAGTCCTTAGGCCTTGGGTTACGTCTGTATCCCACCCGCTCTCCCTCCTTAGTAACCACATGTTCCAGGCCAAATTACTTCTGGCTTCAAAGTCCATGTTTATTAAAACACCTACTTCTCAGGATTGTTACGAAAATTACATGAATAATGAGAGTAGAGTGCCCGGCATACATGAGTTGCTTAATAAATGGTAGCTGTTAGCACTATGGTTATCATTTCTATTATTAAACTCCCTCTAGGGACAGGAGGTGTGTTCCAGAGCTTTCACTTAGCTGACTTAATGGAGCTACAAGGTTCTGCCATCTGCTTCTTTCTCCTGTGCAAATAGGCTTTACTTTCAAGTTTGAATTTGCAATAAAATTAAACAAGTCATTTTCTTGAAATACCTTGCAGGTTCCTTTATGCAGGGATCAGAGAAATCCATATCGCTGGTTCAAGGCGGAAGGAGTGAGTATGCGGCGGCTTTGGCTTGGGAGAAAGGGAGCTCTGGTCCGGAAGAGAGGACATTTTCTGACTGGTTAGAATCAGTGAAGGAAAATCCTTCTGTGATCGACTTTGCGGTAAGATTGAAAAGCATTATGGGTAAGAGCTAAAGCTGCTGTCTGGCAGCCCAAACTATGCATCACACAATTCCTTTTCCATTTTCTTCTCAGATGAGAAAAGAAATGTGTTTCTTTGGTGTGCGTGCACAATATACCCTTTTTAAAAACATTGAATTACACATCTCTTGTTTTTGCTGTTCGAACAAGCATTCTGTACTAAGGCATTTAGAATTCCTAGCATACAAAAAATACCAGAAGAGGGAATTTGGTGCATAAAACTGCCTAAACTTGCCTAGAGTAGTGCTCTTTATCTTCCCATGTATATAATACATTTGATTTCTATATTTTTCTTGCAATTCTTTAGTTGAGCACTCCTAAATCTTCATTTATAGCTCTGTGGGATATATGAGATTTTAGATCCATTTGAATTTCTGTTTCTATCACCATTGATTAAATTTACCAGTCTTATATTTGTTGTAATTACATTAAAGGGTGTTTTTTATTATGTCTGAAATACTTTGTCCACAAATCAGTCACAAGCCACTTAAACCAGTTTTGCCTGGAACATAAGCACATTTTAAAAAGCCCCTGAAGGAGCTATCCGGCTCATTTCATTCAAATGAAAATAAAGGAATTCAATCATCATGAAAGCAGGATGATTTACATGCAGTGTGAAGATATTTGGAATTCTACAGGTTATGGTAGGAAAATGAGGTCCAGCCATCCATCTGGGCACTTGTGAGTCATACACTGCATAGAGAGTCATTCCTCTGGGGTTTTAAAATGTTGATGACCCTTGATTTTTGTGTTAGCCTCCATATTTGTTATTGTAATTCTATTGATTCTACCAGCAAGTTCATTTCTCTGTTTTTTCTCTCCACATTTTTTCACCTGGTTCACCAAAAGCCAATAATGTTGTCCCTGGAAAAACAAAGAACACAGAAAACCTCTCTTCACTCTTCCCAGATCTTTCTCCTTGAGTCAAACTTGTTGACATTTCAGCAGAACATTCCTGAGCTGCCTGATCCTAGTCACTTATCTCCAGACATTGATGCTTAATAAGTAAGATGATGTAAATTCTCATAATGACACCTCATCTGAGGCTTCCTCCATGGTAGAAGTGCAGGGAGAATAAACTCCATGTACATTACACCTGCTATACTTTAAGGACAATGGAAGCCAGCTAATCTTGAAGACAGCTGGTCTACCCAGGATAGAAAGGAAGAAGCTCCCTGTCCTCCCCTTCCCTCATGGAGAGGGCTTTTCTCTACTGGTTCAATAGACAGATATGCCGTATTCTACAATAATCGCTTTGAAGCATGCAATTGTCCAGGTCTTGCTTCTGATTTCACGAGAACTGGGTGGTAATGTCAACATATGCCAATGAAGTGACTCTGACTGGAGCTTTCCCCTCGCATCTGCTCTTAGCTTGCTCCCATCACAGACCTGGTCAGAAACATCCCCTGTGCAGTGACAAGACGGAACAACCTCAGGAGAGCTTTTCAAGAATATGCAGCCAAGTTTGACCCTTGCCAGTGTGCCCGATGCCCTAACAACGGCCGCCCCGTGCTCTCAGGGACCGAATGTCTATGTGTTTGCCAGAGCGGCACCTACGGCGAGAACTGCAAGAAACGCTCCCCGGATTACAAATCTAGTAAGTGTCAGTAAATTACTAGGAGGCAGGAAGCTCTCCCTTCCCAAAGGTATTCTAGGTTGGTTGATGAAAACAGCAAAACAAAACAAAAGTTGTCCTTCCACATTATGCAAATTCACAAGGAAATTAGGCCTGGAGAAAATTAGACTCAAAAGTCAAACAGTCTGATGTGACTCTCAGCTGTAACCTATCAGTTGTGTGACCTTGGAAAAGTCACCTAACCTCTCTGTGCCTCAATCTGTTTTCCACGCAATGGGGATAAGGCCACTATACACTCGAAAGTTATATATGTGTATATATGTGTATGGGCTTCCCAGGTGGTGCTAGTGGTAAAGAACCCACCTGCCAATGCAGGAGACATAAGAGAAGGAGGTTTGATCCTTGAGTCAGGAAAATCCCCTGGAGAAGGAAATGGCAACCCACACCAGTATTCTTGCCTGGAGAATCCCATGGACAGAGGAGCTTGGCAGGCTACAGTCCATCAGGTCACACAGAATCAGACACAACTGAAGTAACTAAACAACAACCACAACGTATGTATATGAAATATACAGCACAATGCCTATAGCATAAGATAAATAAAATTAAAACCATACTATAACGTAAACTATATGATACTGATGTTATGAGTCTCTTATGTATTATAATGTAGAATAAGGATGGCTTGTAATAAGGGATAAATTAAGCCACAATCAAAATTTTCATACTGGACTAAGATATATTCATGGCTACCTCTAATCCTCTTTAGAAAGAGGATGTGTCATGGGAGTAAGAATACAATCTATTACCTTTAGAAATGTATTTTAATATATATATTAGATAGATATATATCCTTTTCAGAAGATGTTAATATGTATACATAGATGTATGCATATATGTACTGTGTGACACATTGCTGATAGTTGAAAATTATTCAGAGCTGTGGCCATTTTATTCTTCCTGTGGGAACAGGAAAGTAAAAACAGATGATGTATCAGCCCCTTTACACAGAGAATTTCTTCTAATCCTGACAACAACCCTATGATATGCTGCAAAGGATCCCACAGCTAAAATGTGAGGCAACCAAGTTGGCCTGGTTTCAAAGTCCCAGTTCTCTGGGCTGCTGAGATCGGTGGGTGGATGTCCCCGTCTTCCAGATGCTGTGGACGGGAACTGGGGCTGCTGGTCCTCCTGGAGCTCGTGTGATGCTACTTACAGGAGATCGAGAACCCGCGAATGCAACAACCCTGCCCCTCAGCAAGGAGGAAAACGCTGTGAGGGGGAGAGGCGGCAAGAGGAGCACTGCACCTTCTCCATAATGCAGAACGAGTAAGGATGGAAAGACGGCTACTGGGGAGAGTGGGCATCCCCCACCCCCGCTACTAGAGACTTACTACATTGATTTCCTTATTGCTAAGTAACGAAATGCTTAGAACTTTACCTATTCCAACGTATCAGTGAGGTGTTTGATCTACTACTACCCTTTTTCCTCTCTAATATTTTCTCTCTTTTTTATCTGTTTTATATACATATATATATGGGCTTCCCAGGTGGCTCTAGTGGTAAAGAACCCACCCGCCAATGCAAGAGACATAAGAGACACAGGTTCTATCTCTGGGTCAGGAAGATCCCCTGGAGGAGGTCATGGCAACCCACCCCAGTATTCTTGCCTGGGAAATCCCATGGACAGAGGAACCTGGTGGGCTACAGTCCATGGGGTTGAAAAGAGTCAGACACAATTAAAGCAACTTAGCATGCTCTAAAGTATGTATCTATCTATATATATATATATATATATATATATATATATATATACACGCACACATACATAATGTGTATATACATATGCATCCATATATGTACATACATAGACATTTAAGTATGTGTATATATTTATTTTATTATACACATCTTTTTTTTTCCCTTCTAGTGGACAACCATGCATCAGTGATGATGAGCACATGAAAGAAACTGATCTCCCTGAATTAGAATCAGATTCAGGGTGTCCTCAACCAGTTCCTCCAGAAAATGGATTTATCCGGGTGAGCATCCTGACCTTCACTTTAGGTTTGGAATCCAAAAAATAGAACTTAGGTAGCATGCATTTTCTTTTATGTGGAGTTATTTTTTTCTTAGTTTAATAACCTGTTGACTTAAACGGTAAAAACGGTGATATTTAGAAAGGCTCCACCACGTCCCCTCTTGAATTCCCTGAAGACACCCTCATACCTAGTTGTTAGACCAAAGGATGGCAGGGTCTTTTGTGCTCCTTGGCACTAACTCATGTGCTGATGACACATTTATGTGAGTGGAAAACGGTTTGGATGACTTCTCTAAGAGTCTGCAACTAAGATCTGACTGTTTATTTCTGAATCTGAACAAACTAAGCCCCTATCTAAGGCTTATTATTAGGGAAACAAAGTAGTTTGACTATAACATAGGCGGAGTTGAGCCTATAATGATTTATTAAGCTAAATACCTATAGAACTCTTAAGCAATCAAAGTTTTATTACCTTTTATCTTTTTTCTTTAAACCACTGTATGTTTCTATGATTAAGAGCAACTTTTTTGTTAGACAGTTCTGTGACTTTAGATATAAATTTTCAGGAGACACATAATACTTAAAATTGATCACAGGAGGCATGTGCCTTAATCAATTTTACATTTTTAAAAGAAATTTAACCTTTCTTAAACCCAATAAAGCCTCTAATCTGTTTCCAACTGTATCATATTTATGATTAAAGAGCAATAGCTTTCGATTCTCCAAAGCCAGCAAATAAATAGCCACAGAACCGTGTCTGCTCTAACATATCTTCCCTGTTCATTCATCTTCTGTTCATGTACAAGGTGCTAGGCCTAGAGGTATGAAGGGGGAGAAATATTTTGAAGGGGAGTAATGTTTTTGGCCACCTGATGTGAAGAGCTGAATCATTAGAAAAGACCCTGATGCTGGAAAAGATTGAAGGCAGGAGGAGAAGGGGATGGCATCACCAACTCAATGGACATGAGTTTGAACAAGCTCCAGGAGTTGGTGATGGACAGGGAAGCCTGGCCTGCTGCAGTCCACGGGGTCACAAAGAGTCGGACATGACTGAGCGAATGAACTGAACTGAATATTCATTAGTCCGTACTGGAGAACCAGAGATTCTCAAACTCCAAAGTCTTGAGCAAGGCCCAGAAACTTCCATAACAAGCAAGATCTCATGTAATACTGGTGCTGCTAGTTGGGGAGCCGCACTTTGGGAACAAATCCTTTAGGACAGGGATCAGCAAACTATGCGCACAGGCCAAATCTGGTCTGCCCTCTCTTTTTCTTTTTCTTTTCTTTTTTAGTATTTATTTATTCATGTTTGGCTGTGCTGAGTATTTGTTGCCGCTCTATTTTTTCTCTAGTTGCAGCAAGCAGGGCCTACTCTTCATTGTGGTGAACGGGCTTCTCATTGCCATGGTGTCTCTTGTTGAGACACAAGCTCTAGAGTGAGCAGGTTTCAGTAGTTGTGGCTTCCAGGCTTTGGAGCTCAGGCTCAATAGTTGTGGTGCTCAGACTTAGCTGCTTCAGGGCATGTGGGATCTCCCTGGACCAGGGGTCTAACTGTGTCCCTTGCATTGGCAGGTGGATTCTCTACCACTCAGCCACCAGAGAGGCCCTTTTCTTCCTTTCTCAAATGAAGTTTTTGAAACACAACTACATCCCTTTGTTTACATAATGACTATGACTTTTTTGGTGCAACAGTGGCATAAGGTGACAGACACTACCTGGCCTGTAATTGACTCTCAAGGCCCTTTATAGAAATAGTTTGCCAATCCCTGCCCTTTTCAACGTTATCCTCAAAATTACACTTTGTCATGTTCAGATTTCTAAATAATTTTTAATCTGTTTGCGTCAGTTGCTTACCTAAAGTGTTAAAATGATTGACATTCTAATTTTAAAAACACACAAAAGGTTTAAACAGTGATTCATTATTCTAATGACTGTTCACAAAATTAGAATATATGTTTCCATTTCTATGAATAAGTTCACTCCTTGTTTCAATTTACTCTTTATTATAGGCCTAATTCCTACCTAGCAATAGTTTTTGCTCAAAAGTAAGACAATTTTGACTTTCCTAATGAGCACTTTCTAGAATTCCTAGTGGCAAAAGGCCCCTTTTATGGAGTCAAAGGCAGATATGCCTCATTCCAGGCTAGAGCAATCATGCCACTGCATGTGAAGATATCTGTTTAGTGACCAAAGGCACTTACCCCAGAGGAAAATGACAGTGGCTTTGGATAAAGGCCCTGGCTAAGCTAGTCTAGCAGATGTGTTGACCAAAGCTTGATGGCTGCAGCATACAGGTTCTAGCTTCATAAGAGAAATGAAGCAGAAGCTTGTGACAATAACTTATTTCAGAATGATTGTGAAGGAAAATGTGCAGCCTTTGAATAAAACATCCAGATCATTAATAATACTCATCTTGCCATTCCCCTTGGAAACACAGCCATATCCATAATAACCAATGATGGGATACTCTCTTTGTATTCAGAAAATTAATCATCTTCTGGGAGACAAATTGATCCACACGGCCACGTAGTAACAAAGGTTGATAATTGAACTTTCACCTCCCTCAAAATTCCCATCTTCAATTCTCAGAGAATAACTTCCTAGTCAGTTCTTTGTACTTGCCTCCCATTCAGTAAGGAGAGACTGTTACATTACTGTCTTCCTAAGAAGGAGAGTGTTTTTCATTTTATTCAGCATAGTTACCAAGCCCTGTGTAAGGCTCAGATGGTAAAGAATCTGCTTCCAATGCAAGAGACAGGAGTTCGATCCCTGAATCAGGAAGATATCCTAGAGAAGGGAATAGCAACCCACTCCAGTATGCTTCTTGCCTGGAGAATCCCATAGACAGAGGAGCTTGGCAGGCTCCTCTGAGGTTGGCAGTCCAAGAGGTTGCAAAGAGTCAGTCTTGACAGAGTGACTAACACACACATAAAGATTTGTGAGGCAGAGATCTGGTAGAAGAAATACCGTTCAGGCATAGATGTGGGGCTGATAGTGTGGTAAACATAAAGTAGAGCTTGTACAAGTTTAAGTGTTGGGGGTGGGGGTGATAAATGGGATAAACATAAAATAGAACTTTGTGCAAGTTTCTCTCCAAAACCGAAAGGATGATACACGTGATGAAACTGGTAAATGAAAGAGATTTCCCACACAGGAAATTCTACTTGAGTTGGGTCTCAGGACAATGGAAGAGAGAAGATGTTGAGGATAGAGAAAATGGCTAATAAAGGTATGGAGGCGTGAAAGAGAATATTATGTGTAAAGAATGGTAGATGTCTAGATGCCTTTGTTTTCCCAGAGCATAGATTCTATGGGAAGAAATGGCAAGATGTGAGGATGGGGAAGTGGGTTAAATTTCATAATCCAAGTTAAGAATATAAAATCCACTTTATCTTAAAACCTTTTAGTGAACTCCGACTTGCCAATAGTTGCACTTTAATTACACATTAACTGGGAAAATATGTAATGCCCAATAGGTTATTAGGAACATTTTCAAATGATTTGTAGTCAATTTGTTATCATAGCAATTACATATATTTGCTGCATATGTAGAATACATTACTTATTCAATTTATAGCCACTACAGGATATGTATATAGTTTTCTTATTCTTGCAATAGTAAGCCATCACATATACAAAGTTATTAAGTAAATATATATATATATATATACATACATATATATTCTAATCAATTTAAAGTGGCAATATGGAAGAAGGATTAGAGGAGGGACTAGTTCGTTGTTAGACAGGTAGATAGTTGTGGTAAGAGATAATATGTACCATGAGCAAAGGCAGTGAGGATGGCAAAGGAAAGGAGCAAACTTTGAGAGATATTTAGAAGTATAAATTCAGCAGACTCTGAGTTGATAGAGGAATGAAGGAACAGAAAATATCTAGGAGGGCCCTGAGGTGTTTGAAGATATTATTCATAACATTAGTAATATGCTGATTTCGGTTTTAATTCTAGAATGAAAAGAAACAGTACTCAGTTGGAGAAGAAGTTGAAATGTTATGCTTTACTGGATTCAAAGCTGTTGGATACCAGTACTTCAGATGCTTACCAGACAAGACCTGGAGGCAAGGAGACGTGGAATGCCAACGTGAGAACTGGGCAGACCCTCTATGGGACTCTGATAAAGAATGAACATGCCCAAAATAAATAAAACAAGTCACACCCTTAGATTAGTACATTTTACCATTTTTTCAGTAGCTCTGGTGAAAAGATTTAGTGAAACAGAAAATAGGATTCGTCTGCTAAAATTAGCTTTCAAACTGTCTTCATATTTTAGTTCTCGCCCCTGCATGTTAGCTGGATTGTGAGGCTTGTGCTTAAAAAGAAATTGGGGACTTCTGCGAACTGCATCCAACCACAGACATCAGCCTGGCCCAGTGTACAAAGAGATACAAGCTAATGGGTCCAGGGAAATGATGCTTAACTCTTTACGTGTCAGAGATGGCATGTCATGTGAAAGGCAGTTTTCTCCTTGGAACTCATTGGCATCCTTTGCTGGAAAAGAGAGCAAGGGTTTGTAGATTCCACACATACCCATGCTTCATCAGAGTCAAAATGTGATTCAAACAAGGCTCCGATGGGGACTCCAAAGAGTTATTATGGAATACCATGACACAAAGCTGAGACCAGTGTCAATTAGAATATCCTGCCTCTGTGTTACCCACAGTGCAGACACCTGATTTCGGGAAAACTCACTGGGGAGAAGAGTGAAAAAGATTATTTCCTGAAAATGTCCCGATGATGTAGTTAAAGCTATGAGTATTTGAAATCATTTCCTTAGCAAGGTCTTCCGTTAATGGAACTAAAGGCAGTTTCTCAGTGGAAGCCTGGGATCCTCAACCCCCCGTTTTTCTGCTCAAAAGGCAGCATTAACGCTGAATCAATATGGTCAATCACGTTAAAATCATTTCTTGGAATGCACAAAATCTGTCTGTATCCCTTGAGTGTTCTGCTCCACCAAATGCATCTGAAATATTTCTCTCTCTGCAGGGACAGAGTGCCTCAAGCCAACAGTGCCGGAAGGCCTGACACTGTCACCATTTCAGACATTATATAAAATTGGTGACTCCATTCAGCTAACCTGTCCCAGAGGTTTGATTGTCACTGGGCCATCGAGGTACACATGCAGTGGGGATTCCTGGACACCACCCATTCCGGACTCACTCAGCTGTGAAAAAGGTAATAGCTCAGCATCCTGGGGTCTGCTAAGGTGGCGTCCTTTGAGATCATCTGTGTAGCATCCACACAGATGCTGTTGCTTATGATGGGCTGAGTTGTATTTCACCATGTGTCGATGACGAGCTCACAAAACACATAAGTAGCTGTTGGTCAAGTGGATACTTTCAAATCTTGGAGAGTGCAGTCAATTTCATTTTCCAATCAAATACTTTGATATTTTGATAGAACACAAGTGCTCTCATATAACAAGATCAGAATTGAGGGTTAACTGAAATTTTAGCTCAAGTAGAGAGTGACAAAAAAATAATACACAGTGCTTTTTAATTAATTAAACATTTTATTTTAACTTATTTGCTTGTTTGGTGAGTCGCTTCAGTCCTGTCTGACTTTTTGCGACTCCCTGGACTGTAGCCCGCCAGGCTCCTCTGTCCATGGGATTCTCCGCGCAAAAAGACTGGGGTGGGTTGCCCTTTCATCCTCCAGGGGCTCTTCTCGACCCAGGGATCACACCCACATCTCCCGCAGTCCCTGCATTGCAGGTGGATTCTTCACTGCTGAGCCACTGGGAGCCTATTATTTTTAATTTAGAACATAGAAATACACAAATATTCACCAATTTTCTAACATAGGACCAACCTCTTATTTCCTAAAGGGTCTCCTGACTGGAGTTCTAAGATTTCTTTCTTGAATAAAACAAATACCTAATTTATCATTTGCTATCCCATAGATAACAGTTTTGCTATCTATGGGATAGATAGAATTTTCTATCCCATATTAATTTCTCTAAAACAATAAGTTTTAAACTCCAAGTAGGGCACTTCTTTAATAAACACCTCTACTTAAGTCCGTTTCCCTGATTCTGATATGGTTGAGCTAGGAGGGCCAGTATTTGTATTTATATAAAATCTTTCTGAGTTAATCTGGATACAGCCAAAGTTGAGAATTACTGTTTTGAAGAGAGGTGAAGGCTTTAAGGCAACTTTTGCAGCAAATTTGACTAGAAAATGCTTTAAATTTCTTATATATTTTTTCCCTAATCTTTTACAGTAGTTTCATCCATAATTAATTCAGAAAAACATTTTTATAACCATTTAAAATTATTCAATGTTTTCAACTTAGTTTTTATAAAAATACTTTTTCCTCTTTTGTTTTATTAGTTGACATATTTATCAACTTATATGTAAGTTTGATATATTATGTAAGTTGATATATTTAATTAACTTACACAATTACAATAGGAAATGACATAAACAGTCTTGGAAACAAATAAAACTGACTCTTGGTAAGTCTATAACTGGACTGGTGGGTGCAGAAGAGTGAAGCTGTGAAAGAGAGGAACATATAAACCTGGAAGTTCAGTGTCTGACAGGCAGCTGGCAGGAGGAACTGAGAACTCCCATTAGTCTGGCATGTTGGTTACTTGGAGGAAAAGGAAGGGAGCTTCAACTATTTCAGATCTTCCAAATTTCTCAGCATGCTTGTTCAAGTTATGTCTCATTTTTAATCAGAGAATCCTGGAGGGTTTATCTGAGCTCAGATATGATTGGGCCTATTTTGCCTATGAAAAAACTAAAGGAAAAGCGAGGCTAAATTAGACCCCAAACCAGACAGTTTGGGTCGAACAAGCGGCTCTGCTAATTCTTCAAGCTCTCTGCTACCTTGCCTTCTTTATCCTGTTCTGTGCTTTTATAATGTCTGAAGGAAAATGGGAAACTTAATCTGTCACATGGGTTTCCCTGATGGCTCAGACAGTAAAGAATCTGCCTGCAATGCAAGAGATCTGAGTTCAGTACCTGGGTTGGGAAGATCCCCTGGAGAAGGAAATGGCAACCCACTCCAGTATTATTGCCTGGAGAATCCCATGGACAGGGGAGCCTGGTGGGCAACAGTCCATGGGGTCACAAAGAGTTGAACACGACTGAGTGACTTTCACTTTTCAACTGTTATATAACCTTAAAACTATTGATAAAGAGATCATATGGAAATCTGTGAGAACTTCAGGTTGGTATTGTGGCTTAACTTCACTTGATTCTTCATCATACACTTCAGAGAGATGAATGTGCTTGGGGACCACACCGTTTACAAAATTAAGATTCTCTGGGCATCTTAGGTAGATCATTCTCTTTATACAAATAACAGCATATGTATACACATACACACACCCCTTCATGTTTTTAAAAGAAATTGCCGTTATAATTCAAACTGAGAGATAACGAAATGCTCTACATCGAGATAAAAGAAAGAAATACTCCATATCATCTACTTTCTCTCCGACAATGTTGGCAGGAAGATCAATGAAAGGAGTCACAGAAAAAGAAAGTCATCAATAAAACTGAATCTCTTTCCTCTCAATGTGGCAGGAGATGTGTGATATAGAGATGTCCAGGTCATTGGTTGGCCAGAAAGACTTTTAATTCTTTTAATGTGAAAGAGAATTTTGCTTCCTGTAGAAACGAGATGCTGAACACCTCCCCTGTCATTTTTATCCCTTCCTCTAAGAAATTAACACCTTCAAAGATCCCCTTGCCCTCATCACTCTTTAAAGATTGCAATGTTCTCATTTCCGTGTTGCTCACAAATTGTGCATGGCTGAAAGTGTGAGCAGCTGAGGACTGGTTCTGGCTTCCACCTGACCCTTAGTGAGGGAGGAAAGAATCCTTGTATGTGGTCACTGATGATGTCAAACTGGTAGGCAGGGAGCAAAGCTCTGCGTGCTTGAAAACTGATGCTCTTTGGAAATGTATAGCTCAGAGTTCCTCCTTGACCTGATTAAGTGTGGATTTATTTACAAAAGCCAAAGAAGCATAGCCACAAAAGACACCAAAGAAAAACACGCCCATGTCAATGGAAATCTTAGTATCTGAGAACTCAGCATCAGTTATAGGTCTCCATGTTCATGAAAGTTCTGAGTCAAATTTCACCAGACAGAATGAGGGTCCTAACAGAGGAGAATAGTAGGGAATGGAAATGCATAGCAGCAAAGAAGAAAATGTACCAATTTAAAAAATCTTTATTTTTGCCTCTAACATAAACCCGCCTCCCTACCAAACTTCCTGCCTGATACACCTTTCTACTTCCCTCCTTTGTCAGTTACTTGCTTACAGAGGCCACTGTGGCCATATGGATGCCTGATTAGTCAGCTCTAGTCTAGGGACGTGTGTTTCATCCAGGAGGCTCGGGATGTCAGCTCCAAGTTTAATTCAACCAGTCTAAAGCTTCTTTGGGTGAGCTCAACATAAGCAAAGATAACCAAGATTTTCCCTTGCATATAATATACCTACTGCAATGTGGGTATATAATCCGCATGGAATGTGGAAGACCTGGGTTCGATCCCTGGGTTGGAAGTTCCCCTGGAGGCAAGATTGGTAACCCACTCCAGTATCCTGGAGAATCCCCATGGACAGAGGAGACTGGCAGGCTACAGTCCATGGGGTCGCAAAGAGCTGGACATGACTGAACAATTGAGCACAGCATTCAGCACATAATATACCCATGTTCTTCATTCTACTTTAATCTCCCTTCCTCATATTCAATATTCAATTGCTCATCTTAGCACAAGCATCAGTTCCTTATAAATCTTCCTTGCCTGTCTCAGTTTTTGTTTTTTGCTGATATGGTCTCCTGAAATCATATTTCTTCCAAACACCTATCTCAGCTTTTAATTATAAGCTCATCACTATGATTATTTGATTAATGTCTCTTTTTCCACTATTGCTTAGATTAGTGGAAAAAGAGGATAACTGTTGTTTTCATTTTTATACTTCTTTTTTTCCCACCATAACATCCTAGTACCTAGACTATCGGGGGATAGGAATAAATTGCTACATTTGGGAGCTGTCCATTTCTCCACTGATTATTCTTATAAGAAAAATCTAGCTTTTCATTATCCCCTAAAATCCATTTGCACAATTGTTGACACTGACATCCATATTGCTAAACCTAATGGACAGTATTTCAGTCCTCATCTGCTTTGGTCTCTCAGCAACATTCGACAGAGCTGACTTTCTTCTGCAGATGCATTCTTTCCCTGCTTCCAACACACAACGCCATCTGGTTTAGCTTCTACCTATCTGGCTGCTGCCCTGCATCTTTAGCATGCTCCTGCCTGTGCATGGACTTTAAATGCTGGAGTTTCTCAAGACTCAGATCTGTGCCCTAACCTCATGCTACACTCTCCTGCTGGGAAATCTCACCCATACCCAGAGCATCAGTGATCCCTCCATAGGCTAATAACAAATTTAAATCTTTCCCACAGACTTCTCCACTGAGCTTTAGGCCTGAGTATCCAAATTCCTATACATCTGTTTTGTTTGGCTGTCCTAAAGAGATCACAGATTCAGCATTTGCAGAGAGGAATTCCTGAGTCATCACCCTTGCCTCCTTACCACTAACTTTTTCTAATATTTACTATTTCAGTTAGGCACCAACATCTATTCTCTTATGCAAACCAGAAATCTAAGAATTATACTTCACAGTTCTCATAACCTACCCACAATATGTACTCTCATGCATTTTACATGCTTGAAATGTCTCAGGTTCACCCACTTCTCTCCATTTCCACCTCTGGCACTTTGATCCAAATGACCATTCTCTTTCACCCAAACTACTACAGTGAAAGTGAAAGTTGCTCAGTCATGTCAGACTCTTTTCAACCCCATGGACTGTACAGTCCGTGGAATTCTCCAGGCCAGAATACTGGACTGGATAGCCTTTTCCCTTCTCTAGAGGATCTTCCCAATAATAACCTCATAAATTGTCTACCCTCTTGACCACCATGCCTCTCCAAATGCATTCTCTACACAGAAGCCAGAATTAAATTCTTTTCCAAATCCAGACCTGATTTTGTCACACCACCCCCTGCTAAAACCTATCAAAGATTTACCACTGCTTATAAGATAAGACAAAAATCCTTCAAAAGCCCTTTATGACCCTACACAGTCCACCGCACAGCCATCTCTCTGGCCATTTCTTGTTGCTTGCCCTTGTTTCCCTGGTTTTCTTTCAATTCCAAGAAAGTCACATGTTATCTCTCTTTTGAGCACTTTCATGTCTATTCCCTTTGCTTCCATCATACTCCCTTTTCTCTTCCCATTTTACCTTTCATAACCTTCCTAGCTACATCAATTTTCTTGATTATATGCTTTCTCTTTAATAGCACTAATAACAGCAGAAATTCTATGTGTAGAGTGTGTTTGTTTGATTAATGTCTGTCTGCCCACAAAACTAGAATTTCTGTGAGCATGGGATCTGGGTCAAATTTTGCTCAACTCACTATCCCCAGAATCTATCACAGTGCTGGTAAATCATAGTCATTCAATAAATATTTGAAAAACAAATGAACAAAAATTTCACCCATTTCATTTTCTTGAACTTAATAGCAGTTTTAGGTTGGAAACGTGACAGCTCACAAGGGCTAGAAAGGACTTTTCAGATGGACTATTTCATCACAACAGATTTGAAAAAGCTAAAATGGGTGCTCTAACTCTAGGAGATAAATGAGAACCTTTCACCATAGCCTTTTCTCCTAAACACTTACTGCTTGAAATCCATGCTGTGCGTTGTGCTTTTTTTTTGTATCTTTTTCTTTTTTTTTTTTTTTCCATTTATTTTTATTAGTTGGAGGCTAATTACTTCACAACATTGCAGTGGGTTTTGTCATACATTGACATGAATCAGCCATGGAGTTACAGTATTCCCCATCCCGATCCCCCCTCCCACCTCCCTCTCCACCCGATTCCTCTGGGTCTTCCCAGTGCACCAGGCCCGAGCACTTGTCTCATGCATCCAACCTGGGCTGGTGATCTGTTTCACTATAGATAATATACGTGCTGTTCTCTCGAAACATCCCACCCTCGCCTTCTCCTATAGAGTCCAAAAGCCTGTTCTGTACTTCTGTGTCTCTTTTTCTGTTTTGCATATAGAGTTATCATTACCATCTTTCTAAATTCCATATATATGTGTTAGTATGCTGTACTGTTCTTTGTCTTTCTGGCTTACTTCACTCTGTATAATGGGCTCCAGTTTCATCCATCTCATTAGAACTGATTCAAATGAATTCTTTTTAATGGCTGAGTAATATTCCACTGTGTATATGTACCACAGCTTTCTTATCCATTCGTCTGCTGATGGGCATCTAGGTTGCTTCCATGTCCTGGCTATTATAAACAGTGCTGTGATGAACATTGGGGTGCACGTGTCTCTTTCAGATCTGGTTTCCTCAGTGTGTATGCCCAGAAGTGGGATTGCTGAATCATATGGCAGTTCTATTTCCAGTTTTTTAAGAAATCTCCACACTGTTTTCCATAGTGGCTGTATTAGTTTGCGTTCCCACCAACAGTGTAATAGGGTTCCCTTTTCTCCACACCCTCTCCAGCATTTATTGCTTATAGACTTTTGGAAAGCAGCCATCCTGACTGGCATGTAATGGTACCTCATTGTGGTTTTGATTTGCATTTCTCTGATAATGAGTGATGTTGAGCATCTTTTCATGTGTTTGTTAGCCATCTGTATGTCTTCTTTGGAGAAATGTCTGTTTAGTTCTTTGGCCCATTTTTTGATTGGGTCATTTCTTCATTTTCTTTTGTTTCAGATGTCCTGACAGACTTAAGGGGTCACTGTCAACAAGGACAAAAACAGTTGGGATCTGAATGCATTTGCATGTCTCCAGAAGAAGACTGTGGGTAAGAGATACTCTCTGGACTGTGCTTATAAACTGAGAAAACCAGTCTAGTGTAGCCAACATCATGAAGGAGCCGGGCTTCTTAAAGCATGAATACAAAGCATATTAATTTTTAATATAACTGATACCCCCTGTGCTCTGTTGAATTCTTCCTTCCCCACTGAGTAGCAAGCATTCTTAATTGCCTCTCAGCCTTGTTCCCTAAGTTTGCATAGCTTTTGTACTAAAACAGTCTCATTCTGGTGATGAAGACATTTCTATCCTGTTTAAAGCATTAGACTCAATTATCTCAAAGCCTTCTTCTTCCCCCTAAGTATAGGGGCAAAGTTGTGACTCCAAGAGGTTGGAGTAGAGAAATAAGTGTGAGCATGGACTTCACACACACATGAACACACACACACACACACACACACACACATCTCTTTGTTAGTTTATTCTTTCACATGGTGGCAGAGAGCATAAAGAAAAATGATATATCCTTATATGACTATCGTGACTCTCTGTTGTTATAACTGCCTTTTTCTACATAAACAAACCCAGAAGTGTTGAGAGTGCCTATAAATTTCAGGACTACTTTCATGGGAGTAAAGTCCAAAGTAAGATTCGCTTAAGGTAAAATTTTGCTTCTCTATCTTACAAAATAAATGCAGGAGAAAGGCAGTCTAGGGATGGTCTGGTTATTCTCTTCTTTCAGATAGGACTGGAGTTCCTTCCTGCTGTCTGTTCTGCTATGTTTTTTTTTTTTAATCTAATGTTCATACTTTATTGTTTATTGAGGTATAGCTGATACTTTATTTCTCCTTATTAAAATAAAGTTGTCTGTTCTGACATTCTTAAAGTTATATCATGGTCCAAGATTTCTCTGCTGGAGTACAAAATAAGGAAGACCAGAAGTGGACACATGCTCGATTTTTAATGAGAGTTCCTGGGGGATTCATCACGGCTTCCATTTCATTACTCTTCTCTTGTTCACATGGCCATGTGGCCTGGCAAGGGAGGCTATGAAATGCCTAGAAGCAAAATGGCTAGAAGCAAAAGCATATTTTGCATAAGATTCAGTTCAATTCAGTTCAGTTCAGTCATTAAGTCATGTCCGACTCTTTGTGAACCCATGGACCACAGCACGCCAGGCATTGGTGATGGTGTCCATCACCAACTCCAGGAGTGTACCCAAACTCACTTCCATCGAGTTGGTGATGCCAGCAAACCATCTCATCCTCTGTCATCCCCTTCTCTTCCTGCCCTCAATCTTTTCCAGAATCAGGGTCTTTTCAAATGAGTCAGCTCTTTGATTCAGGTGACCAAGTATTGGAATTTCAGCTTCAACATCAGTCCCTCCAATGAACACTAGGACTGACCTCCTTTAGGATGGACTGGTTGGAACTCCTTGCAGTCCAAGGGACTCTCAAGAGTCTTTTCCAACACCACAGTTCAAAAGCATCAATTCTTCTGCACTCAGCTTTCCTTAGAGTCTAACTTTCACATCCATACATGACTACTGGAAAAATAATAGCCTTGTCTAGACAGACCTTTGTTGGCAAAGTAATGTCTCTGCTTTTTAATATGCTGTCTAGGTTGGTCACAACTTTCCTTCCAAGGAGCAAGTATCTTTTAATTTCATGGCTGCAATCACCATCTGCAGTGATTTTGGAGCCCAAAAAAATAAAATCAGCTACTATTTCCACTGTTTCTCTGTCTATTTGCCATGAAGTGATGGGACTGGATGCCATGATCTTAGTTTTCTGAATGTTGAGCTTTAGGCCAACTTTTCCACTCTCCTCTTTCACTTTCATCAAGAGGCTCTTTAGTTCTTCACTTTCTACCATAAGAGTGGTATCATCTGCATATCTGAGGTTATTGATATTTCTCCCGGCAATCTTAATTCCAACTTGTGCTTCATCCAGCCCAGCGTTTCTCATGGTGTACTCTGCATATAATTAAATAAGCAGGGTGACAATATACAGCCTTGACATACTCCTTTTCTGATTTGGAACCAGTCTGTTGTTCTGTGTCCAGTTCTAACTGTTCCTTCCTGACCTGCATACAGATCTCCCAAGAGGCAGGTCATATTGTCTGGTATTCCCATTTCTTTCATAATTTTCCACAGTTTATTGTGATCCACACAGTCAAAGTCTTTGGCATAGTTAATAAAGCAGAAATAGATGTTCTTCTGGAACTCTCTTGCTTTTTCAATGATCCATCAGATGTTGGTGATTTGATCTCTGGTTCCTCTGCCTTTTCTAAAACCAACTTGAACATCCGGAAGTTCACATATTGCTGAAGCCTAACCTGGAAAAATTTGAGCATTACTTTACTATCGTGTGAGATGAGGGCAATTGTGTGGTAGTTTGAGCATTCTTTGGCATTGCCTTTCTTTGGGATTGGAATGAAAACAGACCTTTTCCAGTCCTGTGGCCACTGCTGAGTTTTCCAAATTTGCTGGCATATTGAGTGCAGCACTTTCACAGCATCCTCTTCTAGGATTTGAAATAGCTCAACTGGAATTTCTCACCTCCACTAGCTTTGTTCCTAGTGATGCTTCCTAAGGTCCACTTTACTTCACATTCCAGGATGTCTGGCTCTAGGTGAGTGATCACACCATCGTGTATATCTGAGTCATGAAGATCTTTTTTGTACATTTCTTCTGTGTATTCTTGCCACCTCTTGTTAATATCTTCTGCTTCTGTTAGAAAGAAAGAAAGTGAAGTCACTCAGTTGTGTCCGACTATTTGTGACCCCATGGATTCTAGCCTGCCAGGCTCCTCCATCCATGGGATTTTCCAGGCAAGAATACTGCAGTGGGTTGCCATTTCCTTCTCCAGGGCATCTTTCTGACCCAGGGATTGAACCCCGGTCTCCTGCACTATAGGTAGACGCTTTTGCCATCTGAGCCACCAGGGAAGTCCCCTGCTTCTGTTAGGTCATTGCTATTTCTGTTGTTTATTGTGCCCATCTTTGCATGAAATGTTCCTTTGGTATCTCTAATCATCTTGAAGAGATCTCTAGTCTTTCCCATTCTATTGTTTTCCTCTAAATCTTTGCAGTGATCACTGAGGAAGGCTTTCTTATCTCTCCTTGCTATTCTTTGAAACTGCATTCAAATGGGTATATCTTTCCTTCTCTCCTCTGCTTTTTGCTTCTCTTCTCTTCACAGCTATTTGTAAGGCCTCTTCAGACAGCCATTTTGCTTTTTTGCATTTCTTTTTCTTGGGGGTGGTCCTGAGCCCTGTCTCCTGTACAATATCACAAACCTCTGTCTGTAGTTCATCAGGCACTCTGTCTGTCAGATCTAGTTCCTTAAATCTATTTCTCAAGTCCACTGTATAATCATGAGGGATTTGATTTAGGTCATATCTGTATGGTCTAGTGGTTTTCCCCACTTTCTTCAATTTAAGTCTGAATTTGGCAATAAAGAGTTCATGATCTGAGTCACAGTCCGCTGCTCCCTGTCTTATTTTTGCTAACTGTATAGAGCTTCTCCATCTTTGGCTGCAAAGAATATAATCAATCTGATTTCGGTGTTGACCATCTGGTGATGTCCATGTGTAGAGTCTTCTCTTGTGTTGTTGGAAGAGGGTGTTTGCTATGACCAATGCGTTCTCTTGGCAAAACTCTATTAACCTTTACCCTGCTTCATTCCATACTCCAAGGCCAAATTTGCCTGTTACTCCAGGTGTTTCTTGACTTCCTACTTTTGCATTCCAGTTCCCTATAATGAAAAGGACATCTTTTATGGGGTGTTATTTCTAAAAGGTCTTGTAGATCTTCATAGAACCATTCAACTTCAGCTTCTTCGGCATTACTGGTTGGGGCATAGACTTGGATTACCATGATATTGAATGGTTTGCCTTGGAAACGAATAGAGATCATTCTGTCATTTTTGAGATTGACCCAAGTACTGAATTTCAGACTCTTTTGTTGACTATGATGGCTACTCCATTTCTTCTAAGGGATTCCTGCCCACAGTACTACTACTGTGGATATGATGGTCATCTGAGTTAAACTCACCCATTCCAGTCCATTTTAGTTCGCTGATTCCTAGAATGTCAACTCTTGCCATCTCCTGTTTGACTACTTCCAGGTTGCCCTGATTCATGGACCTAACATTCCAGGTTCCTATGCAATATTGCTCTTTACAGTATCGGATCTTGCTTCTATCAACAGTCACATCCACAACTGGGTATTGTTTTTGCTTTGGCTCTGTCCCTTCATTCTTTCTGGAGTTATTTGTCCACTGATCTCCGGTGGCATATTGGGCATCTACACACCTGGGGAGTTCATCTTTCTGTTTCCTATCTTTTTGCCTTTTCATACTGTTCATGGAGTTCTCAAGGCAGGAATACTGAAGTGGTTTGCCATTTCTTTCTCCAGTGGATCACATTTTGTCAGAACTCTCCACCATGACCTGTCAGTCTTGGACGGCCCTACACAGCATGTCTCATAGTTTCATTGAGTTAGACAAGCCTGTGGTCCATTTAATTATATTGGCTAGTTTTCTGTGATTTTGAATAAAATTAGAGTTAAGTTACTGAGGAAATGGATCAATAAATGATGACGTAGAAAGTCAACAGACTGTCTAGTACGATATTTCACCGTTTATATATTTTAAACAATGCAGGCTGTTCTAGGGCAATTTTCATCTTTAAAACCACATGTACATAATTGGGGCTTCCCAGGTGGCTCAGCGGAAAAGAATTTTCCTGCCAATGCAGGAGGCACAGGTTCGGTCCCTGGATCAAGAAGATCCCCTGAAGAGGGAAATAGCAACCCTCTCCAGTATTCTTGTCTGGAAAATCCCATGGAGAAGGAGCCTGCTGGGCTACAGTTCATGGAGTCACAAAGGGTCAGACACAACTTGGTGACTAGACAGCAGCAGCAGCAGTTCATAATTGCTACTTTTGAACTCTTCTTCTATTTCTTTGCACCAAGTGTTTTTTTTTTTTTTTTCTTCAGTTTTAACAATAATTGCCTCTCACATTCTTCTGAGTTCCAAATGAACAAACACCTGTATGGACACTTTGTTTGTTTATTTATGAGAACACTACAGGGACTTTTTTGGTAACATTCCACTGTTGTAATTCAGCCCAAAGATGGCTCTGTCTACCTTCCTAAGAATCGACCACAAGTGGTCCACCTTGTAATAGCTATATGCTGCTGGGGTCTCCTCACCCAGACAATGGCCTTCTAGGGAGAACTCACAACACTCACCTTGTCCGTGTAACCCAGAAGGAACGTCTTTCTTTGTCTTTGCAATACCAGACTATGAGAGTAGAGACTATCCCCCAGAACTGTCTGAGTTTCAGCTCAGCCCTCCCTCTCCAGCCTCTTCCTATTCTCAGTCCTCTTCAATATGGCATCGAAGGTGTTTGTGAGAGTGACTGGCCCCACAGCTTCATCTCTCTGAACTTAGAAAGTAGCTTTTTGTTTTCTCTCTGGGCTTCCATTCCTGGAAAGAAATTTACACACTGGTGCACTGATTTTTAGCTCCAAGGTTGACATCAGAGAAGAAACTCAGGTTTGGAGTAATCAAGTTCTTGTCCTCTCAGCAAGAGAAGGACTATGGCTAACTTCTTGTTAGCAGAAACCACCGCCTTACTTAGATTTAGTGAGTTATTCAAAGATTGACTTAAAAACGCATGCTCTTAGTCACAATACAAACACACTTGCAATGCTATATAATTATATATAAGGCTTTGGTGTTGCAAATGAGTTCAGGGGAAGTGCAGACTAAAATAGGCTAAGTTGATCAGGATTAGCTTCAAAATGTAGCCAAGAATTGATCTGAACATAGACAGCCGGAGAGGGGAGACAGTGCAACACGGATTGAGCAGGGCGTGGGATGGTAGCAAAGGAAGAATAATCTTGTCAGTCTAGAAAATGCTCAATACGATTGTCAGGTGATAAAAAGGGATAAAGGAGGATGGGAAACTGATTCTAGAAAGGAAAGTTGATTGGATGAATTCAAAATATGGAAGATTTTGATTATCAGAATTAATGAATTCAGACTTTAATTTGAAGACAATTGTGAGTAGTATCAAGCTTAAAATGAATTTTTTTTAGAAAGATGAATCCCACAGAATGCAAGATTAAATGAGGGACTGAAAGAAGAGAAACTGGGGGGAAGAGAGTAGGGGGTACAGAACTAGGTGGTAAGTTAACATATGAGTTGGCTATACACCACCTTTTCTAGTCTTCATGTATAAATGCTTGCTTTTCTCTTCCATGCAGCCATTATTCAGAAGAAATCTGTGTGCTTGATGCGATATCCAGTCATCACTTTACTTCATCTGCTTGTGAGCTTTTGGCTGAGAAATGTTTAAATAATCAGCAACTCCATTTTCTACATATTGGTTCATGCCAAGAGGGTCCACAGTTAAAATGGGGTCTAGAAAGGATAAAACTTTCATTCAGTAGCACAAAGAATGAATCCTGTGACTATGACACCTGCTACAGCTGGGAAAAATGTTCAGGTAAGCTCCAGTGGTAACTCATTCTAGAAAAGCTATCACTTAACCTTCATCTCAGCTAGTACATCTTATTTGTAAGATGTAAGATGTTTCTTATAAATAACCTTTCCTTAATCAAAACTAACTCTTTTTCATTGTAAAAAATGTTAGGAAATGGTTTAAATAGAAGGGAAAAGTAGAACCTGACCTACCCACAATTAGAAATAACTACTTTAACAACTTTGGTATAAATCTTTCCAGTCTTTCTCTGTATATACATAATCAGACCCACCCTTTGTCCTCAAGTAAGAACATTCATCCTGATCTCATGCTTCAGTACCCCTCTTCCCCACCCTTTGGAGGGCCTTTATCACATTGTCTAAATGTCCTCTGGCAGATAGAGCCAGCTGGGGCCAGCATAGGTAGAGTGCCCTGAGCCTGGACTGGGTTCCTCATCAACACCAGTTACCAGAAGCATCTGCCTCAAGTATCTTGAAGTCCCCTTTTAGTGCCTGGGACCAGCGCATGCTCCAGGGCTCCACAGCCAGGATGCCTTGAACCCATATGAGGTCCCTCGGGAGCCCAAGCCCTGTTCCTCCCATGTGGGACATTCTTCTACCCTCTGCTGCTTCCCTCCTCATTAGGCGTGATGTCCCAAGAAGCTCCGGACTCTACCTACAGAGTCCTCCCCGGCTCAGAGCTAGACCCTCATCCCAGAGAGCAGGCTGGTGAGCCACTGGCCAGCAGGGTAGTCTTTCTCAAAATTGCTTGAGATCAGAAAGCTAGTATGGAGTTGATGCGAATTTAGGATGACTTTAATCATTTATGTAAAAGAAACACCCCATTAAAAAATTCCCTGGAGCCTCACACACCTCAGGGATGGCATTGATTATGTTACATGTTTGAAAACAATAGGATCATATACTACATCTTATTTTATATATTGGTATTTTTTTCACTTTGTTGTATCATGAAACTATTTCCATATCATTATATATTATTCTGCCACATAATTTTCAATGTCTGCAAAAGCCTATATGGGCATTTTGTGATTTTACTTAATCAATCTTCAATTTGATATTTAGATTTTTCCCAAGATTTTGCTGTTAGAAACAGTGCTGTGATAGACAAATCTATCACAGGTAAATCTATACTCTAAGATTCTATCCTTACGCTATACTTAAACGGAATGTTTCTAGATAAATATTATTTTAAAATAGAAAGTCTTTGTTGATGCAATGTATCAACTTGCTTTCTAGAAATGTCTTTATCATATTATATTCATATTTACAGTGTGTGATAAAGACTGCCTTCCACACCCTCACCAAATCTTGGAGCTATTACCTGTTTATATCTCTGCCTGTTTGATACTTAAAAAGTAGCATTACATTTCTATTTTCTGTAAGTGTGTTGCCTATTGGCATTTCATTTGTGAATTGCTTAAAAGCAGAAACTTCACAGCAGTGGGTTTTCACTAAGATGAAATTGGAACCTGAAATAGTTCAACTGAGTTTCATATAATACATAAATATGCGTTGAAGATTAGGACTTAACAGAACTCAAATAGGCACCTAGATTTCCCTCTGGCCCATCTTCAAAAAATCATCTGAAATCAAGGCATAAAGTAAGCAACGGGAACTTACTGAATTGTTAACATCTACCTTTTGCTGAAGCCACTTTAGTTTTGCAAAAACAAAGATAAAAACCTTATTATTACCCTTGACTTCTCTTTCACTTTTCAACCCAGTTCTTTGAGTCAGTCCTGGAAAAAAGGAGAGGCCTTATAATCCACATCCAGGCTTTTTCTGATCCACTTAAAGCTGATTATCAAGGTCCAGCTCCCTTGACAGGTGGCAGGATGGAATCCAGGAAAGAGGGTCACCATGACTGGCACAGCCAACAGGCCATCTGATAGTGGCTACTCGGCAGGTCACTATCTGGGGCTTCTCACCTTGTGCCCCGAATAAGGCAATTTCACATAGGAGATGGAAAACCAGGTCTAAACACTTACATTGCTCGACTCTAATCATTGTTCAATCATCATGTAGGTAAACATTACTATTCATTCTTTTGTTTCCTGACCAACACCATTACCTAACTGACATCTCTCTCGGAGACAATAATTTGTGGTAGGCAAGAGCTGAAAGTACTATGCAACTATGTATTTATTTAAATTTTGGATTTAAAAGATAAACTTTTTCTCTAAAAATTATAATGTAAGAACATTATTGTCAAAAATACATACAAAAAATAAAAGGGACTTGGCCAGCAGGGAGGACAAATGGAGCCTATCTGTACCACAGCAGGTAGCAAAGGTATTCGGGGATGCGTTTAGTGTTAACATCTATTCTCCTTGTTTATCATGGAGAAAGGTCTTCATGGAACTCCTCTGTTTCAGTTTCTTTCCTTTTTTTTTTGTTCTTTTTCTTTTCCCACAAGTTATTCTTTCCAAATTTGGCTGAGTAGCAATACATGACTTATGATTTAGTCAAAATCTATCTTTACTATTATCCCTTTGCTTAGTGTGTGCATTCTTGGCCCCTAGGTTAGGTCCAACTCTTTGTGACCCCTATGGATATCTAAATCCCATAATCACCAGGATCCTAAGCTTGTCTTTAAAAAAAACAGTCAGCTAGAAATATAGTCACAACCTGAAAGTAGAGAGTTACTTTATTTGGTGGGAACATCTAGGACTATAGGCCTGAGCCCAGGAGACAGGATCTCAGTAGCTTTGAGAATACTGCTCCAAGAATGCAGGAGGAGGAGTCAGGCTATAGTTTGCAACAATGGGAGTAGGCCTTCTGAACATCAAAGATCAGATATCTAGTTAAGGAATTTAGCATTCTTTGTATGGGAAGATGCAAGCCTCTCAGCTCACTGAACTCATTCCTTTCATATGTAACTCAGCTATCGGGAGCCAATCCTGTTTCCTTGTTCACCTTAAGGAGTGGCAGATGGCTGCTTCTTGCATTTCCCCAGCTCCTTAGCAGTCACCACAGGTGGTGGCAGCATCTGCTAGATCTCAGTTTTGGGAGCCCTCCTTCACATTTGGAAGCCAGAAATCGCTGATGGCTGTGCCTGTGTTTAAGTCACTCAGTCATGTCCAACTCTTTGCGACCCCATGGACATTAGCCTACCAGGCTCCTCTGTCCATGGGGATTCTCCAGGCAAGAATACTGAAGTGGGTTGCCATGCCCTCCTTCAGGGGAACTTCCCTGAACAACCCAGGGATCAAACTCAGGTCTCCTGCATTGCAAGCGGATTCTTTATCGGCTGAGCCATCAGGAAAGCCCAATGGCTGTGACATTTCTTGTTTATTGATATGGCAGGAGATGTTTTCATTTCACAGAACATATACAGTTTGAATACATAACAAATATTGGTCAAGTTAGCAGAATATCTTGGGATAGTAAAAATAAAGCATGAATATTACTTAATAAGAGAGTTAAGTCATTTAAAACATCCTTTGATCCTACACACAGTCCAAAACCTGAAAGCAGTTTTCCCCCTAAAGATATGATGGGCCTGTGCCAGCCTGCTTTAGCTGGTGAGCAAAAGCCAGTGTCACAGAGACATCTGTTCATGTGGCACTCCAGAACAAAAGTATGAACCACAGCATTTGTGAAAAGAGAAAACTAAAAACGTATTTCATACGCAATCTACTCATGGCAGGCTGGGGTATTATTAATTTTGAGTTGAATTCAATGTCATCTTGATTAAATTGTGTTCTTGATTACAGTGTGAACTTTACTACCCTTTTCCTTCTCTATCTAAAATGAAATGAGAAAAAGTTTAAAGTGGAACTTCAAAGCAACATGAAATTCACTTTTTAAAAGTTGGAACACAAGAGCTTTCCCAAGGAGGCTAATTTTGTGGCTATTAAATGTTTTGTCTAA
Source organism: Muntiacus reevesi (assembly GCF_963930625.1). NCBI lineage: Eukaryota > Metazoa > Chordata > Mammalia > Artiodactyla > Cervidae > Muntiacus > Muntiacus reevesi. The sequence goes on along the minus strand of NC_089262.1, from coordinate 35,979,628 downwards.
ATTTCAAAAATATCCACCAACAAGAGGGGAAAATTTATTCGATAAACATCCATTTAGTAGCCAGTATACTAAAGTCACTGTTCAAAGTAAGGTGAGGGGTATGATGATAAAGGATCTTTATATCCTCAAATTGTTCACAGTTGGAGTAATATTCCACAGTATTGTTATTTAGTCACCAAGTCATGTCCAACTCTTTGGGACACCATGGACTGTAGCCTACCAGGCTCCTCTGTCCATGGGATTTCCCAAGCAAGAATACTGGAGTGGGTTGTCATTTCCTTCCCCAGGGGCTCTTCCCAACACAGGGATCAAACTCACTTAGCATGTGAATTCCTTACCGCTAAGCCACCAGGGAAGTCCCAAAGTTTCACAATAATTACATGAATAACTTTAATGCAAGACAATATGTGATAAGAGCTATAAGAGAGATACATATCTTCTCGCCTGGAAGGGTTTCCTAAGGATGGAAGCATGAGAACCGACTTTTGGAGGTGGCAGGAAGGGCCTTTTCATGCTGGCAATCTGAAAATCATCTTACTAAGAACACTTAGGTTATAACCATACTGCAGGAGGGGTGACCATGGCCTTTCCACAAGCCTGGGGACCCGACATTCTCTCTAGAGGTAGAGCTGTCTCCTGTTCTTTACAAAATCCTAGAGTTTCCAACAACAAACAAGACTGTCCCCAACTAAAATCTTCTCTAGCTGGTTGACAAAGAAGGTAAAAGGGAAATTCATGCCTTTTCAAGAAATGCTTCCTACCATGGAAGTGTATGTGCTTATGAAATCTCCCTATTTCCTTTTTGCTGTTTTCTCCCATCAGTTGAGATACGTGAGAAAGAGTTGATATTTGCCCAAAAGAAGCTGCAGACTGTTTCTCAGGCTGACTCAGATATTTTGGCAACGTAAATTATCCCAACTCCATCAAATACTTTTCTTTTTGAATACTTATACCTGCACCCCAAATTCAGAATTGAACCCAATTGATGAAGCAGAATTAATTGAGCACTCTGTTAAGAGCTGGTTGGGACAAATAGATGAATGAGTCGTCGTTACTGCTCTCTCACAAAGCAGTTGTAACAGTCTTGGGAGAAAGACATATGAAAAGCTAGCTTTCTCCAGGGGAATCTTCCCAATCCAGGGATTGAACCCTGATCTCCTGCATTGCAGGCAGATTCTTTACCATCCAAGCCACCAGGGAAGCTAATTAACAAAAAAGTATAAAAATGTCAGATGTAGTACTGAGAAATTTACACCATTAAAATTTAGTTATAGAAAACTTTGGTGGGGGATATATGGCTATACAATGCTTCATGGAGGAGGTAAGGCTTATAGACATTGAACATGTGCAGGAATATTGGAAAGAGCATACCAGTCTGGCAAAAGAAGGGAATAGGATGGGCAATGGACAAAAACTGGAGCACTCTTGGGGTCCTTATTGGGAAACAGAGAGAGAGTCACTCTGTCTGAGTTGAAGAAAGCAGAGAAGATAATGCTGCAAAGGGATATTGAGGCCAAATGGTGGAAGACCTTGAACTTTGATTAAATGAGCCTATATCCCTTAACTCTAAATTGATTTAATATATTGGCTTTGGTAACTTTACCCCAAATGGTCATTTTAAAACTCTTTCATGAATGCAAGATTTATATGAATTTTGACATGATGGGGTGGTTTTGAAGCCAGGCCTGAGAAAAGTATCACCCAATTTCACTGCTTATTAAAATCCAGATTCCCAGTCATAACGTAGGAATATTCTAGGAAGAAATAAAAAAGTGGTACAGAAATATAAGAAGGCAGCCCTATAAGTCATTTGTGATTTAAAACCTGCCTGTACCACTTACTAAATTGTGGGACCATGGGCAAATCACTTAACCTCTCTGAGCTGACTTCATCTGTAGCATTAGTACAATACCTTGTAGTTCATATGTTTATTGTGAGGGTTAAATGAAATAAAGCATGCAAAGCACTTGGCATATTGTGTGGTTTCATCATACATGCTCAATAAGTGATATAAGTGTTCCCGGGTGGTGCCAATGAGAAAAGAACATGAAGGACAGATCGAAGACTTTGTGGAAATGGATTGACAGGAGGTAGCAGCTGATTGGATGTGGCTATGAGGGAGAGGGAGGAGTCAGAGGTAGCCCGGCTCCTACATCTTAGTGACTTAGCAGCAGCCTCTCCTTTCTTACATCCAGATGACTCCATTCAGCCACAGTTGGGTCTTTTAAGTCAGTGCCTTTGTGCCAGCATTCTCACTCATTGCCACCAAAGTGCTCGCTGCGCTGGGGAGGAGTCAGGTGAAATCAAACCCGAAAGCACTGAATAGAGTCACACTGTCTTCTCTCCTTGCAGCCACCACCTCCAAGTGCCTCTGCCTGTTACCCTCCCAGTGCACCAAGGGCGGAGACCAGCTCTTCTGCGTCAAAATAGGATCGTCAGCGAGCAGGAAAACAATGAACATATGTGAAGTAGGAGCTGTAAAATGTGCCAAAAGGGAAATGGAAATACTGCATTCTGGGAAGTGTTAGACCTAACACAATTACCCATACACAGAGTTACTTTCCCCAAATAACCCCTACAAAAGGACACTGTTGAATAAATAGCAGACTGGCACATTCAGGAGTTACCAACGAAAATCCTTGAGTGTTAGTTTCACCCAATAATTCTCCCTGCCTCTTGTGTCTTCTCCCTCGTGCAGTTCCCATCCATGCAGCTCTGTAGCATATCTCTCGGTAATAACTTCCACATCAATCTAGTAAATACTTCATTTCATGTCACACTAAAATGATTGGACTTCTGAGGACCTTATGATGCCTGCAGTATTAAGCACACTGACAAGTAGAAATCAGAATAAAAATCATAATTTTCTTCAATGAATCAATAAACATGGAAATCTAAACAACTTGTACAACACATTCTTGAAACGCAATTTTCATGCATTCATTCAATAAATAATTGGGAATGCCTGTAATAAACCTAGCACTATTTAGGGCGCTGGGCAACCAGCACTGAATAAAACAGACAAAAGCCCTGGTCTTCAAGAAGCTCACAATCTTGTGGAGGAAGACATACAGAACATAATAGAAGCATACAAAATGTATAGTATGTTTGATGGTGATAATTCTTATGGAGAAGACAATGCAGGGAAAAGTGAGTCCCATCCTTAAACCTCATCTTATGTGAGGAAGTATTCCACAGTTAATAAGCATCATAGAAAGGATGACTTAATTCAAGTGAAAATTGCCTTGCTTATAGTTAAATTCCTGAAGTTACCTCCTTCTTAGGAGACTCTTTTTGCTTCAGCTAAAGTGCATCAGGAAGCTTTTAAGCTAAAAGTGTGTGATGAATGGAAAAATCATCAGAAAATTTCAAAAGAATAATTCTTAAGGTAAATCATATCTATCATATTAGGCCCTACCAAGTAGACACCCATTTCTTAGAGAGGCTTTAGGGTGTCATTTTGAATTGGAGAAGAGAAACAGCTTTGGAGCAGTGGTTCTTCAGTATGAGGGTGCATTGAGTTACTTAGAGCACTTTTTAATACAGATGCCTGCAACCCACCCCCAGTTCCTGGTTCAATAGGTTGAATCTGTATTCCTACCAACTTTCCAGGTGGTACTACTGATGATGATCCCATTTTGAGAACTTTAGTCTAGAAGTGGAGCCATCAAACAGCTAATCCAATTATTAAAGTAATTGATCCCAACTTTAGCCAATCAATCTCCAAGCAGGTGAATAGAAGCAGGTTCCCTTCCTCTAAATCTCATTGGGATGCTCACCTAATGGATGGGGCTATGAGTCACAGCCATCCAGCAGCACCCTTATTAGGCTTACACATTAAACGTCACTCCTCCTCCATCTCATTAAGATCTCAGCCAAAATCTAAAACATCTTACAGAGTTCCCTGGGGGTCCAAGTGATTAGGACTCTTCATCCCCACTGCAGGGGGTGCAGGTTCAATCCTTGGACAGGGAACTCAGATTTCACATGCTGAGCAGCACAGACAAGAAAAAAAAATCCCAAATCTTAAAAAAAAAAAAAAAAAAAGCCTCTAAAACATCTTGCAGTATCAAAGGATAAGTATGAGGAAGGGAAAAGCCTAGAAACAGAAAACCCATTTTCCTGGTATAATGGCAATTGAGTGGGAATTGATCTTTGTCCAGGAGTCAGTGACCCATCTTTTCCCGTCGTGCAGCCCCACTCCCTTCTCACTACCAAAGTGGCACAGGCTACTCTTGTAACCTTTGTGCCCTCGGCACTCCCAAAATGCCAGAATGAAGGCAAAGTTTAGGCATTAAATAGCCCCACATTCAAAGGAGAGATGCCAATAACTGAGTCCGGAAACTTTACTCAGGACTGACTTGTCTCTGCTCTACCAGCTCTCACACCAGCACCACACCTTTCCAGGCCATACGGCAGGACTGGGGGTGGCAGGGGGGTCATGGGGCTCTGCGGGCGCAGGGAGGCAGTGCTCATAGTGAAGATCCTATTACCTCCCCAAAGTCCTTTTCTTCCCCTTGGTGAGGCGGAGGGAGATGCTCTCAGTATCCCCTGAAGCCAGGCAACCAAAGCCTTGAGAGAATCACTTGTCAGGGTGCCCATATCCAGGATTTATGGTGCCACCCTCACTGCGTGGGGGCTATGGAACCTCAGAACTACCGCTGGTGAGCAGGTTGCTGGAGGAGTTTCTGGGAGGCATGGATCCACACCAGAGGAATTCTCTCTTAAATGACCCCAAGACCCTTTGCTGCCCAGGGCATGTGGGAGGCAGGGTGTTGACAAAATGGTCTGAATTGTTTCCATAGTGACAAGGGAGTGTTGTGGCATGACTGGGAAAAAAGCTGGGTGCATCCCTTTCGCCACCTCAATCCCAAGGCATAGAGAAGGAGTGGAGGACTTTGGTGGGTCACATGGCTCCATAGGAAGGAGCACAGAGAAGAAGAAAGGCAGGAACTCTGAGGCCACCCTGTGTCTTGGACATGAACCTGTTGGGAACACTAACAGGAAGCACAGCTGCCTGTCTCACAGAAAGTTCTGGGAGACAGCATGGGACACCACCCCAAGGAAACAACAGGGGCCGCTAATATTGTAGAGTCAGATTTAGTAAGAACAAGTTCAGAGGGCATGCCCCAACACGACTGTTGTATCAAGCATCTTCTGCCATCTCTCCAAGTCCACTTCCTTCCAACAGCAGAGAACCAGATCCAACAGATGCAGGGGAAAAGGGTGTCCTAGAAAGAGACATGCCTCTGTCTGTGACTTCTAAGAGGGGTGGGAAATTTGCAAGAACCATCCTCATGCCTTCCCTACTCCAAGTCCTCTGACCAACAGGCCTGGCTGATACTGGAGGCAGGGAAGGAGATGAGATATAAATTGAATCTGAGATTAGAAACGTAAACTGGACTGACTTTTAAAAATAGTAACTGACCAGAAATCTATGTGATCTGTCTCAGACTTAATTGAGGCAAGAGAAGAATGGGAGTTGGCAGAGCATAGAGGAAAACTATTACTATTACTAGCCTGCTGGAGCTACCATAAAGAAGTACTGCAAACTGGGTGACTTAGAACAACAGAAATACATTGTCTCACAGATTGAGAGGGCTAGAAATCCAAAATCACTCTGTCCATCGGACAATGTTCCTTCTGAAGCTCATGGGAGAGAATTCTTCCCTGCTTCCTCTGGCTTTTGGCCTTTGCCCGAAATGCTGCCCATTCCTTGGTTTGTAGACGCATCACTCTAGTCTTTGCTTCCATCATCTCATGGCCCTCTTCATTGCCCCCCTTCTGTGGATATCTGTCTGCCTAAATGTGCATTATGAGGACAGCAATCTTGTTGGATCAGGCCCCCTCTAATGACCTCACCTTAACTGTGTTACATCTGTGAAGACCCTGTTTCTAAATAGGGTTATGCTTGCAGGTACCAGGTGTTTGGACTTCAACTTGTCTTTTATTGCAGACACAATTCAATCCACAGCACCCTGACTGGGGAGAAAAAATGTTTTCTGTTTATACCCCATAATATAATCAAAGGTTTATACCAGCTATTACATTCATATTGTTTGATTAAAATCAGTCAAGCTTGCTTGCTTGAAAGCATTTTGTTCTTATACTTGTAATAATCTTCACTTTTAATGGTGATTAGTTGTCTTTTTATCACTTTAGTTACCTTTGTTTGAAAGGATTTTTTGAGTGCATGAATCCATTAAAGTTTGCATTAGGCTAATTTGCATGCCACTTACCAGTTGAATTTTTCACACCCTGACATTAATATTAATATAGCAATTTAGTACAACAAGTGTTAAGAGCTAGTGATAAAATTGTCACCATGAAGCAGAGAGCAAAACTGAGACATAATACCTGGAGTTTGGACCTAGAATCTCCAGTGCTGTCCTAGAAGATTAAATAAATTCTAGATCAAAGGTAAAAGCTTTATCCTCTTAGGCTAGAAATGAATGCTAAGCATTCATGCTGGTAGCTTAAGCAACTGGAAACCAACTCAAGTCCATTTTTTATATGGATTTTAATTTTTTGTTGATTCTACAGAATAAATGGGAACCCAGTTTAAAGAACTTTATAAATAGACATGCTATAAATCTCAAACATCCTAGAAGCAGAGTTCTAAGACTATGATTTTTTCCAGTCCTCTGGTGTGGTTACATTCAAGCTTAACTAAATATTTCCTCTTTTTGGCAGTCTTTAGTAAAGCTCACTAAATTTTAGACTACATTGTTACTCTTTCTACAAAGGCCTACAACTCCCACAACCAACATTCCTTACAGTTAAAATTTAAGCCATTCTGTTTTTTCTCCTGAAGAGCACCCACAAGCTAAACAGAACCCATATCCCTTCCTACATTCTGATTCTAAGTAACAAGCATCTAACAGATCATGCTGGTCCATGCTGGGCACCAAATATCCTGAAGCTGGATTAATTGGATTCTGAATGGCTGGCTGTCTTCAAGGTCACCTTCATTCTTTAGGGATACATTGTGTATGGAATCAATGAAGCATCTAGCTGTTAGCCAAATAAATGGTCTGCAGAATTATGGCTGTAACCATTTTATTTTATGAGCGTGAGACAGGCCACTGATACACTATTTGTCTTCTTGACAAGTTCTAGCTACAGCTTCAGCCTCACATGTCGAATATGTTAGTAGAGGTGTGTGTCACAATCAAGGGACTGCAAGGGAAGGATGGTGCACTGATAATCATGCTCACAGAGATTTATATAGAAAGATGTTCATCACAACATTATTTATAATTGCAAAAAATTGACAGAGCCTAAATGTCCAATAATAAATCATGCACCTTCCATATGATAGAACAGTATGAGACCACTGACAAGTATCTTTTAAAAAGATTTTAAAGGACATAATAAAGTGAAAAATCAGGCTGCAATACTATGTACGCTTAGAGTTGTGTAAATTCTGTGTGTCCACATGCTCTTAGAAAGAATGATTGAGAGAACAAATCTCTGGAATTTGGAGTAATTTTTATTTTCTTGTTTATATCTTTATGCATTTCCAAATTTTCTAGAATCAGCATGTATTTTTTAATCTTTTTTCTCTTTATTCCAATCATGAAAGTAGCACAAGCTTATTGCAAATGTTTAGAAAATATAGTACAAATAATTTATACTTAATATTTTCATATTGATCTGTTCTTATGCTCACATATTTGCTGCTATTATTCACTAAATACATTACTCAGCGTGAATTTTTATATATAATCAGTCATGAAAATTGTTCTTAAAATATTCTTTTCAACTTAACTAGGAAAAGCAGATGACTGATTCTGCTTGTACAGAAAACTGATAGCAAATTTGCCTTGGAGGTCAGACAGCTCGTCTGGTCTAGATTTTCACACATGGTAGTCTTCAGCTAGGCTAGACATGTGAGCTTCACACAGATGCATTCATTCATTCATAAGCATTGTCTGAATACCTGCCAAGTCACAAAGATTAGACCTATAATTGTGCAAAGATTTTGGAGGTACTTATAGTACCCTGTGGAGATTTTAAAGGTGTATTTAAATCAGCATTATATAATATAGAAAGGTATTTTAAAATTATAAGTAAGGATAACAGCTTCAGGGAATTAAAAAAACTGGACAGTCAATAAAAAATAAAATCTAAATTCCAAAGTTTTATTACAGTTGGAGACACTGAACGGCTGCTTGAACTTGAACAAAGACTGTTTCCTCATTGTAAAAACAGGAAAATACCAGCCACTCGCTATTTGTTCTGAGAATAGGCTAGAACATATAATACACACAACTACTAAAGAGCCTAGAATGAAATGTGCATTCAACTACTCAAATACTATTATTATTATTATTTAACACCAGTGGATAAGAGTGGCTGGACTTCTCCTTTTATTTCCTGTTGTATGAGACCCTTCATCTATTGCCAGCCTTTTCATTGAATTGTGATTCATTAAAGAGCCCATGGGTTTACATAAATTGTTCAGGGGAGAGAAATAGGTAGAGTATTCCAACTAAGCATTCAGACTCAGCTGATGAAATGTGCTTGTTCACTGTGCTCATGAAGGGATGACCACAATAAGCAACATCAGCAGTCAAGGTTTTTTAAGTTCTCTTCAGAATGAACTATCCTTCATACCATATAAATGCAGATGGCTCAATATTTGAAGTTAAAAACCTAACAATCTGTGATATCAAAAGCAATGTGGACAGAAGACCCATGATTAGAAAGTGAAGAGGAAATTAGACTGGGCAGCTGGAAATACCCTCCAAGATTAGTTGCTTGATACACCCTACCAGTATGCAGTGACAAAGTAGATTTTGAAAAAGGCTGCATTTTTACCTAAAATATGACCCTTAATGTGAGGGGAAAGGCATACCACAGTTCCAGTTCATGAGGTGAGATTCTGTTGTCCTTTATGAATCTGTATTTGTAGTAACACTAGGGTATAGAGCACACCCTAACTGAAGCATTTCCATTTTGGTTATGTTAGGTAGCTAGAATAGGGAAAAGGAGTCCAGAATGGTGGTGGCTAAAAGATAAGGAAGAGAAAAGCCCACGAAAATAGAACAAAGGAAGGTCCAGGACCGGTGTGAGGACCTCAGGTAGAACAAGCAACACTCTTGGCTAACCCAATTTACATAGGGCAGGCCCGGGGAGGGGGAAAGCATATAAAAAGAGGAGCCAAAGGGCTCTCGCTCTCCCCCACGCGCTGGGGCACTCTTCTCTTCGTGTCTTTAGGTCGGCATGCCCTCACGCCTCGAAGCTGGATTTTCCTGTTATTATCTAAATAAAATAGAGCTGTAACACAGAGCTGTAACACTGATTTGTCTAAGAGCTCTAACACGGTCCATTCGAGACCTGAGAGCTGTAACACGGTCTGTCCAAGACCCAAGAGCTGTGACATGCCGAGGGCTTTAATGTCCATCACTCCAAATCTTTGTTGTGACGAGACAAAACCGAGGACTATACTCGCTTGACAGTTGTAACAACTGAGGACTAAGTGTTCCTTTAGGGCCTGTCTCCCCTTCTACTGAAAGGCAGTGGTTCACACTGGTACATCTTTGCCATTGTGAAAAACACTGCTCACCATTGTTGCTGGCTCTCCATCTCCCAGGGACCTGGTAGGAACATACTTCTTAGCCCCCACGGGTTGGGGTGCCATGTAATTGATTTTGACAAATAAAATGTGACCAGAAGTATGTGTGTAGCTTCTGGATAAAACTAGGAATTGCTGGCATGAAGACTTCCCAACACTCCTTTGTGGCACATTTGAAATGGTAGCTCCTCTATCAGCCTGATTTACTAACATGAGCAGAGTCCTCTATATGCCATCAAGCTTCTGTGGGTATATGGCTTGAGCGAAATATAAACCTTTCCGAAAAGTGGGAGTGGTATACTTGTTACATTGTCACTTTGCCTACCTGTCCGATCCTAACTGTAACAGATGACATGATGACATAGGGAGCTGATCTCTTTCACTTGCCCAGATTGCATCTAGAACACCCAGTTTTCTATGGGCATTACTAAGTAAATAGAAATTGCTTTTGGTCTGAACAGAGCCTATAATCACTAGTATGATTGGAAAAAAAATATGGAACAAATTAAAATTAGTGAAGAGGGAGTGATTATGCTTAGTTCTTAAATATATTCATAATTGCATCCCTCATTTCATAGAGAAATGGATTAGTGGAAAATTAAAGTTAAAAGAAAATAAATCCTTCCACAGAGAGTTTACCAGCTAGGACTATAAAGAAACGTAAATGCAAATGCAAAAATGGTGAACACACTTTTAACAATCTCTTTATTATATTTGGGAAATTTTTTAGAATCTTAGAAACATTTCTTATTTTAAAAAGCATTTCAAAGTTACTTAAATCTACTTCATATTTCTTGATTACCAAATCATTCTTATTATGTTTCATGCCAATGCTTATCAAAACTGCTTTCTAAAGAACATCAGGCATTTGCTAATGATGCAAATGTACCAAATGGATTTTTTTATTCTAATTTCTAATGCTTGGTTATAACACAATCTAGCTAGTATACTGTAGCAGGTAGTATTTACTGCTCCTCCAATTTATTCAATTCCTGGCCAATAGCCAGTATTTCAGAAGACGTTGGTACCAGTCCCAACACTAGACCCAAGAAGTAAACTACAACTGGTTTAAGTCAATCTACAGGGTTGCATTTCCCTCCCAGGTGGTTTGAACATGTACAGGTGATGCAAATCTGATGAATGGGAGATAAGGAGCATCTTCTGGAGGACTTCTTAGAAGGCGTTTCTCACTCCAAGAGTTCACAGGAAGGATGGTCTCTTCTGAATGTTGCCATGTCTGAATGTGATGCTTGAAACTGCTGCAGCCATCTTGCCACCATGCGGAGGTTGACATTTGTTGTCCAGGACAACATATGGAAGAGACTCCACTAGAGATAGAGAAAGAACACTTTGTGGACCCTTGTGAAATCATTGATCTACTGATTTACCCAATTCTGGAGTATCCATGTTTCTGGTCTTCCTGTTATAACAATTTCTCTATAGCATAACCTATTTTCGGTTGTTGCTCTGCTACGTGGCCAAAGGTATCCTGATTCAGAAATTAGTCAAGTTCTTGACGTTTGTACCTTCATGATATTAGTAGATTGGTAATATATTTTTCTTTTAAATGACTATAAATTTTTTTTAATGGAGAATTATATCTCTTGGTTGATGATACTAAACTTGCATGTGACAAAGGAAGATGAATCCTCAGAAATGGAAACTCATAAGGCAACAATTTAAGCATATAACGAATTTCATCATTTTTGAGAAAACTGAAGTTGCCTCTAAAGCTTTCCAACCAGCCAATAATTAATTGTAGGCCTCCTGAGCACTCAGCTGTATATTTAATTCTATGAGGTCAAAGGGAAACCCAAAGCTTACTAAGCCACTACTGGGTGCTAGAATCATGATAGTTTATTAGGCTTCACAGCCACCTAAGACATAGGTATTATTGTCTTCATTTAGAGATGAGGAGACTAAAGATCAGAGGCCAGAATTACTTGCCAAAAGTCTATACCTTGTAGAAAGCAGAGACAGACTTCAAACCTGGCCAGTCTAACTCAAAGACTCAAGGACCAATGGTACTGTAACAATGTTAAATGTATTGATCTTTATAATTACACTGTGGTTATTGTAGAGATAATAATAGAGATGGCTGCCAATTTTTTACTCTCTCCCATTAAGATGTGGGTTCTACAATTGTCCATCAATGGATGGATGAATGAACAAAGCATATATATACATACAAGAGAATATTATTCATCTTTTAAAAAGAAGGAAATTCTGACATATGCTGGCTTAACTTTGAAGACATTATGCTAAGTGAAGTAAATATTGTATGATTCTGCTTATATGAATCACCTCAAACAGTCAAATTCATTGAAACCAGGATGAAAGCATATCAGAAAAACAAACAACAATAAGAAAAAAAGCTGGATTCTATTAAATTATTAACAAGAATCATTTAGGACTCTCTGACTGCACTTGAGGGCTGATGGCCACTGATCGTTCCACACAGAACGTTAGTGATCACAGTCCTGATTCTTTCTGGTGACTCTAGGCGCAAATCCCTTTCCTTGTCATTTCTAGCCCCTAGAGATTGTTTGCTTTCCTTGGCACATGGTTCTCTTCCACCATATTTGAACCTAGAAATTTCATCACTCCTACCTCTGCTTCTGTCATCACATCTTCCTCCTTCTCTCTTTTCTCTTCCCACTTTCTCTTATCAGAACCTTTGTGATTACACTGATTCCACCCAGATAGTCCAGGGTCATCTCTCTATTTCATCATCCTTAATTTAATAACATCAGCAAAGTCCCTTTGTGCATGTAAGGTCACACAGTCACAGGTTCTGGAGATCAGGACATAGACATCTTTGGGGAGACATGACTCTGTCTGCCTTATCTGGTGTACTCCAAACATCATTAGCCATAAGAGATTCAGAGTTCTCCATAAACTTGGAAGTTTTTTTTTTTAATTAAAGAGAAATCATTTCACAAAGTAGAAGACCAATATCATTCCTAGAAATAGTAAGGATATCATGTCTTCTTTGTTTCTGACCCCATAACATGGGACCAGAGATGTTGGAACCTTCCAAAATACTCACATTTGAATATAATCAGGACTGTCCTTATCTCATACTTAAGTTTCTGTATGCATTCTGCCTTATTCTCTATCTCCACAGATGAACTCTATCACATAATAGAAAACATCACAGCCAGATTTTAAGGAGATAATGACTGGATAAATCTTGGTTCTCTGAGTCTCAAGTTAAAACCCCCCGGAAGACTCTCCTTAATCTTGCTTCTGTAAGATGGTTATGTGTAGACCAATTAACTGTGATCAGAAGGCAAGGTCATGCAGAATAAAGCAGCTTGTACACTAGCCCTCTGGAAGAAAGAGAGACGGAGGGAGGTATTACCATACCTAATACAATGGTACAATGTCATAGCAAAGCTTCAAAATTTCCATTGAGTTACGAGAATGTGACGTCTTGAATCAGAGTAATGATAACTCCCTCAGAAAGTGGAGACACAGTTACAGCAATAAGAAATCTACTAACAGTGGTTCCCAAACCTAGCAATCATCAAAACCATTTAGAGAGCTTTTTAAAAAGATTGATTCCCAAGTCCCACCCAGAGTTACTACATTAGAATCTCCAGAACAGATAAAAGCACACACTCAATTAGAAACCCAGTCAGGAAAACTGTTTCAGATCTAGGCTGAGGCAGACAATTTATTATATAACAGGAATCATACTCCCTACCTGCTCTGAGTCATTGGACACCGGCGCTAATCCAAACCCTATCCCTCACTCACTCTCTCACACCCACTTCAAGGCTTCCACAGCTTTTCTAGCCTTTTGCCAGTAAGATCATGTGGCAATAAGATCACATGGCCAGCATTTTCTGAAAGTTGGTTCCTTCAAGCATTGTGCTCAATCAAGTCCTCCACCTTGGCTGGCCCTGCTGGCTGACTCTAGCTTTAATCTTAGGAATCTTGAAAATTCATACCCAGTGGTCAAGGGAAATATTTCATTTCTACCTATTACCTCTAGAATGTTTATGGCTCTAAGATAGTGAGGAATGGAGGAAAAATAAGGAGAGAAAAATGGTAGAGAGTAAAATGATAGGCTGGGATGAAAGAAGAATATGCCATGTCAAAGGGTAGGCAATTTATCCTCCAACTCAAAAGTTGGTGCCAAGGTCACCTGTACCAAAATTGACTCAAGTTGTTCTAGTCAAAATGCTTACCTGTGAATTATCTGTTATGGTCTCCAGAAAGATAATGGGCTAGCACCAAAATGCAAATCATCAAACTGCTTCCTTTATTCATAAAGTCTTGCTACCAAAAAAAACAAAAAGGTAGGATAAAGTGAGCAGTGTAATTAGTACTAAAGTTTAGATGCATTCTGTCACAGATGCCTTGTCCCATGAAAACCTGCAAGACTCAGTTTTCAGGAGGCACTTCAAGCGTACTTAACCGAGGGTACTTGTTTAAGTAACAACAACAACAATAAAAATATGCTGAATGTTTACTATATGCTTCACTGTCATGTATAAAGAGATATTATAAATTTTACTAGTAGTCTACTAAAATTGATGGTGATATACATGAGGAAAGGAGCTAAGCTAAAAGTCTTCTTAGTAAACTTCAAAATAAATAGCAGAGAGCTATTGATACAGCAAGTGATACACTTACTTGAATAGAAGTAAAAGCATAAGAGAAATAAAGAAAATGGATTAGAAGGGGATTAGAAATATAAAAAAGTATAAGTCATCTACCAGCAACACAAAAAACCATGTAAGTAAATAATTTCCCTAAGAGAATTAAGCTCAATTTTCTTTTTTGAATTATTCATCCACTAATTCATTTTAGTATTTATTCATTCAATTGAGAGTTTACTAAAAGCATTATTAGGGACAAGCATTCTTCTTATTCTCATGGAGCATAAATTATTATGGAAGAAACAAACAATAAATTATTAATTACTAGTAAGTAAGTTACAGTATTACAGACTGCAATGAGAACCAAAGAGGTGGAAGAAGTCACAGCATGTGAAGTCTGAGGGAGAGCAGAGCAGGTGTGGAGAACAGCCCAAGTGAAGACCCTGAGCTGAGAAAGGGTCGGGGACCTTTCCGAGAAGGGAGGCTAATTTAACTTCTGCTTTCAAGCAGATTGGAGGCCAATATGCTGTTAAAACAAAAAGAAAAGCCAGACATATTTTTAAGTGTATCTATTAAGGCGTAAAAGGCTATAGAAGCAACAAGGACTAAAGGGAATAACATTTCAGAGAAGGAGTTTTCAAGAGGTGAGCTGGTGATTTGCCTCTGCCCCTGGGGACACATGCTGATCCTTAGCATCTACTAGAGACCAAGGATCGGGCCAAAGACAGGCAGGGGGCCAACGCTGGGGCACAGAGAAACGAGCGGGATCGTTTAGTTGTGCAGAATGGAGTGATAAATGAAGAAGTAAATGGCTTGAGGCGCTTGGCCACTTTCTCTCTCAAAATACTGACATTCCAGAGATGTAGAACAGGAGGCCAAAACATTAAGCTGAGTCTTGGAAATGCAGAGGGATTTCTTGCAGTCTCCCAGTGCTTGGGAGCACAAGATCTGGGAAGAAAAGACCAAGGAGGAATCAGGAACCCTTGAGGAAGTGATGAGATGACCCTGGCAACTTCTTAACATATTTTCTAGGGGAGCAGGTACCTCTATGGAGTTTCCCTGGTGGCTCAGCTGGTAAAGAAGCTGCTTACAGTGCAGGAGACCTGAGTGAGACCCCTGGGTCGGGGAGATCCCTGGGTCGTGAAGATCCCCTGGAGAAGGGAGAGGCCCCCCGCTCCAGTGTTCTTGGGCTTCCCTGGTGGCTCAGACAGTAAAGAATCCACCTGCAGTGCGGGAGACCTGGGTTCAATCCCTGGGCTGGGAAGATCCCCTGGAGAAGGGCATGGCAACCCACTCCAGTATTCATGTCTGGAGAATCCCCATGGACAGAGGAGCCTGGCTGGCTACAGTCCATGGGGTCACAAATAGTGAGACACAACTGAGAGATTAAGCCTAGCACAGCACATATACCTATATGGGAATATCAGCACTTCTAGAGGCTGAAAATCCAGGCTGGTTCCTGGAAAAGAGTCACAGACAAGGTAAGGGAAAGCCAGCAGAACTTTTGGCAGTCCTGTAGACTAGGAGTGACAAAAATGGAGATTTATGGGCTTCAGCACAGAGTAGGTCTCTCCCTCGAGGCGTCTGCTGGCTGAAGCTTCATAGGGTGGCAGGCTAAAGAGCTAAGTCAAAAATGAAATGAAAATGTGTGTGTGTTCAGTGCAGTCTGACTCTTTTGCAACCCCATGGACTGTAGCCCACCAGGCTTCTCTTCCCATGGGATTTTCCAGGCAAGAATACTGGAGTGGTTTGCCATTTCCTCCTCAAGGGGATCTTCCTGACCCAGGGATCAAACTTGCATCTCCTGCCTTGGCAGATGGATTCTTTGCAACTGAGCCACCTGGGAAGACCATGCAAGCCTCTCAAAATGGCCTAAAATTAGATTGAGGTGATGGCTGCACAACTCTGTAAATACACTAAATTCCACTGTACATTTAACATGGGTGAATTTTATAGCTTAAAAAAGCTGTTAAATAAAAAGCTGTCAAAATCAAAGTGGAAGTTTCATACCATGTCTCTCCACTAAGGAGATACAAGTCCACAAGACCCATTGAAAAAGTCCCAAAGGACCAAGTCCTAAGAACAAGGGTGACCTGGGGGTAAACCACAGTCCAACCTCAATCAAGCTTAGCAATGAGTGAATTAAAGCCATCAGTTCTGCCCTCTATCTCCTTAACAAAGAAAAGAGAGAAAGTTCTCTGATGAATGATAACATCAACTGGAACCTCTAAGTTTTTTTAAATATATATACTGTCTGATACTTAACTAAAAATTACTAGACAAGATCATATAAGGGTTATACAATCAATAGCCAACAGGAAAAATAGACAATAAATACAGACTCTAATGTGACCCGGATATTGAAGTTAGGACATGGGGCACTTAAATAAGTATGATTATTATATTCAAGAAAATATTTTAAAAATAGACAAATAAGGCCAATGTAGCTGGACCATATAAGAGAATAAAATATAAGATTGAAGATATAAGCAGGGGCTGCTCATGCAGGCCCTTTAGGCTATGGTGGAAAGCCTTAATTCTATTCTGAGTTATAGTTTTAAGTAAGAGACTGAAATAACTCAATTTGCATTTAATAAAGAAGAATCAAGGAAATCATCTAAGAAGCCATAACTCTAACCCAGCTGAGAGATGATGGTAGCTTGGACTGGAATTGTTGTATAAGATATGAAGAGAAAGGAATAGACTCAAGATATATTTTGGAGATAGATGCTACAGGACTTGCTGGTGGTTTGAATGTAATTGGTCAGAGAAAAAAAGATAGTAAAGATGTCTCAGGTTTCTGACTTGAGCAAGATGGGGTAGAATGATAGTAGAATAAGTTAGGGAGCTGAGGGAAGTTGGAAGGGCTTCCTAAGATTACTAACTCAGTAGCAAAAGAACAACTAGAATCCAATTATCCTGATTCTTACTCCAGTACTTTCTACCACACTAAGCTAACTTTTCTCTAGGAATTATTTTTAGTAGTATGATGTCTGTCTGTTTTACATAGACTGAGCAAAAACATTTTGTGTTTAGAAGTCCAGTTTCCAGGTAGTCAAATATCAATTTTGAGGCTTTAAACATAGGTGACAAACGCCAGTGCTTTCAGAGGCAGGACATAAGATGGGTAAAGATCAGGCTTTTTGCTCATAGAGTGGGGTGGGGGATCTTTTGATGAACCAGCAGCATATACACCATCTACAGCCATTCAAATACAATTTTTAAAATATTTTAATTACTCTCCTGCCAATTAAAACATATTTAAATGCAGTTTACCAACTCCTGCTAATTAGATGCAAATGTGTTTGGAAACACCTTTGCTTTTGAACATGAGCAAAAAGATAGAAGAGCTCAGTTCAAGGACTTTACTCTCGTTTAGCCACTTATTGGAAATGGCAACAAGCTCCTAGATGCATGATGTTTATATGTAAAATAGAAGTCTAAAGTTTATTCCATAAACAAATAGCTGAAAGAATAAGCCAATCATGATAATGTATTGTGATCCAGCAATTATGATTCTTCTAATCTTTTACAACAAAAATTCAGATAAATTAACTGGATTATCTTGCCTGATGCATTTATTGTTCCCTTGAGATATGATGCCAGGAAACTTCAACCTCATCACCTAGGAACAGAAAACAGAAAGAGGGAGGAAAGCATGTTTACAAAATAGAAGCTGCCAGTGACATACTAACATATGGGAATTCAATAAGAAAAAAGTGGGGAAAAATTGTGACATAGGAAACCTTAGTTTATGTCTATTTCATGAAATTTCTTAAAGTTTTAAGAAAATGTTTAATTTTTATACGTTTCAATGGGAAGGCATTCAGCTGAAATATTTCTTGCCAGTTTTATAATTTTTAAAGTCATTAATATAGAACCACATTTGGCAGAATATCAGTGTAGTGTGCTTTTTGACAAAATGCCTGAATGTCTTTTATATGCTTATTTTTTGAAAATGTATTCAATGGAAAAAAAAAAGAAAATGTATTCATTGAAAGGACAAAAATTCAATTCATTATCTAATACACAAAGCAAAATAATCCAATACCAATGAAATATCTTGAAGACGTAAGATCCACAGGATTGTCATTATCAAGTTAATATTCTAGAATTTTTATTTCACTTTGCATCTGTTTTTTCATAACATGTTATCTTTTAGGGGAGAGAGGATCTCTCAAGATATCTGTTGTGACTTGATTAATTTATTTCCTTCCACTCCATAATAAAATTGGGCTATTTGATCTATTTCTTTCGCCATTTTGCTATAAACAAAGTAGTTTATATTTTATATAGCTTTAATATAACTATATAAACATAGCTATTTTCCTTCATTGGCTTCCAAAAATGTATGAATGCACATCAAAAGTAGTGTTGTGCATGTAGAAAATCAAATGCTGTCTTTCGAACAGTTTGTAGTTTTTGAAAAGTAGGCTTTTAAGTGATGACAATCTTAATGTGAGCCTACACTGCAATGATTACTAGCATTATTTCTATTTCTGCCATTGATAATAACAACAATACTTTATTCTAGTCAAATTTACTTTTTTCTAGTCAAATGATGAATAATTGTAAGATTGCTCATCAAATAAACAACTTTAATATAATAAACATATAACAATGATAAAATATCTGCATATGTTTTAAAACATACATATGTATTTGTGCTTAAAACAGTATTAACCAGATATTCATGAACCAGAAAGAGAATTACATTGGATTAAGACCCCAGACCTAATGAATTTCAGGGTGTTAGGAGACCAAACATCTACGTCAATTTCTAGGTAGCTCGTTAGAAACTATAATGGCACATTGGTTTTTGTTTGTTTGTTTATTTAGTTGCTAAGCCACCAATGACTCTTTTGTGACCCCCATGGACTGTGGCAGGCCAGGCTCCTCTGTCCATGGGATTTTCCAGGCAAGAATACGGCAGCGGGTTGCCATTTCCTTCTCCAAGTAATCTTCGCAATCCAGAGATCAAACCCATATCTCCTACCTTGACAGGCGAATTCTTTACCACTGAGCCAATAAGGAAGCTCACATAATGTCACATATTTTAGACAACCAGGGTCAGTTTTGTGACATAAATTCAGAGATGGGGCTTCTTGTCTGAACAAAGTCTTTTAAGCCCATTCTATACGGACAAAGTAGTAGCAGCATTTGAGACCACAAACTTGGGTCAAGCTATCTGTTGGCTTACAAAATGTGTCTTTGATATTCTCCCAGCATCATAGACCCTTGTTAAAATACCAAAATGAAGTCTGGTTCCACAATGAGAAACCAACATATTGGACAAAGCCAACTTAAAAATACTAACACAGAGATATGTATGTGGCAAGGGAAAAAGAAAATGCATACAAGGGCACACACACATACATCCTATACAAAATAAACTTGCAAATACAAATTTTGAAAGCATCTAAGAATAATAAACGTCATTAAGCTCAAAAAACAGAAGAAATTATTCTAAAATAATGGCATATATTAAAACAGTCTTCTAAGGACTTTAAAATCTCCATAAAGAGGAGTGGAGTGATGAGGAGAATAATATTAATAATAAAGCCAACAACAAAACAATAGCAGTTAAAATGAATTGAGTACTTCTGCCACCATTCTCAAGTGGACTGATTCATTTACTATAAAAAATCAATGAGTAAAATAAAGGAGAAAATTGTACATTTTTTCCTGACTCCCATTCATCAAAATCAATGCTTAACTTCTCAACCTCTTAACTTTGGAATCAGCAGACACCTCATAAGAAAACAAATGGTGCCAAATGCTGAACATTTTTCTGTGAGCTTCTACTTTCTCCCCTGAATCTTGTTCTCATCTCTATAATGCAAAATCAATCATTTTGAAACAAAAACCAGGAAGATAGGACTCAAGAGTAATGAGAGCGAGAAGAAAGCAAATCACAAAAATGAAAAATACAATCACTATAATATGAAGAGACAAAATAAGGATCTAACTGATGAGATAACTGGTTAATTGGAGGATTATTCTTTTGTGCTCAATCATGTCTGACTCCTTGAGACCCCATGGACTACAGCCCTCCAGGCTCCTCTGTCTATGGAATTTTCCAGGCAAGAATACCGGAGTGGGTTGCCATTTCCTACTCCAAGGGATATTCCTGACCCAGGGATCAAAGCCACATCTCCCACACCTCCTGCATTGACAGGTGGATTCTTCACCACTTCACCACCTGGGAAGTCCAAATTGGAGGATAGTGGTTAAGAATTTACCTGGAACCAGGGCAGCAATGGAGACACAGACGTAATAGAGAACAGACTTATGGACCCAGGGTGGGGGGCTGGCGGGGGAAGGAGAGGGTGGGATGTATGGAGAGAGTGACATGGAAACTTACATTACCATACATAAAATAGACAGCCAATGGGAATTTTCCATATGACTCAGGGAACTCGAACCCGGGCTCTGTAACAGACTAGAGTGATGGGATGGGCAGGGAGACAGGAGGGAGGTTCAAGAAGGAGGGGACATATGCATACCTATGGCTGATTCACATTGATGCTTGGCAGAAAGCAACACAGTTCTGTAAAGCAATTATCCTGCAGTTAAAAAATAAATAACTTTAAAATTAAAAAAGAATTTACCTGAAAGAAAATGTAGAACATAAGCAAAAATAAAAATATAGAAGATAAGAGAGAATAGATAAGAAGCTCCAACATCTACCTGACCATTGTTCCACAATTTAAGACCAGAGATTTTTAAATTAAAAGACTAATGATTTTCCCAAATTAAAGGAAGTCAGAAATCATCAGAAAGAAAACTCTTGGTGCACAACAGAACAAATCATATCAAGCCTACACCTACAAGTTTGATTACATTAAGAGGGACATTTCCATAGCACTTCACTGAGTATCTCACATAGGGGTTCTGCTTCTAACAATGGCAATGAGGACAGCTGGGAAATCTAGATAACTTGTTAAAATTTGTATGAAAGCATCAGAGAGCTACCACGAAAATGAGGATCTGTGGTAGCAAGATCTAGGCAGGGGGGAGAGGCATAGAAACTGGCTCTTTCATTGAGATAATTGCCAACTCTGAAAATGGCAGCTGAGGGTTGAGAAATTGAGCAGAACTATAGAGCAATCTGTGGTTACTGCAGTTGAGCTCAAGGATCGCACAAAAAGACGGGAGCTACTAAATATGCCAGGCGTTTGATTGAGCCTATGAAGAGCTGCACACTAAGAATAATGCTGTATTAGACCATGTGCAGGTTCATCATGGTTAAACTGCTGAAAACTAAAGACAGAAAAGAATCTTTAATGTCATTATAAAGTGGAAAAAAAAAAAAACTTCAAAAGAATAGAAATTAACCTTTCAGCTTACTTCTAAACAGAAATAATGGAAGCCAAAGATAATAGAGTTGTAAAGGGATGGAAAGAAAACATCTATTAATATACAATAAAGATACCTTTTGAAAATGAAAATGATGTAAATATATTTTCTAAGAAACACAGAGAATTTATCACTGGCAGACCTACAAAAAAAAGACAAAGCTGTTCTTTAGATAGAAGGAAAATGATTGAGGGTAAAAGAATAATATGTGAGTAAGTGAATAGGGAGTGAACATAATCAGGAGGTGTGAGGATTGAACAAAAATGAAGAGAAAAATAAGTGAAAACAACATTACATAGCTGGAAAAAAGAATAAATAAGATTTAAATGTTCTAAGATCCTTGCATTGTCTAGAAAGTGATGTGTGAGGGCTTAGTCACTCAGTCGTGTCCAACTCTTTGGGACCCCAAGGGCTATAGTCTACCAGGCTTCTCTGTCCATGGGGATTCTCCAGGCAAGAATACTAGAGTGGGTCTCCATACCCTCCTCCAGGGGATCTTCCCATCCCAGGGATCGAACCTAGGTCTCCCACATTGCAGGAGGATTTTTTACCAACTGAGACACCAGGGAAGCCCAAGAATACTGGAGCGGGTAACATATTCCTTCTCCAGAGGATCTTCCCAAGCCAGGATTCAAACCAGGGTCTCCTGCATTGCAGATGGATTCTTAACCAGCTGAACTACAGGGAAGCCCAAGTAATTGGAGAAAGGATAAATAAGATTTAAATGTTCTAAGGTCCTTGCATTGTCTAGAAAGTGGTAAATGTGTTTAATTACTTAAGGATGCAGATTGTAATCTCTAAACTCATAATGACTAAATAATAGTAAAATAATAGTAGTAATATAATATTTATTAATTAATAATAATAGTAAAATAATATTTTACTAAATAATAGTAAAAACATATAACAAACAAGGTAATAAGTGATAATTAAAAGTATAATTATGATTATATAAGTATAATATGATTAAATAAAATGTTATGATTTAAAATATAATTTGAAAGAAGTCAAAAGGAGCAAAATAAAATTTTATTTTGTAAACATTACTGTGGTGATCATTTTAGGAGATTACAACTAGGTCACACAAGAATGGACACTGTTGAAGCCCTTGGTATAAGTTGCCTAAACTTGGTGATGCTATTTAAATACAATATGAGATTGACTTGAAAAGAAACCTGTAAAACAAAGGAATCTGAAAAACAAAAACTCTTGAAAATGCAAGACTCCCTAATGAAGGTTTTCATGACACAGTTATAGCACAAATATAGCACTTTAACATTTAAAAAGAACTTTCTTATCATATATTTTTTTTTAATATTGAAAACAATTCTGCAGAAGTGCTATGACAGATATTGCCCTTGGTAATGTGTCTCAAACCCATCAGTTAATAATCTATATGAAAGTGAAAGTCACTCAGTCATGTCCGATGTTTTGCAACCCCATGGATTGTACAGTCCATGGAACTCTCCAGGACAAAATACTGGAGTGGGCAGCCGTTCCCTTCTCCAGGGGATCTTCTCAACCCAGGGATCGAACCCAAGTCCCCCACATTGCAGGCAGACTTTACCAGCTGAGCCACCAAGGACACCCAAGAATACTGGAGTGGGTAGCCTATCCCTTCTCCAGCGGATCTTCCTGATCCAGGAATCAAACCAGGGTCTCCTGCACTGCAGGTGGATTCTACACCAGCTGAGCTGTCAGGGAAGCATAATAATCTATATAGTTGAGACCAAAACAGGTCTTGTAAATACATATATATATATATATATAAATATATGTTTATATATATGGATCAATACTAGCCCTTTTTAAATGAGTGTTGCTGAAGTTTTACTCTCATCCTTGTGCTTAAGTTTTATATTACAAAAAAAAACAGTAAGAACCAGTTCTGGTTTTAACCACGTAATGGCCATACTATCCTTAAAGTCAGATGGTTTCTCTTCCATATACACAAATAAGTTCCAAGTGCTGATGAGTTTAGACAAAATGTCATGGGTAATTTTCATCTCTAACATAATAAAAGTGATTGTATTACTCCTACTCAGCACTGGAATAAAAATTGCAGTGCTCCAGGAAAGGAAAATATGATAACATATCTAATGATTCTGGTGGAGAGGATATATGTCCCCAGAGATTTTTTTACTTTGAGCAGAACTTTTACAAGGGCTCATCCTCTCTGCCTCAACTATACAGACTGGCATCCTTTCACAGCCAAAGTCTATATTCTTAGCACTGAAAACCTTCTTTCCACATATATTTTTTGCTTGTTTCTTTGAAGGGAATTTGATACAGCTCATTGACAATTCTTCCATGACAACAAATTTGTTTCCATCCAGTTCTGTAAGGTCAATTTGGTTTTCAAACATACCACCTCATGTATTCCCAGCATGCAAAATCTCTCTGTTATTTTAAACTCCAATCTGCTGCATACTCAGAGAGTGCTGTGATGTGTCTGTAATTCATGTTTATTTTTAGAGTTATATGGCTTTCATTAGAAATCACAAATCTGGCTTAAACCCAGTTTAGATTTATGTTCTGACAGAAGAATGCTCTTGCCAGGAGAGATTCAATGAGCATGCTTTGAAAAATAATCAAAGGAATTATTCCTGGGGAGATATGATGATGGTGGAAAATGTTCATTGGTATCCCTCTTATAGGATTAAAAGCATCCTTCTAGGTAATTGATTCATACTACCAAAGAATTACAGGTGAGAGTTTCATTAAAGATAGAGATTATGAGTCTTAAAAAAAAAAAAGTCTCCATAAAGCAAGATGAAGAGATATTTGAAAGAAAGCATGTTTGAAGAGGGAGGAACTAGCCTTATAAGTGTTTACCAGATCCCAAGTACTTTCTGCACCATAACAAGCTGCTATTGTTAGCAGCTCCATTTTAGAGTTAACAAAACTGAGCAAATAAAGAGCAGAGCCAAGATGTGAATCTAAAACTGTTTAAATTCCAAAAGCACTGCTTTCTCCAGCTTTTTGTACTATAGTGCACATGTTGAATAAGAGTGTGATCTTGCTCATAGTGGTAGTCTGCCTTAATGCTCCCAAATTTTCACCACTTCCTGTACAAGCACTCTTTGCCATGTGGCTCTCAGCTTTTTACTACTTCCTGCATATAGTATTTATTTATTTATTTTTGTCTGCTCTGGGTCTTCATTGCTTTACCTGGGCTTTCTCTAGTTGCAGCAAGGAGGGGCTACTCTCTAGTTGAGGTGTGTGGGCTTCTCATTGCAGTGGCTTCTCTTGTGGAGCACAGGCTCTAAGCGCACGGGCTTCAGAAGTGACAGTGCATGGGCTTAGCTGTTCCATTGCTCATGGGATATTCCTGGACCAGGGGTCTAACTCTCATCCCCTGAATTGGCAGGCAGATTTTTTCTTTACCACTGGACCATCAGGGAGATCCCTGCCAGGTAACTTTATAGGGCCTGGTAGCTCAAATGGTAAAAAATCTGCCTGCAGTGTAGGAAACCTGGGTTCAATCCCTGGGTCAGGAATATCCCCTGGAGAAGGGCATGGAAACCTACTCTAGTATTCTTGTCTGGGAAATCCCACAGACATAAGAATCTGGTGGGCTATAGTCCATGGGGTCGCAAAGAATCAGACATGACAGTAATTAACAGACTCGCTATAAAGGTGGAGTCCCTGCTTAGTTGCTCAATCATGTCTGACTCTGCAACCCTTTGGACTGTAGCCTGCCAGACTCCTCTGTCTATGGGGATTCTCCTGGCAAGAATACTGGAATGGATTGCCATTTCCTCCTCCAGGGGATCTACCTGAACCCAGGGATCAAACCTGAGTCTTCTGTGTCTCATGCATTGCAGACAGATTCTTTACCTACTGAACCATAGGTGGAAAGTAAACTTCATATCTCAAGTCAGGTCTCAGCCATGTGGCTTGCTTTGTTCCATAGGGTGTTAATAAACATAATGCAAGCAGGCACTTTAAAGCATTTGCATGGTTGGGTTTGCCCTCTTTTACCTCTGCCAACACCATGAGAAAGACTGATTCAGAGGGAGGATGAGAAAAACATGAATCAAATATACCCAGCCTGGACCAGCTGAACCCAGCAATCTGCAGACACATGAGTGAATGTAGCCAAGATCAGCAGAACCATCCGTTCACACCCCTGCCTAACTCAACCACCCACAGCCAGCCTATAGACCTGTAAAAATAAATTATATTGTTTTAATGCATTGAATTTTGGGGTGATTTGTTACACAGCAGTTTTGTGGCAATAGCTGAATAATATATCCCCCAAACCCTGTCTCCACATGACACACAAATTGGATTGTACTTTTCTTTTTTTAATCCTGCAAGTTGCAAAACCTACAAAAGATTGAATATTGCTTGTGCACTTGTATGCACAGTGAAGGAAAACCTTTCAGTCAAACAATTAATCTTAGAAATATTCCCTAAGAGTTCTTTAAATATTAAAATGCTAGCCACACTACACAGTTAAGCAACTATGTAGGCTCAAGATCAGCAGCTTTTGACTTCCCAGAATGTAATCAACATTCCAGGGGCAAAAGGCATGTTTCTAAGAGACCACCAGCCAGCTATGACTCTGCAAGCAGGAAGATGTAAAAATTGCAACCTGTAAATTTCACACTTTAAAATAACAGATAGGGAAAGTTAGTTAGTTTTTATTGTTTATTCCTATAGTTTCATGGGGTCTCTCTTGCCCCAAAGAACTTACTGAATTCTCCTTTATGTTCGAAAAAAATAACTATGTGAAGATACACAAATCTGTTATATCTCTGCTTTTTGCTTAGTATTGCCCTTCAACTAACACCCAGGGCATGCTTCTATTTTACACATTCTATAGTGTGTGCAGACCACTTATTAGAACAAGACTTTTTTGTTATATAATGAAATTTACCCATGCTTTGGGACTCTGTTACAGTTTTTGCTCTTTAATAAAGAGTTCCATAGACTGTTCTCGTTTTCTAGCCTAATGACTTGCCACCAGCCAAAAGTAATCTCTGTCCCAGAGTTCTCCCCTGGCAATTTATTTTAAAGTAGTTTTATGATACTTTCCAGTTGGATTTTGAGGTATGTTTTTGTGCATTTTGCCCCATCTGCAATACTACGGGCCATAATTTGAATTGCCTCCAAACACCAGAAGGGTAATGATGAGTAAAGAAGACTGACGAATGGCAATCATGGGTGGTGGAGTTCCTGGCTAACTGAAAGAGCACATCCCTTCTGAAGGGAAAAAGCTCTCCTCAGGTCCACCACATTTTTGCCAATAAAAGAATATAGGCTCAGATGTGACAAATCTACTAATCTTTAAGATTTGAGAATATAGATTTTTATGTAAGATTATGCAACTTTATGTGCAAGTCCATGATTTTAAATGTTGCTGTGATAGAGATTTCCTTGTTGTTCTGAATTACACATCCACTGCCTTGATGTGTGTGAAATTCCTGGTTCCTCTGAGGAAGGGCTTGGCCATGTGACTTGCTCCAACTCACTGCCACTGTAGCCGCTGATCCCAATATGGAAGAGATCCCTCACCTGCTATCTAAGGCAGAACTACCCCAGCCGACCTGTGGACTCACGAGTGATGAATATGGATGTTTGTTTTATGCCCTGACATTTCCAGGTTGTTATTTCACCCAACATTATTATACCTGAAATAGGACTAAAATATTTGACCATAAATTTTTTTTTTTTTAATTAAAGCACAAAACAATCTGGTAGCTATGTTTGGTTCACAAGCCCACAGGTTTCAACGTTCATTACTGGTGGTTTTTGGAAGGGCATTTATAGTGAGTGTATTTCCATTTTAACTTTTTCTTCTCCATCACCACAAATCTAATATTGTTCATGTAGATTTTTTTTAAGTTTTTTATTTAATAGTAATCTCCACTTTAAGTCAACTCTCTACTCTTTAAAAATAGAAACTTTTTGTCAAGTCAGATTATGGAGAGGTCAATCTCTAAAGGATGTTGAGTTGTCACCAGAATAAACAAACACATTTCCATGCACTGTTCCACACATAAACCCTACTAAAATAGCACCTGTGGAGGGAAATTTGAAAACACCCCTCCCAGCACTGATTTACCTCTTTTGAGGCAATTGGCCCAGATGGGGAGGAGAAAGAACCCTGAGTTCACCTCTTCTAATGAGCACACCAAAATCACAGGGATCTGCAGAACAACCATCTATTAAAATAAAAAACCAGAACCTTCCAGAAAAGCTCTACAACTAAAGACATAAAGAAGGAACCCCAGCAAGACAGGTTGGAGGGGTGGACTCACAATATAATTAAGTCCCTGCACCCCTAGGTGGGAGACCCACAAACTGGAGAATAATGATACTGCAGAGGATCTCCCATGAGAGGGAGAGGTCTGAGCCCCACATCCAGATCCCCAGCCTGGGGGTCTGGCATCAGGAGAAGGCGCCCTCAGAGCATTGAGCTTTGAAAGCCAGTGGGGCTTAATTTCAGGTGTCTCAGAGGGCTGAGGGAAATAAAGGCTTCACCCTTAAATGGCGCACACAAAATCTCACAGGCTCTGGGACCCAGGGTGAAAGCAGCAACTTGACAGGAACATGGGCAGGCCTTCTTGCTAGTCTGGAGAGTCCCTGGAGGGGTAAGGGGGTGGGAGGCAGCTGCAGCTCTCCCTGGGGACACGTACACTGGTGGCAGATGTATTTGGGAGACACTAGTGTGCCAGGGAGACGTCATGCGAACTTCTGTCCAGGTCATTAGTGACAAGACCTGGCCCCACCTAACAGCCAGTAGGGCCAGTGCTGGGACATCTCAATCCAAGCAACTTATTGGTTGTGTTGGCTGTGTCCCTACCCAACAGCAGAGAAACTACAGACTTTCTGAGCCCATAGATGCTTCTAGACACACCTCTACCCGTGACCCTGCCCACCAGAGGCTCACCACCCAATTCCATCTGCCAGTGGGCAGGCACCAGCCCCTCCCTCCAGGAAGACTGCCTAACCTCTAGACCAGCCTCAGTCGTGAGGAGGCAGATATCAGGTGCAAGAAAATCACAGTCCCACTGTGATTGGATGCCTGGGCATCCAACCCACCCACCACAGGCCAGATTCTGTCCAGACCAGCCCTGCCCACTTTTCAGCAAGTTTGGTTTTTTTTTAATTGGAAGATAATTACCTTACAATTGTGTTGGTTTCTTCCCTACAACAAAATGAATCAGCCATAAGTATACATAGATTCCCTCTTTCCTGAGCCTCCCTTCTACACTCTACTCCCACCCCACCCCTCTAGGTCATCTCAGAGCACCAGGCTGAGTCTGACAAGTTTTTAAACATTGATTTTCTCTGGTCAGTGTATAAGTAAATCTGTCTCTTTAGCAACAAACAATCTAACTTCTTTAACAAAGACTGCTTTTTCCTCTTACTTCCATGAGTAAACATTGAAGACAGATATTTAAAGAAATAAATTTAAAGCAAGACCATAATTTTAGGCTGTCTGAAACGGCCAGAGGATTTAATCTAGTCTTTTGCTTGTTTACCACAGGACTGATACTTGTAAACTTCATTTTGAAATGAGAGTGGGTGAGTTTCACTAATTATATGCAGGCAGATGAGCTGCATTTATTCATTAAGTGGCTATTTATTGAAGGGTTCCTCTTCACTTTCTGCCATTAGAGTGGCAGAAACTAAACTAAAGAGCCTCTTGATGAGGGCGAAAGAGGAGAGTGGAAAAGCTGGCTTGAAACTCAACATTGAAAAAGCAAATCATGGCATCTGATCCCATCACTCCATGGCAAACAGAAGGGGAAAAAGTGGAAACAGTGACAGGTTTTCTCTTCTTGGGCTCCAAAATCATTGTGGAAGGTTACTGCAGCCATGAAATTAAAAGAGGTTTGCTTCTCAGAAGGAAAGCTATGGCAAATCTAGACAGCATACTAAAAAGCAGAGATGTCATTTTGCTGACCAAGCTCCATATAATCGAAGCTATGGTTTTCCAGTCGTCACGTACAGATGTGAGTTGGACCATAAAGAAGGCTGAGTTCTGAAGAATTGATGCTTTTGAAATGTGGTGCTGGGAAAGACTCTTGAGAGTCCCTTAGACAGCAAGATCAAATCAGTCAATCCTAAAGGAAATCAACCCTGAATATTCATTAGAAGGACTGATGCTGAAGCTGAAGTTCAAATACTTTGGCCCCCTGATGCGAATAGCTGACTCATTGGAAAAGACCCTGATGCTGGGAAAGACTGAAGATAAAAGGAGAAGGGGGAGGTAGAGGATGAGATGGTTAGATAGCATCACTGACTCAATGGACATAAATTTGAGCAAACTCCAGGAGATAGTGGAGGGCAGAGAGCCTGGTGTGCTGCAGTCCATGGGGTCACAAAGAGGTGGACATGACTCAGCAACTGAACAGCAACAGCAACATTTGTTGAAGGACAACCATGGCAAGACACTTTGCTCAGCACAGAGGATACAAATGGATCCCAAAGCACACATGATCCTGGTCTTCATGGAGATGAGACAGACATGAATCACATAATCACACAAGCATGATGACATTGGGAGACTGGGATTGATGCATATATATTATTGATGCCATGTATAAATTAACTAATGAACATGCTGTATAGCCCAGGGAACCTTACTTAATGAATTGTGGAGACCTGAATAGAAGGAAGTCCAGAAGGGAGGGGATATATGTGTATTTATGGAGGACTCACTTTGCTGTATAGTAATGATAGAAGCTAAAAAATACTGTAAAGCAATTGTACACCAATAAAAATTAACTTAAAACAATTCTAAAAGAAGAAAAGAAATATGATGACAAATGGATGTAAGTGCAACTAAAGTTGATACAGAGCTCAGGGCAGTGTGTAGCCAAAGGGAATATGAAAGTAAGGCCTCAGTTCAGTTCAGTCACTCAGTCATGTTTGACTGTTTGTGACCCCATGGACTGCAGCATGCCAGGCTTCTCTGTCCATCCCCAACTCCCGGAGCTTACGCAAACTCATATCCATTGAGTCAGTGATGCCCTCCAACCAGCTCATCCTCTGTCATCCCCTTCTCCTCCTGCCTTCAATCTTTCCCAGGATCAGGGTCTTTTCCAAAAAGTCAATTCTTCGCATCAGGTGGCCAACGTATTGGAGTTTCGGCTTCAGCAGCAGTTCTTCCAATGAACATTTAGGACTGATTTCCTTTAGGATGGACTGGTTGGATCTCCTTTCAGTCCACGGGAATCTCAAGAGTCTTTTCCAACACTGCAGTTCAAAAGCATTAATTCTTCGGCCCTCAGTTTTCCTCATAGTCCAACTCTCACATCCATACATGACCACTGGAAAAACCATAGTTTTGACTAGAAGGACATTGTACAGGAGGCAGTGATGTTGGAGGGCACAAAAAAAATCTTGTGTGCACCAGGACCCAGGAGAAAGGAGCAGTGACCCCACAGGAGACTGACCCAGACTTGCTCGTGAGCACCCAGGAGTCTCTGGCAGAAGCATGGGTCAGCAGTGGCTGCTGCAGGGTGGGGGGTACTGAGTGCGGCACTGTGTGCATGGAATCTTTTGAAGGAGGTCACCATTATCTTCATCATCTCCACCATAGTTTGGCCTCATGTTAAACAACAGGGAGGGAACACAGCCCCTCCCATCAATAGAAAGTTGGATTAAAGATTTACTGAGCATGGCCCTGCTCATCAGAAAAAGACCCAGTTTCCTCTTCAGTCAGTTTCTCCCATCAGGAAGCTTCCATAAACCTCTTATCCTTATCCATCAGCGGACAGACAGAATGAAAACCACAATCACAAAAAAATTAATCAAACTGATCACATGGACCACAGCTTTGTCTAACTCAATGAAATTATGAGCCATGCTGTGTAGAGTCACCCAAGAAGGATGGGTCATGGTGGAGAGTTCTGACAAAACATGGTACACTGGAGAAGGGAATGGCACACCACTTCAGTATTCTTGCCTTGAGAACCCCATGAACAGTATGAAAAGGCAAAAAAAAGGATACTGAAAGATGAACTCCCAGTAGGTGCCAAATATGCTACTGGAGAAGAGTGAAGAAATAAACTCCAGAAAGAATGAAGAGATGGAGCCAAAGCAAAAACAATACCCTGTTGTGGATGTGACTGGTGATGGAGGTAAAGTCCAATGCTGTAAAGAGCAATATTGCATAGGAACCTGGAGTGTTAGGTCCATAAATCAAGGCAAATTGGAAGTGGTCAAACAGGAGATGATAAGAGTGAACATTGACATTTTAGAAATTGGTGAACTAAAATGGACTGGAATGGATGACTTTAACTCAGATGACTATTATATCTACTACTGTGGGCAAGAATCCCTTAGAAGAAATGGAGTAGCCATCATAGTTAACAAGGGTCTGAAAGGCAGTACTTGGATGCAGTATCATAAATGACAGAATGATCTCTGTTCGCTTCCAAGGCAAACCATTCAATATCAAAGTAATCCAAGTCTATGCCCCAACCAGTAATGCTGAAGAAGCTGAAGTTGAATGCATCTATGAAGATCTACAAGACCTTCTAGAACTAACACCCAAAAAAAGATGTCCTTTTTATTATAGGGGACTGGAATGCAAAAGTAGGAAGTCAAGAGATACCTGGAGTAACAAGCAAAGTTGGCCTTGGAGTATAAAATGAAGCATGGCAAAGGCTAATAGTTTTGCCAAGAGAATGCACTGGTCGTAGCAAACACCCTCTTCCAACAGCACAAGAAAAGACTTGACACAAGGACATCACCAGATGATCAATACTGAAATCAGATTGATTATATTCTTTGCAGCCAAAGAGTTAGAAGCTCTATAGAGTCAGCAAAAACAAGACCGGGAGCTGACTGTGGCTCAGATCATGAATTCCTTATTGCAAAATTATGACTTAAATTGAAGAAAGTAGGGAAAACCATTACACCATTCAGGTACAACCTAAATCAAATCCCTTATGATTATACAGTGGAAGTGACAAATAGATTCAAGGGATTAGATCTGATAGACAGAGTGCCTGAAAACCTATAGATGGAGGTTTGTGACATTGTATGGAAGATAAGTTCTAAGAGAATACAAAAAGCTTCTTCTTAACACTCAAACACCAATGCTAGCTCTCCTTGTTTATCTTTTGTTTTGAGGGAAAATCTAAGGGATTTGTGAAGAACATGCCACCCAGAAATGTAGCATATTAACTTCTTGGCACCACAGTTATGCTTTTTACGCATGCTCTATTGATAGAGCAATTAATTTTTACTCCAGTCTAGTTTTCTACAAAGAAAACTGAGTAGTCGGTATGAATAATAGGAAACAGCTTTGAGATATGTTTGTCCCAAGCCATATTCTCTGCTTCTCTCATGAAAATCTTGTTGAGCTGCCAAAATGATAATAGACCTCATTAAGAGCATCCCACCAGTCAGCACTCAGCAGAAATTGAGTAGGAGGATGCTGGGAAATAACCAATGCCGTGCCAAGACGCTGGGTGTAAATTAAAAGGAGTAGATTTTTCCTGTCAAGAGCATCAGGTCCAAAATAAAGCAGCATTTCTGGATTACACATTATCCAAGATATTTTACAGAACTGTGGTTTCTACTTTTAGGGTTTCCATTCTGCACATGTTTGTGTCATATTTTATTGTTTATATATAATGACTATTGTTCCTAAAAAATCCCACTCAGTCCCCTGCATCCCTAACTGGTTGCCCTTTTTCTACACTGCTGCCTCCTCCATGACACCCAGATGCTCCCAAGAGGACACTCACTCAACTCTCAGCTCTGCTTGTAAGCCCCTAGAAGTGCGCTGATACTGTTCTACTCCTGTGTTCAGCAAAATAACAAAATTTTTAAACACCCAGAAAGTTGATTTTCCAGCTCACACTGAGCACCTGCTGGCTTCAGTACAAAACCTGTTTGCAGGGCAAGAATAGAAGTGCAGACGTAGAGAATGGACAGGTAGTAGGGGAAGGGGAGGGTGGAATGAATTGAGGGGTTAGACTTGACATCTATACACCACCATGTGCAAAATAGATAGCTAGTGTGAAGCTGCTCTATAGCACAGGGAACTCAGATGGCGTTCTGTGATGACCTAGATGGGTGAGATCGTGGGGGGCATGGGAGGGTAGTCCAAGAGGGAGGGGATATATGTACACATATAGCTGATACATTTCATTGTACAGTAGAAGCTAACACAACGTTGTAAGGCAATTATACTTCAATTAAAGCAAAAGAAATTAGGAAAGAATTACTCATGAAGTCAGGAGATGTGAACAAGTTGCCATGTCAGTGGAAGCCTTGGTATTCTCAACAGTAAAATAAAATATAGTTTAAAATAGCTGTCCTTCTTTACCTTGTGGAGTTTCAATGAGATGAAGTGTGTGAAAGCATTTTAAAGATGACAACATACACTATATAAGCCAAAGGCATGAGAATCAAGGTATTCCCTGAACACACTGGTGTGGGATGTTTTAAAGACAATTAAAATCGTGCCTTGTTCATGACTTCACTCCTCCTTCAAATTTAAGAATAATCGATTTATAATGATACCTTAAATTCAAGCAGTTGCCATTTTCAGGGGTCTCCAGAAATCCCCTAAAACTATCCAGATGTACCCAGTACTGATAACAGTTGAAACTTGAGAACAGATGCAGAGAGATATTGCTGCAGATGCATTCTGATATTGCTATGTGGATGAAATATCTTAGAGAATGGGATACAACATGAGTAAATTTGGGCTGAATTCAGGTTTGAACTACTTATGTGCTTGAGTAAGACACAAGGAGGATAGACATTAGAATCAGTCCCAAAAGGGAAATGTGAAGGCAAGTGCTATAGAGAAATTTCCTCTACTTAACCACTTGACTCAATTCTAGATAAGAAGGACAAGATTTGACTTTGAAAATTAATTATCTTTCTTTCGAAGTCCCTTGCATTACAACCTCTGTCAACTTTGGTTTCCTTATTTGTGAAATAATAATAGCAATACCTTGTACTTTTGTTGGAAGATTAGATATTAAAATAATTAAATGCACCAAGACATCATATTTAGAATCTAGTATGTGCTCAATAACTTTCTTGTATGATGTTTTTATGTTTAAGGGTGCAGAAGGAAGAATGGACATAAGGGAAAAAGAAAAAGTAAAATGAGAACTAGGCTCAGAGAGAGTCACTTTAATAGATATGCAAAGTCATAAATAAATGTACAATCTCTATAAAACAGTAGCAAAAACATTATGAGTGCCTAAAAGAGCATAGTTTTATTTCAGTTGGGCAATTAGCAAAAATTCTCACAACTATATAGTCAAGAGAGAGAACTCTATAATAGAGACATACAGGAAGAAAAATTTGAAGAATTATTGAGCACAAATCCTCAAACAGCTGGTTCATCATTGTCAATATACCCAGAATAACCTCCAGTCTCAAATTTCAATTCCTGCTTGATTTTCCTTGTTCCATCTGCCCCATTTCTGGAAAGTGACTCTCCAAATTCTCCCTTTAGGCAGCCCAGAACCCGTCCCCTTTCCCAAGCCAATCTTGACAGCAGAATATACACCAGCTTCTTGTTATGACCTCACATGGCAGAAAGAGGGCTAGGGAACTCTCCTGGGGTCTCTTTTATAAGAGAATGGCACTAATGCCATTCACGAGGACTCCACCTTTATGACTTTATTACCTTCCAGAGGCTCCACTACTTAATATTATCACATTGAAAGTTAGAATTTCAATGTACAAATTTTTTTAATTTATTTTATTAAAGTATAGTTGATTTACAATGTTGTGTTAATTTCTGCTATACAGCAAATTGATATATATATATATTCTTTTTCATATTCTTTTCCATTATGGTTCATCACAGGATATTGAATGCAGTTCCCTGTGCTGCATAGTAAGATCCTGTTGTTTATCCATCCTATTTATAAGAGTTAAGAGCTTGCATCTTAATCCCAAACCCCCAATCCATCCTCCTTTCCCTTGGCAACCACAAGTCTGTTCTCTGTGAGTCTGTTTGTTTCATAAATTAGTTCATCTGTGTCATGTTTTAGATTCCACATGTAAGTGATATCACATGGTATGTGTCTTTCTCTGACTAATTTCACTTACTGTGATAATCTCTAGGACCATCTTCAACATAAGAATTTTGAGGGACCACAAATAATCAGTCCACAACACTGACTCTCCTATCCCTCAAGGTCTTCTTTAAAGCCAATTATACCCAAACCTCAAGGACTAGGAGTAAATCTTGGGACTGGGTAGCAGTCCTCAAATTTTAGCGCCAGCCCCACTTTCTTACCCATGAAGCCAAGCCTATATGATCCTAAGCGTTTTCCATTAGTTGCTGTTCTGCTTTGCTCCTCTAGTAGCTGCGTTGGGTTGGGGTTGTGGAGGCCTCCAGGTTCCTGCTGTGCTCCTCCGTAGGATAGTCCTTGGCCCTCACAAACTCACTTCTCCTACCTACTAACAAAGATCTCTCTCCTCATATCATCTGTAGCTATGATTTATTCTCTATTTGTCTGCCACCTGAAATTCCAGGATCCAGAAGTCTGCTCATCTTCTTGAATAAGTGTAAGCATATTTTCTTACTTCTCTAAGAACATTTATCCTTCATCACAATAAACATGTCTCTGGTGCCTTAATATTCTTTCCCTACTGGCTGGCCAGTGTTATCAGTTTTTAATTAGGCCTATGGGTGAGATCATCCAATTTATAGGCTCTAAAATATTTTTGAAATGTTTATGTTTAATGTATTCATTCAACAAATATTTTCTGAACACTTACATGTCTAGCATTATTCTAAGAACTAGAAACAGACAAATGAATATGCAAATAAAATTCCCTGTCCTCACTTAAGGTAGATATATTTAATTTTAAAATTTTCTAAAAACTAGGAGGTATATTCAGTAAGTTAGGAGACAAAATGATCAAAGCAAATTTTATGATAAATCAAAATAAGTAAAACTATATTTAGAAAAGTAATATATTTGGTGATAGGCTTTTTTTTTTTTAATTGATAATTACTTTATTTTTATTTTTTTTTAATTTTTTCAGTGGGTTTTGTCATACATTGATATGAATCAGCCATAGAGTTACACGAATTCCCCATCCCGGTCTCCCATCCCACCTCCCTCTCCACCCGATTCCTCTGGATCTTCCCAGCCCAACAGGCCCAAGCACTTGACTCATGCCTCCCACCTGGGCTGGTGGTCTGTTTCACCATAGATAATATACATGCTGTTCTTTCGAAACATCCCACCCTCCCCTTCTCCCACAGAGTTCAAAAGTCTGTTCTGTACTTCTGCGTCTCTTCTTCTGCCCTGCATATAGGGCCATCGTTACCATCTTTCTAAATTCCGTATATATGTGTTAGTATACTGTAATGTTCTTTATCTTTCTGGCTTACTTCACTCTGTATAATGGGCTCCAGTTTCGTCCATCTCATTAGAACTGATTCAAATGAATTCTTTTTAATGGCTGAGTAATATTTCATGGTGTATATGTACCACAGCTTCCTTATCCATTCATCTGCTGATGGGCATCTAGGTTGCTTCCATGTCCTGGTTATTATAAACAGTGCTGCGATGAACATTGGGGTGCACGTGTCTCTTTCAGATCTGGATTCCTCAGTGTGTATGCCCAGAAGTGGTATTGCTGGGTCATATGGTAGTTCTATTTCCAGTTTTTTAAGAAATCTCCACACTGTTTTCCATAGTGGCTGTACTAGTTTGCATTCCCACCAACAGTGTAAGAGGGTTCCCTTTTCTCCACACCCTCTCCAGCATTTATTGCTTGTAGACTTTTGGATAGCAGCCATCCTGACTGGCGTGTAATGGTACCTCATTGTGGTTTTGATTTGCATTTCTCTAATAATGAGTGATGTGGAGCATCTTTTCATGTGTTTGTTAGCCATCTGTATGTCTTCTATGGAGAAATGTCTGTTTAGTTCTTTGGCCCATTTTTTGATTGGGTCATTTATTTTTCTGGAATTGAGCTGTAGGAGTTGCTTGTAGATTTTTGAGATTAATCCTTTGTCTGTTTCCTCATTTGCTATTGTTTTCTCCCAATCTGAGGGCTGTCTTTTCACCTTACTTATAGTTTCCTTTGTTGTGCAAAATGGTGATAGGCTTTTAAAACTCCTTTGTTTAAATATAAGTTGAGAAGATCTGGTATGCTGGCAGCAAATGAAAAAGGTCTGTGAGTTAATTACAGCGTAGAAACCCAACAACTACCAACAAACCAAAGCAAAAAAACACTGAAGTAAGAAAAGTTCAATGTCCACATCTGAATGAAATATTGTGATCCATTATAAATAATGAAGATGGGCTTTTAAACACTAGAAAATATTCAGAAGGAAATGAGAAAGATGGTAAGAGACATGTAAACCATGTTATCGGAGGTGGGGAGTAAGGAGAACTATTAAAGAGATCATTTAGAGACATTTTCCTGGAAAACAGGGAATCTGCAAGGGATAGCAAGGTCCAAATATTTGAAGTGCTATCATATGGAAGTGAGAACAGAATTTTCCAACTGCAAAGGACAGATCTGAAGCAAACATAAGCTTTCAAAACCAAAGAAACTCATCAGCTGGGTTTTCCAATAACTTTAAGTTGTGTCAAAGCGATGTAGTCTGGCTGTGTGGAAGCAGTAAAATCTCTGTCCCTGGAAGGTTTCCAGCAGAGGTCAAGATGCCACCTGCTAGGAACCGAGGAGGAGGGAAGGAGTTCTGCAGTCAGACATATGTGAGCCTGTATGACCAACTAACCTCCTCTCCAATTTTAAAGTCCTCTCATCAATACTTGCTACTCTACCATATACCAAAGGAAGGAGAGATAATCCCAGGCACTAGAAAATACTCAAAAGAAACCTAATGATCATCCTGCAATGGAGAAAGCTATATCTAACAACAGAGCAGTCAGTACAAATTGAGGCAAAATGGCCATTGTGAGGATTTCTAGTTCAGTCACTGTCTAAGTTGTCGAAATTTAGATGTGCATATGGTATTCATTTCATAAATTTTAAAAGTGTTATTTCTTGATAAGAAAGGGAAATATTTAAGTGCCAACTTCAAAACTACAAATCTGTCTGAATACTATAATTTGTGAATGAGATACTTTGCCAATTTTTAATGCAAATAAGGTATATACTTACATATACAGACACAAACACATAGACACACACATACATGCTTTTAGAAGTATTCCTTCTTATGTTGTATACTTTATTTTTATAAAGCAAATGTTTATAGCTTTAACTGTACTGTGTTACTGTTTTTAAGGTTATTTTCTCTTTTTTCCCTTAATATCTTTTTTTTTTTGCAGCTACACCAGAGTTTTGTAAATTGGGAAAAAGAATTATTTTATCATAGCCCACATGTTGTTAAGTAACAGTGGGCAGTAGTAGATTTTGCTTCATGTTGCCCTTAAAACCATAAGCAATATTGTTTATGTATTAAAAAAATATTTTTTTTTATCATTCAGATGAAGAAAGCATATTTGTAATATAAATTTGGTTTCTAGCCGTTTTTCTGGCTCATGGCTTCCAAACCCTTTGGAATTTCCTAAGTACTGAGAGTAATAAAAAAGTTTTTGTTATGTCAGTGAGGTGGCTTTCGGAAAGCATCAAAGGATGGGGCAAGCTGCCAATGGAGCCAAGGAAAGGATCGAAACTTTCAGTCCATGACCTCTGCAGAAGGGAGAGGAGTTGGAGATGGAATTCAGTCACCATTGGTCAACAGTTTACTCAATTAAGCCCATACAATGAGGCCTCCATAAAAACCCAACAAGCGAGGGTTCAGGAACTTTCTGGTTTGATGGACACGGGAAGATTAGCCCAGAAGTTCCACGCACTTCCCCCGTACCTCTCCCAATGCACCGCTTCCATCCGGCTGTTCCTGAGTTGTAGCTTTTTCTAATGAATTGGTGACCCAGTAAGTAAAACATTTCACTGAGTTCTGTGAGCCGCAGTAGTAAATCAGTAGAACCTGAGGAAGGGTTCAGGGGAGCCTCCAACCTATAGCTGGAGGGTCAGAGTGTGCGCGCTCAGTCATGTCTAACACTTTGTGACCTCATAGACTGTAGCCAGCCAGGCTCCTCTGTCCATGGGATTTTCCAGGCAAAACTACTAGAGTGGGTTGCCATTTCCCCCTCCAAAGGTTCTTCCTGATCCAGGGATCAAATCCATGTCTCTTGCATTGGTAGGCAGATTCTTTACCACTAACGCCTCTTGGAGTGGGTCAGCATGGGTGGTAACCTGGGCTGGTGACTGGCATGTAGAAGTCTTGGGACTAAGCCCTTTGCCTATGGAATCTGATACTATCTTTGAGTAGGCAGTGTTACAGATGTGTTGAACTCTTGAAAAGAATCCAGCCAAAGTGGACAACTTCGTAACTCATGGGATCCAGATAGGACTCAGTCGGCATCACTTCAGTAGTGAGACCAAATTAGATCTTTATTAAGGTTGCCTGGTCTCCACACCTTATAAAACTTAAAAGTAAGCTTGAAAAGGATCAAACTGTTTCCAGGTGACTTGACTGTGTCACAGAACAAAGCTCAAAAATATTCAGTATCCAACAAGAAAAAATCTAATGCCATCTAATGGGAAAAAAAACATTCAAATAAGCAGGAAAATATGACCAATAACAGAAATAACCATTATCAACAAAGAGAAACAGAAATCACATTCTTTAGGATGTAAACAGCAAGGAAAGTGATTTGTATATTTGCTTTTATATAATTAATATACCATCAGGAAGCAGTGAGCATTTAAGGAATATTATTTAACAAAATATAATATAAATGAGAAATGCTTAAGAAGTAACTACAATTGGGTAAGAATTACATTCATGAGTATGATTATTTCATAAAAGGTCCTGGAAAAGCATGTGTTTTTTTGAAATCAGAAACCATATTCTTAAAACTTCAATAAGCATAATGCTGCTGGATTGATGTGGTCTGGCTAGTCTGTTCTCTGGTTACATTACAAATTTGACAAGAACCAGAACAACACAAGATAACAGGAAACAATAACTTAAAGAAAATTTAATCTTCTCACCTAACCATTTTACAGAAGATGTAAGTGAGCCTTGGGTAGATCAAGTAAATTTATTGCTAAACATCTCTATTGTTTATTAATGAATATGTCTGTTTTCTACTTTAGCCAGCACAAAATGCTCTCATGGGCTCCACCTTCCTCTTCTTGAATGTGTGTGCTCATGTCTGTGCCCTATAGAAGCAGAAGAATACTGACATACATTAGAGCAAGGACCAGCCATGAAAGCTGTGTTTTGTTTCTAAATCCTGGGTCTAGAATAGAGTCTTGTGATGTGCCTTCTTTCTGGCAAAAATTCCTATTCTGTAACCAGAAATTTTATTCATTGAAGTTTTACCTAACAGCTGTTGATTAAAATGTTTTGAATAGTTTTATTTATTAAGTTGTTTTTACAAAAGTCATTGAACATTTGTAGAATTATAAAAGTTTCTAAAATGAAGATATCCACATTTTTTTGCCTAAGAGGTTTATTTGTTTAATTTATTTATTTATTTTAATTGAAGGATCATTACTTTATTATATTATGATGGTTTTTGCCATATATCAACATGAATTGGTCACAGGTATACATGTGTCCGCCTCATCCTGAACCCCCCTCCCACCTCCTTCCCCACCCTATCCCTCTGGGTTGTCCCAGAGTACAGGT
Source organism: Muntiacus reevesi (assembly GCF_963930625.1). NCBI lineage: Eukaryota > Metazoa > Chordata > Mammalia > Artiodactyla > Cervidae > Muntiacus > Muntiacus reevesi. Next base: position 35,938,437 of record NC_089262.1, on the reverse strand, counting down.
GTGGGTGCCCTCCATTCATTGAACTTGCACTGGTCATCTATTCTGCATATGGTAATGTACATGTTTCAATGCTATTCTTTCAAATCATCCCCTCATCGCCTTCTCCCACTGAGTCCAAAAGTCTGTTCTTTACATCCGAGTTTCCTTTGCTACCCTGCATGTAGGATCGTCATTACCCTCCTTATAAATTGCATATATATGCATTGCTGCCGCTGCTGCTGCTGCTGCTAAGTCACTTCAGTCATGCCCAACTCTGTGTGACCCCACAGACAGAAAACCCACCAGCCAGGCTCCTCTGTCCCTGGGATTCTCCAGGCAAGAATACTGGAGTGGGTTACCATTTCCTTCTCCAATGCATGCATGCATGCATGCTAAGTCACTTCGGTCGTGTCCAACTCGGTGCTACCCTGCGGACAGCAGCCCACCAGACTCCTCTGTCCACGGGATTCTCTAGGCAAGAATACTGGAGTGGGTTGCTGTTTCCTTCTCCAATATATATGCGTTAATATACAGTAATTTGTCTCTCTTTTTCTGACTTACTTCACTCTGTTTCACCCACCTCATTAGAACTGACTCAAATGCCTTCCTTTCTGTGAGTAATATTCCATGGTGTATATGTACCACAACTTTCTTACCCATTCATCTGCTGATGAACATCTAGGTTGCTTCTGTGTCCTAGTTATTGTAAATAGTGCTGCAATGAACATTGGGGTGCACGTGTCTCTTTCAGATCTGGTTTCCTCGGTGTGTATGCCCAGCAGTGGGATTGCTGGGTCATATTGCAGTTCTATTCCCAGTTTTTTAAGGAGTCTTCACACCATTCTCCATAATGGCTGTACCAGTTTGTATTCCCACCAACAGTGTAAGAGGGTTCCCTTTTCTCTACACCCTCTCCAGCATTTGTTGTTTGTAGACTTGTTGGCGATGGCCATTCTGGCCAGTGGGAGATGATACTTCATTGTGGTTTTGATTTGCATTTCTCTAATAATGAGTGGACTTAACTATCTTTTCGTGTGTTTATTAGCCATCTATATGTCTTCTTTGGAGAAAAGTATGTTTAGGTCTTTTGACCACTTTTTGTTTGGGTTGTTTGTTTTTCTGCTATGATATTCACATTTTTACAGCATATCTAGAAAGCATTGGAACTATCAAAATCATGAACTGGAAACATGTTTTTAATCTTACAAAAAGTAGAATTCAGTTCAGTTCAGTCGACTAGATGGACCTTCGTTGACAAAGTAATGTCTCTGCTTTTGAATATGCTGTCTAGGTTGGTCATAGCTTCTCTTCCAAGGAGAAAGTGTCTTTTAATTTCATGGCCACAGTCACCATCTGTAATGATTTTGGAGCCCAAGAAAATGAAGTCTCTCACTGTTTCCATTGTTTCCCCATCTATTTGCCATGAAGCGATGGGACCAGATGCCATGATCTTAGTTTTTTGAATGTTGAGTTTTAAGCCAGCTTTTTCACTCTCCTCTTTCACTTTCATCAAGAGGCTCTTTAGTTCCTCTTCACTTTCTGCCATAAGGTTACTTATTACAAAAAATTATAGAAATCCATTTGTTTCTTCAAAATCAAAGTAAAGGATTTTCTAAATACAGAGTAATCACCCATAGGCAATGGAATTGTCTCTTTTTGATGATACTTTAAATTTATTTTTCTCTAAAGTTAAAAACAGTCAATTACAAAAATTAATACAGTTGATTTGATGACAAAGGTCCACCTAATCAAAGCTATGGTTTTTCCAGTAGCCATGTATGGATGTGAAAGTTGGACTATAAAGAAGGCTAAGCGCCAAAGAATTGATGATTTCCAACTCTGCTTTTGGATAAGACTCTTGAGAGGCCCTTGGAGAGCAAGGAGATCAAACCAGTCAATCCCAAAGAAAATCAGTCCTGCATATTCACTGAAAGGACTGGTGCTGAAGCTGAAACTCCAGTACTTTGGCCACCTGATGCAAAGAACTGACTCACTGGAAAAGACCTTGATGCTGGGCAAGATTGAAGGCAGGAGGAGAAGGGGACGACAGAGAATGAGATGGTTGGATGACATCACCAGCTTGATGGACATGAGTTTGAGCAAGCTCCAGGAGTCAGTGGTGGACAGGGAAGCCTGGTGTGCTGCAGTCCATGGGTCTCAAAGAGTCAGACATGACTGAGTGACTGAACTGAACTTAATTAGAAATATTTGTTGGCGATATAAGAGCACAATGAATGAAACAGCTGAAAAGAATATCGCAGTATATTTTTAGAACTATTTTTCTATCCCTTAAAAATATACTGGTGATTGTTTCTTCTAAGATTTATATGCTTGGGCAGTTACAGGACCCAAGTAATCCATTCTGAAACACTGAGGTAATGCAAAAATCTTACTTTGAATTATCTAGCAGCTGTTAAAGGTGAATTCCTCAGCCAGAAAGATAATGTTGTATTTTCCACTAATGCAACCTGTAGAAGACTCTTGAGAGTCCCTTGGACTGCAAAGAGATCAAATCCATCAATCCTAAAGGAAATCAACCCTGAATATTCACTGGAAGGTCTGATACTGCAGCTGAAGCCCCAATACTTTGGCCACCTGACGTGAAAAGTCCACTCATTAGAAAAGACCCCAATGCTGGGAAAGATTGAAGGCAAAAGGAGAAGGGGGCAGCCAAGGGTGAAGTGGTTAGGTAGCATCACCAACTCAATGAACATGAATCTGAGTAAATTCTGAGAAACAGTGGAGGACCAAGGAGCCTGGTATGCTGCAGCCCATGTGGTTGCAAAGAGTTGTACATGACTTAGAGAATACACAAACAACAAATCAGCAAAAAAAAAAAAAAAATGCAACCAGAGGGTCCAAGAAGTCACTGACAGTTAAAACTTAGTCCTTCTAAAATCTCTTACGGGCAAACAGGCTTTGGAAAGCAGAAAGCAAACTCTTGTGATGCCAGGCCACAAGAGAGGCAGGGTGTTTGGAGGTACAAAGGGCTTCTGTCATGTCTCACACTACTCCGAATTACAAAAGTCGACTGTATTCTTCTCCT